>NW_023270709.1:25562459-25657283 GCF_011800145.1 Mirounga leonina | reverse complement strand
CATTTCAGTATTGCTTGACTTTTTTTTTTTTTAATTCAACATACCGAAGGAGATGATTCCTGCTTTAGGAAAAATCGTGAGGCTCCCAGAGTCTGAAACAACCATTTTACCAGCTTAGGTAAGATCCTTTTTGCTTTGCCTGCTAAATGATCAACTAGTTAATGTGACTAATTCAGATCTGTACCTGCACTATCCAGTTGGGTGGCCACTAGTCACACAATGACTATTGAGCACTTGAAATGTGGCTAGTGTTCATCGAAATATGCTATCATGTAACATACATACTGAATTTCAAAGATTTAGAGTGAAAAGAAGAATGTAAAACATTTCCATAATTTTTTGTACTGATCACATGTTGAAATGATACTTTGGATATACTGGGTTAAATGCAAGTGTTGGGTGCCTGGGTGGCTCAGATGGTTAAGCGTCTGCCTTCGGCTCAGGTCATGATCCCAGGGTCCTGGGATCGAGTCCCGCATCGGGCTCCCTGCTCCTTGGGAGCCTGCTTCTCCCTCTGCCTCTCTCTCTCTCTGTCTCTCATGAATAAATAAATAAAATCTTAAAAAAAAAAAAATGCAAGTGTTGTTAAAATTCATTTCATTGGTTTCTTTTTACTTTTTAAAATATGGCTACCTGAAAAAAAAATTAATGATCGATGTGGCTCACGTTTGTGTCTCACATTGTATTTCAGTGAGACATGACTGTGCTAAAATACCACAACATACGTCATCCCAGTGAATCTTCTTAGTAGCCCTGTCAGGTAGATGTTTTCTACTCCCTACTTCACAAGACTGAGAGGCTAAATTACAGGCCCAAGATCTCAGACCACTAGCCGGTGACAGACAGACTTCGGATCTCCCTACTCGAAGTCCACATATGGAAAGAGAGAGGTTCTGAAAATACTCCTCTCTCCAGAGGCAGAAGATCCTCAAGCCCCCACACTACTGGGAATGTCTCTACAGTGTATGCTTTCATACTGTTTTTGAAGAACAAATTTATAGGGAAAACAATTTTGTAGGGATCTGGGAAAAAGTGGCAAGTGGTTGTCATTTAATCAGAATTTGGCCCTAGACATCCAAATATCCTGTAGTCTTATCTGCACTAAGGAAACTACGGGTATTGATCGGATGAGATTGTGCAGTAACATTGACTCGCGTATAATCCTTCAGTTGACTGCAATGTTACATGCACAAGTTTAAAAAAAATTCACGGATGTTTCTCTGTAATCTTTCTATTAGCCACTTTCACATTGCTGTGCAGTAGAGAGCTGTTTGTTCGTGTCTTGCCCAAGAACATTTATAATCAGTTTACCGAAAGAGAAGGAAAGAAAAAGAAGCACAATAATGAACTGTAATAGAAAAACAAAACCAGTCATTTAACATGATATAAAGAATAATGATAAATTAAAATGTTAATGAAAGGCAGTAGGACCAACTGAGAGGACATGTCCCTTTTTAAAATTTATCATTTATTAAGGCTAAACTAAATTCCCAAGGTTTTCAGCCAGAGTTCAGAAATTGCCTATTACATGATAATCCCTATTTTTCTGAAAGCTTCCCTGGGGGAACACATAACAATTTATTACAGTCTTTTCAAAAAGCTCATATAGGATCATTTGTAGTGATCCAGTTCCTCTACTGTGAATTATATTAAAATAGTTGAATTTATGTTTTAGGTTACCTGAAATGTGCACAAAGTTGAAAAAAAATGAGAGCAGAAAAGAAATTCAGATGCAAACAATTTATCAGATTTAGGGTTTGTTTTGTTTTGTTTTGTTTTTTTGTTTGTTTTTTTTTTTAAGATTTTATTTATTTATTTGAGACAGACAGAATGAGAGAGAGAGAGCACATGAGAGGGGGGAGGGTCAGAGGGACAAGCAGGCTACCCGCTGAGCAGGGAGCCCGATGCGGGACTCGATCCAGGGACTCCAGGATCATGACCCGAGCCGAAAGCAGTCGCTCAACCAACTGAGCCACCCAGGCGCCCCTAGGGTTTTTATTTTTTAATTTTTTTAATTTTTTAATTTTTCTAAATAGGCTGTATGCCCAGTGTGGGGCTTGATTGAACTCACAACCTGGAGATCAAGAGTCATGCTCTACCAGCTGAGCCAACCAGGCACCCTAGTGTTTTTATTTTTAAGGTAACATTTTAATAATTAATAACATGAGATACATACTAATTTTAATGATGATAAATCAGCTTTAAGATAAAAGGCAGTAAATAGGTGATTATAAAGTACCAAGGAAATGAAAAAACACATAGTGAATGTAGTCCATGATGAACATACACCATTATATGTAATAAGCCATTATATGTAATTTTTCTTTTCACTGTATTTGTATTTTATTTTTTTAATTTTTTTTTAAAGCTTAACTTCTTTCTTTCTCACTTCCTTTCTTTCATTTTATTTAAGTAATCTCTACACCCAACATGAGGCTCAAACTCATGACCCTGGGATCAAGAGCTGTATGCTCCTCCAACCGAGCCAGCCAGGCGCCCCATAAAATTTATTATTATTATTTTTTTTGGTAATCTCTACACCCAGTGTGGGGCTCAAGCTCAGGACCCTGAGATCAAGAGTTGCATGCTTTTCCTATTGAACCAGCCAGGCGCCCCAGTGTAATTTTAAAAGGGTGTTTTTGTTTTGTTTTGTTTTTTTAAAAAAGGATGTTTTAACTTTCACTTTTCAGAACAATGAGTATTGATCCTGAGAAGTTCGTTATTTACAAAAGACATATCTAGATCTGCTAGTTGTCATTTGTATAAAGAAGCTGCCAAAATTTCACAATGGGCTGTCTGTGTTCCTTTTTCAAAACAAGTGCATTCCAAGCAGAAATTGTTTTCTTAATCTCTCTTTTCCTTTGATATTTATTTATGTTTTATTTCTTAAACCCAGACCATTTCTCTAAGGATTTGGGCATGGAGAAAATTGTCACAAAATTCACAGAGTTAATTTTATAAAAGTGAACTTGTTGAGTCAGCTTATGTGGTGAGAATGAATTGCTGGCTACATAAGGGAGGACAGGTGTATTAGGTATTTGTTCAAGAGAAACAAAACCAGTAGGATGGATATAGATATAAAGAATTTGCCCACATGATTACGCCAGCTGGCAAGTCCACAATCTGTA
Organism: Mirounga leonina; assembly: GCF_011800145.1. Classification (NCBI taxonomy): domain Eukaryota; kingdom Metazoa; phylum Chordata; class Mammalia; order Carnivora; family Phocidae; genus Mirounga; species Mirounga leonina. The sequence continues at coordinate 25,654,155 of NW_023270709.1, read as the reverse complement.
AAGCCAATGTCCCCGTTTGAATCTGAAGGCCTGAAGCTTCTATAGAGCCTATGTCCCGGTTCAAGGGTCATCAGGCAGGAGGCTTCTCTCCTATGGGAGGGGATTGAGGGGATGGGGCTGGGGGAGGGTCAGGCTTTCATTACAAAAGACTATTTGCTTTGCTCAGTTTACTTATTTAAACGTGAATCTCATCTAAAAACACCCTCACAGAAACACCCAGATAATGTTTGACCAAATATCTGGGCACCCGATGGCTCAGTCAGGTTTACCTAAAATGAGGCACCACAATGGGAAAGAAAGCCTTCCGTGGACCTTGACTGAGGATGCACTTGGATCCCCTTCAAATGGGAAGGCCTAGAAGTACACTACACCCCATGCTCAGCTGATGGGTTAGTAGGAACATCTTCTATGAAGGAGAGAGCAAATTGTGCCTTATGTCTTGTTAGTTTCAAAGGAACCAAAAACTGTGAAGTGTTATGTTCAGATGAAGGACTGCAGCTCTGTTTCCTAGTGGCAGACGTTGGCTCCTTGTGAGATCTGTAAAGGGAGGATCTGGCCCTTGGACATAGCCACTTTCTCCCTACTCTTCCTCCCATCCTCCTCCTCCTGCATCAGTCTCTGTGTCCAAATTTCCCCATTTTGTAAGGACATAAGTTATATTGGACTAGGATCTGCTATAGACTGAATGTTGGTGTCCCTCCAAAATTTTGAAACCTAATCCCCGATATGATACTCTTTGGAGGTGGGGACCTTTGGGCAGTAATTATAAATGGAATCAGTGCCCTTATGAAAGAGATCCCAAGGAGCTCCCTCACTCCTTCCATCATGTAAGGACACAGTGCAAAGGTGGCCAAGAAGCACCAGGAAGCAGGCCCTCACCAGACAGAATCTGCAGGCCCCTTGATCTTGGACTTCCCAGCCTCCAGAACTGTGAGAAATAAATGTTCATTGTTTAAGTCACCCAGTCTCTGGTATTTTTGCCATAATAGCCCAAACAGAGTAAGGCAGGCTCTACCCTATCGTGTTCACTTGATTGCCTCTATAAAGACCCTGTCTTCAAATAAGGTCACATTGTGAGGTACTGTGGGTTAGGACTTCAGCCTATGATTTGGTGGGGTGGGTTCAACCCATAACAGAAAGCTTTCAGCTTTCGTAGTCTACTCTACTCAACTGCTTGCTCCTCACTTCAAAGCGGGAGTAGCCAGCATGCACTCCAGGACTGATCAGGGCAAGTACCTGAGTAGTCCTGACATGTGTGTTGTCTTTTCCTTTTTGTGGTCATTTGAACTTTATTGTATTAGAAGAAGAGCCAAGCAGTTCCTACATTTTAAAATGGTTCTCATGTGACTCTTGATATTAGGGTCCTAAGTTCTAGCCCCATCATGGGCACAGAGCTTACTTTTTTTTTTTTTTTTTTTAAAGATTTTATTTATTTATTCATGAGAGACAGAGAGAGAGGCAGAGGGAGAAGCAGGCTCCCAAGGAGCAGAGAGCCCGATGCGGGACTCGATCCCAGGACCCTGGGATCATGACCTGAGCTGAAGGCAGTCGCTTAACCAACTGAGCCACCCAGGCGCCCCACAGAGCTTACTTTTAAAAAGCTTAAAAAGGCTCTCAAGAGGAGAAAAAACCCTTTTTTTTGGAAAATCTGTTCATCTTGTTCTTAATGAAAAGAATACATTTTTTAAGTTTTTTTTCCCTGTAATATTTATTTTTTGTTATGATTATTTCTTTTTTAAAATTAACCTATAATGTATTATTGGCTTCAGAGGTAGAGGTCAGTGATTCATCAGTCTTATATAACACCCAGTGCTCGTTATGTCACATGCCCTCCTTAATGCCCATCACCCAGTTACCCCATTCCCTCTCCCTCCCTCCCCTCCATCAACTCTCAGTTTGTTTCCTAGAGTTCAGTGTGTCCTATGGTTTGTCTCCCTCTCTGGTTTCATCTTGTTTTATTTTTTCCTCTCTTTCCCTATGATCCTCTGTTTTGTTTCTTAAATTCCATGTATCGGTGAGATCATACGATAATTGTCCTTCTCTGATTGACTCATTTTGCTTAGGCTAATACCCTCTAGTTCCATCCACGTTGTTGCAAATGGCAAGATTTCATTTTTTTTTTTTTTTTGATGGCTGAGCAATATTCCATTGTATATATATATACCACATCTTTATCCATTCATCTGTTGATGGACATCTAGGATCTTTCCATAGTTTTGCTATTGTGGACATTGCTGCTATAAACACTGGGGTGCAGGTGCCCCTTCAGATCACTATATTTGGGGTAAATACCCAGGAGGGCAATTGCTGGGTCATAAGGTAGCTCTATTTTCAACCTTCTGAGGAACCTCCATACTGTTCTCCAGAGTGGCTGCACCAGCTTGCATTCCCACCACCAGTGTAGGAGGGTTCCCCTTTCTCCGCATCCTCGCCAACATCTGTCGTTTCCTGACTTGTTAATTTTAGCCATTCTGACTGGTGTGAGGTGGTATCTCATTGTGGTTTTGATTTGTATTTCCCTGATGCCAAGTGATGTTGAGCACTTTTTCATGTGTCTGTTGGCCATTTGGATGTCTTCTTTGCAGAAATGTCTGTTCATGTCTTCTGCCCATTTCTTGATTGGATTCTTTGTTCTTTGGGTGTTGAGTTTGATAAGTTCTTTATAGATTTTGGATACTAGCCCTTTATCTGATATCTGATATTTGCAAATATCTTCTCCCATTCTGTCGGTTGTCTTTTGGTTTTGTTGACTGTTTCCTTTGCTTTGCAAAAGTTTTTTATCTTGATGAAGTCCCAATAGTTCATTTTTGCACTTGCTTCCCTTGCCTTTGGCGATGTTTCTAGGAAGAAGTTGCTGTGGCTGAGGTCGAAGAGGTTGCTGCCTGTGTTCTCCTTTAGGATGTTGATGGACTCCTGTCTCACATTGAGGTCTTTCAACCATTTGGAGTCTATTTTTGTGTGTGGTGTAAGGAAATGGTCCAGTTTCATTCTTCTGCATGTGGCTATCCAATTTTCCCAACACCATTTGTTGAAGAGACTGTCTTTGTTCCATTGGACATTCTTTCCTGCTTTGTCAAAGATGAGTTGACCATAGAGTTGAGGGTCCATTTCTGGGCTCTCTATTCTGTTCCATTGATCTATGTGTCTGTTTTTGTGCCAGTACCATACTGCCTTGATGATGACAGCTTTGTAATAGAGCTTGAAGTCCAAAATTGTGATGCCACCAGCTTTGCTTTGCTTTTTCCATATTCCTCCGGCTATTCGGGGTCTTTTCTGGTTCCATACAAATTTTAGGATTATTTGTTCCAGCTCTATAAAAAAAAAGTTGATGTTATTTTGACAGGGATTGCATTGAATGTGTAAATTGCTCTAGGTAGCATGGACATTTTAACAATATTTGTTCTTCCAATCCATGAGCATGGAGCATTTTTCCATTTCTTTGTGTCATCCTCAATTTCTTTCATGAGTGTTCTGTAGTTTTCTGAGTACAGATCCTTTGCCTCTTTGGTTAGATTTATCCCTAGGTATCTTATGGTTTTAGGGGCAATTGTAAATGGGATCAACTCCTTAATTTCTCTTTCTTCTGTCTCGTTGTTGGTGTATAGGAATGCCACTGATTTCTGTGCATTGATTTTATATCCTGCCACTTTACTGAATTCCTGTATGAGTTCTAGGAATTCTGGGGTGGAGTCTTTTGGGTTTTCCACATAAAGTATCATGTCATCTGCAAAGACTCAGAGTTTGAATTCTTTGCCGATTCAGATGCCTTTTATTTCTTTCTGTTGTCTGATTGTTGTTGCTAGGACTTCTGGTACTATGTTGAACAGCAGTGGTGATAGTGGACATCCCTGCCGTGTTCCTGACCTTAGGGGAAATGCTCAGTTTTTTCCCCATTGAATATGCTATTTGCTGTGGGCTTTTTGTATATGGCTTTTATGATATTTAGGTATGTTTTCTCGTTTAGCACCCTGAATATATCACGCCAGTCCTTTCTGGCCTATCAGGTCTCTGTGGATAGGTCTGCTGCCAGTCTAATGTTTCTACCCTTGTAGGTTACAGACCTCTTGTCCCTAGCTGCTTTCAGGATATTCTCTTTGTCTCTGAGACTTGTAAGTTTTACTATTAGATGTCGGGGCATTGGCCTATTTTTATTGATTTTGAGCGGGGTTCTCTGTGCCTCCTGGACTTGGGTGCCTCTTTCCTTCCCTGGATTAGGGAAGTTCTCTGCTATAATTTGTTCCAATATACCTTCTGCCCCTCTCTCTCTTTCCTCTTCTTCTGGGATCCCAGTTATTCTAATATTGTTTCACTTTATGGTATCACTTATCTCGAATTCTCCCCCGTGATCCAGTAGTTGTTTATCTTTTTCTCAGCTTCTTTATTCTCCATCATTTGGTCTTCTATACCACTATTTCTCTCTTCTGCCTCATTTATCCTAGCAGTTAGAATCTCCATTTTTGATTGCACTTCATTAATAGTCTTTTTTATTTCGACTTGAATAGATTTTATTTAAGTTACTATTTTTAAAAAAATTATTATTGGGGCGCCTGGGTGGGAGTTCTCTGGTGTCTTTTATGCTTTTTTCAAGCCCAGCTAGTATCTTTATAATTGTTATTCTGAACTCTTTTTTTTTTTTTAAAGGTTTTCTTTTTTTTTTTTTTTAAAGATTTTATTTATTTATTTGACAGAGAGACACAGCGAGAGAGGGAACACAAGCAGGGGGAGTGGGAAAGGGAGAAGCAGGCTTCCCGCAGAGCAGGGAGCCCGATGTGGGACTCGATCCCAGGACCCTGGGATCATGACCTGAGCCGAAGGCAGTCGCTCAACCGACTGAGCCACCCAGGTGCCCCTCTTTTTTTTTTTTTTTAAAGATTTTATTTATTTATTTGAGAGAGAGAGAATGAGAGAGAGCACATGAGAGGGGTTAAGGGAGGGAGAAGCAGACTCCCTGACGGGTAGGGAGCCCAATGCAGGACTCGATCCGGGGACTCCAGGATTATGACCTGAGCCAAAGGCAGTCGCTTAACCAACTGAGCCACCCAGGCGCCCGTTATTCTGAACTCTTGTTCTGACATCTCACTTATGCCCATACTAATTAAGTCCCTGGCACTCAGTATTGTCTCTTGTTCTCTTTTTTGAGGTGAGTTTTTCCATCTTGTCATTCTGTCCAGACAAGAATAGATGAACGAGAGAAGAAAATACTGAAATGGCAACAATGACCCCAAAGAAATATATACTAAACAAATCAGAAGAGACCCAAAACTGAAAAAATAAAATAAATTAAAATAAATTTTAAAAAAAGAGAGAATATAATCAGACAAGTAAACAGAATAGAGCAATACACTGGATCCTGTGTGTGTTTTGGTCTGTTTTTTAGGAAACTAGATCCCAAAATTGTAAAGAAAGAAAAACATATATGTACAAAAATAATTAAATATAATGAAAGAATAAAATGTAATTGTAAAAATGAAACTTAAAAGACAAGAAAAAACAAAAGAGGGGGAAAAAAACCCAGCAACAACAAAAAAAGGGAAGAGAGATACACAGACAGGTGAACAGAACAGAGCAATACACTATATCCTGGGTGTATTTTGGTCAGTTTATAGAAGAAATTACATCTCAAAATTGTAAAGAAAGAAAAACTTATTTATATACAAAAATAAATACGTTGAAAGGATAGAATGTAACTCTAAAGATGAAGATTTAAAAAGACTTTAACAAAACAAAAAAGGAAGAAGGAAAAAAAGAAAAAAAAGAATTTTTTTTTTTTTAAAAGATTTTATTTATTCAACAGAGAGAGAGAGACAGCGAGAGAGGGAACACAAGCAGGGGGAGTGGGAGAGGGAGAAGCAGGCTTCCCGCGGAGCAGGGAGCCCGATGTGGGGCTCGATCCCAGGACCCTGGGATCATGACCTGAGCCGAGGGCAGACGCTTAACGACTGAGCCACCCAGGCGCCCCAATAATAATTTTTTTAAAAATAGTAACTTAAAAAGGATTAAACAAGGAGTGAAGGGGTGGAAATATTGGAAAATATTTGGCCATAAAAACCTTGGCACCCACAGATTTTTGCACCAGTTTATTTTTTTGACGAGCCATTTGAGGCAGTTATAAGCACAGCTAAGAGAAGTGAAGTGGTGAAACATACTATCAACGGAGGCTCAAAATTTATGACTCAAGTGATGTTAAAAAGTGTGTATATGTAGTATATTTGTATATAGTCAGCTGTCTTTAGGGGACACTGTTGGTGCAGAGGATGGTGTGGATAGTGGTCCATGTGCTGTACGTGGGCCTCTGGGTATTTTTTGTTTAGCCTATATAAGTAGTGGCCTATACATTGTCTTAAAAAATTGAATTTATTATCAACATCTTCAAAACCTGATGAATTCCATAAGCAGAGACAAAACGCAAATGACGAGCTGAGAGAAAATGTGTGCAATGTATTTCACAAACAAAGACCTCATTTCCCTAATTTATAAAGAGCTCTAAAAACACTGAAGGAAAAAAGCCACAAACTCAATGGGAAAAAGGGCTAAACACAGGAACAGAGAGTTCAAGGAAGAAGATCTACAGATGGTCCTTAAATGTATGAAACAACACTCAACTTCACTCATAATAAGACATATGCAAATTAAAACACTGAGAAACTATTTCTCACCAAGCAGATTGGCAAATATTCAAAAGCTTGACAACTGTTCTTCCAGTAAGCAAAATCCTAAAGCAGCCCCCCATGATATCTGATCTTTGGAGTTATGCCCTTAAATAGGTTATAGTATATGGCAAAGGCAGTTGGATTTTATGAATGTAATTAAGGCCCCAATCATTCGGCTCTAAATTAACCAAAAGGGACACTATCCTGGTGGCCCTGACTTCTTAGTAGGGTGCCCTTCAACAGAGGGCTCTCCTGAGGGCAGAGGCCTTCTCCTACTGGCCTTGAAGAAGCAAGCCACCATGAGCGTTATAGCCCCGAAGAAATGAATTCTGCCACCAACCTGCACAAGCTCAGAGTCAGAGTGTTCCCCAGCGGAGCCTCCAGATGAGAACACAGCCTGACCAACACCTCATTTACAGCTGTGTAATGAGCAAGGGGCCCAGCTAAGCTGTGCTCAGACTGCTGACCCACAGGAACTATGAGATAATAAATGTGTTTGGTTTTAAGCTGGTAAGAGCATGACAGTCTGCCACACGGCAACAGAATAGTAATAAAACACTAATAAAACAGAATACTAATAAAAACTCTTACCGGTGAGCCTGGGAGGACACAGCGCTCTCACGCACGGCTGACGCATGGGAGTTGGCTGTATGTACTAGAGCATGATGTATAATGCCGAACTATCGGAAATGACCTCAACTGCATGTAAGTAGGAGGTGGGCTGAATACATTACGGTTTCTCTACACTATGAAGCCATACACAGAGAATTAGGGAGATCTCCGAAATGGAGAATTCCCACAGCAATATGGCATTAAATGAAAAGAGTAGAATGAAAGTATATATAGCATTCTACCTTTAGTGAAGAAAGCATTGAGAATGTATGTCTGTACTTATATTTTCATAAAAAAGAAACACAGAGAGGCTCAATCAGGAGCCAATGGAAATGGAATATGGTTATTCAATGGGAGTGGGGAGGCTGGCTGGGGAGCGCCTGGCATCAGTTAAGGGTCTGCCTTGGCTCAGGTCATGATCTCAGGGTCCTGGGATCAAGCCCCACATTGGGCTCCTTGCTCAGCGGGGAGCCTGCTTCTCCCTCTGCCTGCCACTCCCTCTGCTTGTGCTCTTTCTCTCTCTGACAAATAAATAAAAATAAAATCTTAAAAAAAAAAATAATAATGGGAGTGGGGAACAGGATAGGAGTAAGACTTTTGAGCATCTACTTCTTTACTTTTGAACTATGTGACTATTTCACAAATGGAAAAAATAAAAACTCTATTAATGATATGGACATTGAAGTATTTAGAGGGAAACAAGCCAGTATCTGCAGTTTGTTTTGAAAATGCTTCAAAAACATAAAATGGGTGGATACAGGGATGTTTAGATGAATGTGGTAAAGCAAATATAGTAAAATGCTAATGGTAGACTCTAGGTAGTGGGTGTACAGATGTTCTCTGTAAAAGTTTTTTCAGCTTACCTGTTCGAAAATTTTATAATAAAATGTTGGAAAAAATTAAGTGAAGATGAATGAACAAAAGCAAACCCTAAAGCAATCCTGTGTATTAAATTGATAATGTAACCACGTAGAGAAAAGAATTAATTCAAGTACATTTTGAACACAGTGCTCTGTGCACTCTTAGTGGAATGTATTTTTTTTTCTTTTATTAGAGAGAGAACGGGCAGGGGGGAGGGGCAGAGGGAGAGAGAGAGAGAAGCAAACACCCTGCTGAGCAGGGAGCCTGATTTGGGCCTTGATCCCAGGACCCAGAGACCTGAGCTGAAGGCAGACATTTAACCCACTGAGCCACACAGGCGCCCGAGTGGAATGTATTTTAAAGACAAAAAGTTTCAAAGAAATCTTGAACTTTCCTTATTAGAAATTTCCATTGACTTCATGATAAGCAGGTCGGTCAGATCTCCTGAGTTACAGGAAATACCAGGCCAACAGAGACCTGAAATAGCTTGTTTAGGTTCAGTTTCAGAATGTTAATCACCTTATTCACAATAATTTACCAAATAGTCATGGCTTGTAGTTCCAGGAAGAATTTTTATATTACCCACTAGGTGGCAATACTATCTAATGTAACTAAAAGCAGAACTTCAATTTGAAAGACTCATGCATCTGACAAGCTATATACTATATTGATTTTCTCACCTATTGAGTGAACGAACTATCCTTTCATTAATATCTCTGCAAAGCAATGTTCTTTAGAATTTTAGTAACAATGAAAAATAAATCCTACTTCCAAATTCAGAATCACTGGATTGGCAGGGACCCACAGAGACTGGCTAGTCCATTTGTCTACCTCCAAACAGAATAGCCCTCCTACTCTATTATTTTTCTCTGCCCAAGAAATTAGGGTATTTCTCAAAGTTCCATTCCAACATTTAGCATAAAGTCAAGTGGTTCATTCATTCATGTTTCCGTGCATTCTTCAAAGAGCAAACACTTTCTGAGTAATTACCGTATGCCAGGTAGTGCGCCCGGTATCATGGACGTGACAGAACCTGCAGATGCAGGCCTGATGCCCTCGGTGAGCTTATTGTCCATTGCCCAAAATAGAGTTGGTGTGGCTCCTAGTAGCACGGCTTGCTCTGTTCTCAGCTCAAGCAGAGGAAAGATCTACAACCGTAAGACACGGAGGCGCCCGTGGGGAAGAATAGATAAGCGAACGATTACAAGGCATAGTAAGAAATGCATAGGAGTAGGTAGGGGGCAGTGTTAGGCACACAGCAAGGCAAGAACCCAGCCAGTCTTAAGAGCAGTCAGGGACGACGTCTCAGATGAAGGGACATTTTAGACCTGAAACTAGACAGGCCGGGGCCCAGTGGAACGGGGGGCTGGGGTGGGGGTGGAATGGGGGGAGAAGGGAGGGCTCTGCAGGTTGCAGAAGTCGGAGGGGGCCGAATGCCATCTTATTCTCAGCTGTGTCTCCAACACAGTGTCCAGCACACAGTCAACTTAGATTAAACACGACCTTCTAATGCTGTCACACGGTGTGACCTTGGATCTCTGCACTCTTTGGGTCTAGGTGTCCTCACTCTGAAGGTAACTGAGATCCCTCAGGGACGTTGTGGAGCGGGAGATGTAAGGACTTCAGGCTCTAAGTCTGACACAGATGGAGAAAAGACAGCAAGCCAGGAGGCAGGAGAAAGCAGGCGAGCGTGGCATCTTGGAGGTGGGGACTGCAGTCACACCCCAGTGGATGGAGGATAGAGGAGCCTGTGAACCTGTGGAACCAGCAAGCACAGAAAACTCTAGAGCAGTCTGGCAGGGGAGGGAAGACAAGACAGGAAAATGCTTGAGCATGTTTACATGCTGCGAGAGTGGAGCCAGGAGCCAGGGAGAGGTTGCAGGGGGCAAGGGAAAAACAGGTAAGGCTGGGAAGCCAGTGTGGCCACTGGGAGGGCGGGAGAGCACAGAAGTTAAACACGGGGGACTGAAAGAGGGACGCCCAGAGGTGCACTGAGCTCAGTCCCGGAATGGATTTTTTTTAAGACTTTATTTTTTTTTTTTTAGAGCAATTTTGGGTTCACAGCAAAATTGAGCCAAAGGTACAGAATTTTCCCATATACCGTCTGCCCCCATCCCTGGGTTGTCCGCATCCACAGTGGGAGTGGTACGTTTGTTACAGTTCATGAGGCTGCTCTGATACATCTTTATCACCCAAAGTCCATAGTTTGTTTACCTCGGGCTTTACTCTTGGTGTTGTACATTCTATGGGTTTGAACCGACGTGTAATGATGTGTGCATCATATCATACAGAATATTTCCACTGCCCTAAAATTCCTCTGTGCTTCACGTGTTCATCCCTCCCTTTCCACAACCCCTGGCAATCACTCATCCTTTTACTGTCTCCGTAGTTTGGCCTTTTCCACAGCTCATTTAGTTGGAATCAAACAATACATAACCTTTTCAGATTGGTTTCTTTCGCTTAGTAATATGCATTTAAGTTTCCTCCATGTCTCTTCATGATTCATTTCTTCTCAGTCCTGAATAATATTTCATTGTCTGCATGTACCAGTTTTTTTAGAGTGGATCTTTTTTTAACAAATGTTATTTTCAGGAATCATGAAATGAAGCTAATAGTAAAACGACCAGAGAGTAAATGCAAAAAGTGAAAATTTTCTGGTTTGAACTTTGTACATATGTGAGTAGGAAAAAAATTTTTGATAGAAAAATTACAATACAAAAAAGGGGGGAAGTAATACTTTGATACTTTTGTATTGCATGCAAAAGATACAATTTAGGGGAAAATACTAAATACTACCACTGGATATGTTCTTTTTTTTTTTTTTGACAGAGAGAGAGAGAGAGATAGCGAGAGCAAGAACACAAGCAGGGGGAGTAGGAGAGGGAGAAGCAGGCTTCCCGCCGAGCAGGGAGCCCAATGCAGGGCTGGAGCCCAATGCGGGGCTCGATCCCAGGACCCTGGGATCATGACCTGAGCCGAAGGCAGACGCTTAACGACTGAGCCACCCAGGCGCCCCTGACTGGATATGAGTCACTTTCCAGTTTTAAACAATTAAAAAAGAGGAAATGATGGGGTGGGTGTGTGGGATGCCAGCCACATAACTGGGAGGTCTCTGAATACCTGCATGGAGAGTACAATGTTTATTAAAGGAATAATAAAAAGTGCTCATTTCAGGCTTATCCATAGATATTAGGAAAACCCAACAGTAACTGCTACAGTTGGTTGGAACCCACCAGCAAGACTGTTCTCAGGCAGGAGTATTTTATGTGACGCTGTTTAGAATAGCTAGCCCATGGTGAGGGTAGAAGACCAGCTACGCAGTTTGGATAGCTATGCAGTCCACCCAGGTACAGGCTTGCGGGGTGTCGGCTAATACCGCCCCGTCCCCTCCTAGGTTGGCCACGTGGACATGCTTCCCGTGGCAGAAGGAAAGGCTGAAACGAGGCTCAGCAAGGCGCAGGCTTGCTGCTGAGGCGAGGGTGGTAGCAGGAAGACCACCCGGGAGAGAGGGGAAACTGATGCAGGCTTGCACCTGTGGCAGACTATTTAGGCTCAGGTACACCGCGAGAAAGAGACACACGTGGGGGTACGTGGCACGGAGACTCAGGGCCCAGACGTGGTGTAGCAGCCCCCCTCGGCAGCTGACCAGTCACCCTGGGTCACACTACTTCCAAAGCCGAGATTAGCAACAGGCCTCTGAGAACTGAGTGAATAACCTGAGGATTTTATTTTTTAATTTTTATTTTAAGTAATCTCTACCCCCAGTGTTGTGTTCGAACTCACGACCCTGAGACCAAGAGTTGCGCACTCCACCAACTGAGCAGCCAGGTGCCCCAAATAACCTGAGTTTTTGAGGCTCTTCTGAGTACACCTGAGCATTTGTAGGGCCTATAAAAGAGAGCACCTGATTGGGTGGGTCTGCCGGTGTTCTCCAGCATGAGCATCCCCCCTGGGAAGAATGCCCCTGTACCCTCCTCTTGGAGGGGAGTTTCTCCCTCTACCCCGGCTGCCTTGGACTCCTGTCCGGACAGCAGGCTTGGCTTCTGGCAAAGAGCACAAGCCACAAATATTTCATGTGGGAAGCTTGTGTTTGGGACGACTTCTCTCAGAAAGGTCTGTGGGCTTGCCAAGGGCCTAGAGCCCAATAGGATGCTCTCAGGCACAGTAGAAATGGTTGTAAACCACTGCTGTGCGGGAAGAACAGAGAGGAAAGACAGGATTCAGGACCCTGTAGACGCTGAAGACCATTGTTGCCAACGCTTAGAGTAACTTTTTCTGTTGACTTCTGTTTAGAGGGAGGGCAGATTGTTACAGTTCTCTAAATCCAGGTTTGGGAAAGTTTTTTCTCTACGGGGACAGATACTAAGTATTTTAGGCTTTCTTTATTGCATAGTGTTTGTCTGTTTATTTTTACCACCCTTAAAAAAGGAAAAAACCATTCTTAGTTCTCAGGTAAGAGAAAAACAGGCCATGTGCTGAATTTGGCCTGATGACCATGTTTCGCTGACCTTGAGAGAAATCACAAGGAATCAATCTATCAGAGAGAGCGAAGTTACTTTCTACCGTCCCGAGAACGGCTATTTTCTTGCAAGAGACTTGATAAATAATTTTGAAATGGATGTGTGAAAGAATCACTTTCTTCCTCCCGGAATGAAAAAGAAAAGAGAATTGTCGTGGGCGAGCAAGGCACGTCTAAGTAGGCATATGAGAAATTAGAAGAGCTAAGGCCGCACTACCCTCCATGCAAAGGAGAAGCCGGGGAAGTTATAGGATGTCTTATATGTCTTACAGATTTGCTAATGCAACTTTTTTCCTTTGGGGTATGTAAGGGTTAGATATGAAATAGGTTTATGGAAAATAGATTGAAAAAGAAATTCAATGAAAAGAAGCCACATATATCCCCAACTATGTTCATGTTGGATTCGAGACCCTGGAGTGTTTAAGAAAATTAGAAAAACAAGCTCCAGGCCCAATCGTGCATGTCTGTGAAAATGAAAAGAGAAGGGAGGCGTCTGAAGGACTAGTACAGTTTTTTCGGAAGTTCAGGATTTTAAAAGGTTTGTAGAGAAGATAAAAGGGGAGAGTACCTTCCTCGAAATGAATGCAATAGGAGCAAAAACCTACACAGTGGTGTGAAACCTACAACAGAGTTCTATCCTCCCCCTTAGAAGCTGAAGGTTTCTGTGAGCAGTAACGTCCAGGTCAGGACTGTCTGCATCCTTTGGGCGGGCCCAGTGTAGGATGATCACGAGAGTCCCCGTTTTAAAGAAAATTGCTCCTAATTTCAAGATGGTAAGAGCAGTATAAAAACCAAGCACGGGGCCACTCTGAGCAACTGCTCAGGGGAACACTCAAGAAGCAGGTCCTGGAGGACGACTCAGGACGCCAAACCCTGCCTCAGCCCAACCATCTCTGCTCCCTTGAAGGCTCTCAAGATGTGTCAACAGTGTATGTAGGAACCTCTACCAACTTCTTCATTTGTATGCAGGTTCCTGTAATGGCCTTTTTAGCTCTCTGGTCCACGGGGCCCCGGGGCACAATTTAGGCCCAGGACCTAAATCTTTCTGCCAAGCAGGAACTGAGACCGCTGCCTGAGGTTTTATGTAAACAGAGAAGAGAAAAATGACAAATGTCCGACCTGCCTGGAGGGCACCACATCAGCCAGGGGGAGTAGAAGAGTGCCCTGTGGTGACCTCTCCCACAAGCAGAGTATCCCAGCCACCGACCTGGGTCCGGGCAATTAGTAGCTGCTCTTCTAGGAGGACAACAGGATGGAGGTGACAACAGGGAGCCTTTCTCCAGGCCTCCCACCCCACTGGGAGAGAAAGGGCTGGGAGAAGCATATTTGGCTTTAAAAACAGGAAGAGCAGTATTTTCGCCACTTTGATGGAATTAGCATACATGCCAAGAGATAGCAATAAGCCAGGAAAACAGCCCATGATTTTTCTTCATCTCCTTGTAAAGCAAAGTTTATAGTAATCTGCCAAGTTTTAACAAAGGAACGAATTGAAGCCCAATAATGCAGGTGTTTAAAATGAATTAAAGTATCTAGAACTATACAAAATAGGATAACGTAGGAATCGGCCCATATGCTGAGTCGTCGGGATTAGTCTTTGAGAAATCATAGGACACATGAGAAACCGAAAGATTGGGCAAAGAAATCTCAAATTTTGAGGGGAAGAAAAAAACAGGAGAAAGTTTAATTCTCAAAATAGGGACTAGTAAATTTGAAATGTATATTGTCGGTAAAATTGTGAGCAAACTGGGCGCCTGGGTGGCTCAGTTGGTTAAGCGACTGCCTTCGGCTCAGGTCATGATCCCGGAGTCCCTGGATCGAGTCCCGCATCGGGCTCCCTGCTCAGTGGGGAGTCTGCTTCTCCCTCTGATCCTCCTCCCTCTCATGCTCTCTGTCTCTCATTCTCTCTGTCTCGAATAAATAAATAAGATCTTAAAAAAAAAAAAAAAAATTGTGAGCAAACTGCACTACACGAATGGTTCAGAGAGTCGTCTGTAAGAATGACATGGGGACAGAAGCCCACCGGTGCTCTGTAAACAAGTCCCTTCAATCCTGACTCTCTTAAAAAAAGGAGGTGATGACAGAGGTGCAATTATAGTGCTAAATCAATGGAATAAAACCGGTGATTCCAGCAAAACGATGAGAAAAACCTAGCATGTTGTCCTTGGGGACAAGATAAAGAAATGAGGACAGATGAATCAGCAGTTTAACCATACAGACTGTTGATTAATTAATGCATCAGAGTCAGCCCGTCCAGGTGGTGTCCCAGACCTGCCCAGCACTCACTGCCCAGCGTAGTAGCTTTCTCAGCAATGTCCATGGTGGTGCAGGAGGTGTGCTCCTCAGGTTTAAAGAGTCTCCTCAAGGTGGGAGGGAGGGTGGACTCTCCAGTATGGATTCACCACCATCTCCCCAGGCTGGAATCCCAATTCCAAACTAACAGGTTGATACTTCAACTAAAATAAATGTAAAGAGATGCGTTTAGGTTTAAAAAAAAAAAGATGTTCGTTGGAGTGCGTGGCTGGCTCAGTGGGTAGAGCATGCGACTCTTGATCTCTGGGTTGTGGGTTCGAGCCCCAGGTTGGGTGTAGAGATTAGTTAAAAATAAATTATCTAGGGGCGCCTGGGTGGCTCAGTCAAGCTCCTGCCTTCGGCTCAGGTCATGATCCCAGAGTCCTGGGATCGAGCCCACATCAGGCTCTTGCTGAGCGGGGCATCTGCTTGTCCCTCTCCCTCTGCCCTCGCCCACCCTCCCCCCCTCCAGTCCCGTGCTCTTGCTCTCTCTCTCTTTCTCTCTCACTCTGCTCTCTTTCAAATAAATAAATACAACCTTTAAAAAAAAAAAACCCTCTAGACTAGTGTTCTATTAATGTTACCTGTTATTCAGTTCTGGACACTTTACCTGTGTTTGCCTGCGATGTGTGTGACTTTTTATTCAGTCACATTGAAAAATAAGACATAATGGGCTCCTGGGTGGCTCAGTTGGTTAAGCGACTGCCTTCTGCTCAGGTCATGATCCTGGAGTCCCGGGATCGAGTCCCACATCGGGCTCCCTGCTCGGCAGGGGGTCTGCTTCTCCCTCTGCCCTCTTCCCTCTCATGCTCTCTGTCTCTCATTCTCTCTCTCTCAAATAAATAAATAAAATCTTTAAAAAAAAAAAAGAAAAATAAGACATTAAAATCACATATTTATTGAAAAATAATGTATATATGAAAATACAGGACTAAAAGGTACACACTGGAAAATTCTCCCTTGATTACAAGTTCTGGTAACCAGAAGATAACCCTTGTTCAGTTTCTTGCATACCTTTCATGTTTGTGTACGAATGGGCACAACGTTCTGTGCCTTTGTTTTCCGCCCACGTACTGTGTATCTCTCCATGGCAGTATCTGTAGACCTACTCCATTCTTCCGTAAGCTACACGGCATTTTGTTGTGTAGATGCAGCATAATTGATTTACCTCGTCTCGGGGTTGTACTCAGGCTTTTGTTTTTACAGACGGTGCTGCCGTGGATTTCCCTAGAGCTCGGACACTGGGGTCAGACTGACTGCGGGTAAGTCCCAGTATTGTCACTGATTAACTCTGTGGCCCTGTCTTAGCTTTACGGACCTGTAATCTCCTTAAGTGTGAAATGGCAGTAGTAATCATGCCAAACTCATAGGGTTCTTGTATGGATGAAGTGTAAAATGCCTTGCTTGGTCCCTCATACACAGTAAGCTCTCGACAAATACGAAATAAGCCTATTTTTTTCATTTTCCAACTTGATTTACATTGAGATTTTCTGTAAGGTGAGTTCTTGGAAGTCAAATTGCTAGATACAAAGGTGTTCATTTAAAACTGGTAGATAATGGGCGCCTGGGTGACTCAGTCAGTTAAGCATCTGCCTTTGGCTCAGGTCATGATCCCAGGGTCCTGGGATCAAGCCCCACATTGGACTCTCGCCTGAGGGGGGAGCCTGCTTCTCAATCTCCCACTCACCGTTCTTGTGTGCTCTCTCTCTGTCAAATAAATGAATAGAATCTTCAAAAATAAATAGAACTGGGCACCTGGGTGGCTCAGATGGTTAAGCGTCTGCCTTCGGCTCAGGTGATGATCCCAGGGTCCTGGGATCGAGTCCCGCATCGGGCTCCCTGCTCCGCGGGAGCCTGCTTCTCCCTCTGCCTCTCTCTCTCTCTCTGTCTCTCATGAATAAATAAATAAAATCTTTAAAAAATAAAAATAAATAAATAAATAGAACTGGTAGATGGTGTGAACTTGTCTCCCTGTTGGATCACCTGCTTGCCCCCTAGATAGATACACACTGCCTCTCTCCACTCTCCTCTGTACCTTCAGAGGCCGACCTCTGTAAAACTGTATCAACAGTGTCTTCACCCACTGACTTCCAGTCAGGTTCCCCATGGGAAACACAGGCGCAGGATGGGAGGATGGGAGGAAGGAGCCCCAGGCTTGCTCCCCTACCCCTCCTGCCATGTTTCAGTCAGAGCCCCCTCCCCTGGCTCTGCAAGCGCCCGTGCGAACCACTTCCTGCAGCTGTTCCACTTTGGTGCTTCACCGACCCTTGTAGGAGCCCTCAGCTCTGAGCACATCTGTGAGTAATCCTTTCATCCAACTGCCTTCAATTACGCTTTTGACATGCCATCCGCCTGGTACGCTAACCAGCTTACATGCCCACTAATAAGCAGTGACAAAACTTGTCTTGCCATACTTTTGGCAATATTGAACTTCAGTTTCTTTTTCAAAGATTATGTATAAAGATTCATGTATTTATGTGACAGAGAGAGAGAGAAGCATGAGAAACCGAAAAGATTGGGCAAAGAAGTGGGAGGGGCAGGGAGAGGGAGGGAGAATCCCAAGCCGACTCTGTGCTGAGCATGGAGCCTGACATGGGCTCAGTCCCACAACCCTGAAATCACGACATGAGCCGAAACCAAGAGTCGGGCACTCAACCAGCTGTGCCACCCGGGCGCCCCTAAAGATTCCATTTTTTTAAGTAATCTCTATACCCAGCATGGGCTCGGATTTATAATCCTGAGATCAAGAGTCACATACTCTACGGACTGAGCCAGCCAGGTGCCCATGAGCTTCAGTTTCTTAAAGGCCGGTGCGTGAGTACTATCTTACTGTACTTCAGACTGCTATAACAGAATACCATAGACTGCGTGGCTTATAAAAGATAGAAATTTATTTCTCATGGACTTGGAGGGTGGGAACCCCAAGGTCAAGGTGCAGGCAGATTTGGTGTCTGGTGAGAGCCTGCTTCCTAATTCGTGTGCATGCTCACATGTTGGAAGGGGCAAGGGAGCTCTCTGAGGCCCCTGGTGGTGGTGGTGGTGGTCGTTATTGTTGTAAATTAAGCTGGGGCACCTGGCTGACTCAGTCAGAAGAGCCTGTGACTCTTGATCTTGGCATCATTAGTTTGGGCCCTATGTTGGGTGTGCAGATTACTAAAAATAAATACTTTACCAAAAAAAAAGTATTCAGGGGCTCGGTCAGTTAAGCGTCTGCCTTTGGCTCAGGTCATGATCCCTGGGTCCTGGGATCAAGTCCCATGGCGGGCTTCCTGCTCAATGGGGAGTCTGCTTCTGCCTCTGCCTCTGCCCCTCTCCCTGCTTGTGTTCTCAGGCTCACTCTTTCTCTCAAAATAAAAAAATCTTTAAAAAAAAAAGTATTCATATATCAAGGGAAAAAAAAGTAAGTTCTATACCCAACATGGGGCTCAAACATGACCCCAAGATCAAGAGTCACATGCTCTACCAACTGAGCCAGCCAGGTGCCCCTCTGAGGTCTTTTATAAGGGCACTAATCACATTCATGGGGACTCCACCCTCATGACCTAATCACCTCCCAAAAGCCACACCTCCAAATACCAGCACTTTGGGGATTAGGTTTCAATACATGAATTTTGGGGGATGCAAACATTCAGCCCATAGCAAATATAGATATTTATTTCTTCAGTATCATGTTAGTTCAGTCTTTAGAAGGCCAATTAAGGCCAATATAAGAAAATTCAAACAAAATTATATTAAGAATTATTGGAAACTTAATACTTTACTCCAAAATATATGCTATTAAGGAATCACTATAAATTTTGTTAGGTGTGATGATGACGCTGTTGGCATATTTAGAAAAAAGAAAAAGCCCTTATCTTTAAAAAGTATTCCTATATTATAAGTGAGATGATATGGTGTCTATCTATATTTACTTTAAAATGCTCCAGAGGAAGAAAAAACAGTGTGGGGAACACATGGAACAAGCCTGGGAAATGCTGGTAATTGCTGAAAGTGGATGAGGGGTAGCCTGCTTCTCGCTCTCCCACTCCCCCTGCTTGTGTTCCCTCTCTCGCTATGTCTCTCTCTATCAAATAAATAAAATCTTTAAAAAAAATATGAATCTTCCTGCAATCCCAAGAAATATTAACATTGATGATGTAAGTATAAAAGTGCCAAGCCTGCCTTCTCTTAGATAAAAAATTAGAAAGCCTAAAAAAAAAAAAAAAAAAAAATTTAGACTGTTCCTAGGTAGAATCCAGAGGGAAAGGATATTTAAGGTTACATGCGTTGTTCACCAAAAATAGAGGAAAGTGTTAATTTTTGCTCTTGGATTTAAGTCAAGGTACTATATAGAAGTTGTGTAACATTGAGGAGTTCTGTGACTCTGCATTCCCCTGCCCACCGAAGGCCTGCCTCTCCGTATGGGCTACTACAGTGATTCAGAAAGTGTTTTAGACATTTCTTTAATTATGTACAACCCAAAATATTGGTGTTTCGAATGGATTAAAGTGTAGCATTCTTTAATTCTTTCTGCTATTTGTCACAGTTGTTAAAGAACCAAGTATGTATTGCATGAAAACATTATGACCTTTTTCACTTGCCAAGAAAAGTGCCAAAGAAACTGGAAAAAAAGATCTATGATCTGCGTTCCCTCAAGTATGACTATGAACATTTAATCATGACTTTTCAGTGGTGATTTTATGTTCCCATCATATTTGGATATCTCCCAATATTTATTCATTTATTTAGAGAGTGGGGGGAGGGGCAGAGGGAGACAGAGAATCCTAAGCAGACTCCACCCCAGCGAGGAGCTCAGTGTGGAGCTTGCTCACACGTCCCTGAGATCATGACCTGAGCCAAAATCAAGTTGGACACTGAACCGACTGAGCTACCCAGGTGCCTCTCTCCCAGTATTTTTAAAAGAAAAAGGTCAAACATATATTGTCTATCCACAGATTTCTCACATCCTCTTTATTTTGAAAAATTTTGTGTGTACATGAAGATTGAAAGAATAATACTATGAAGGCCTGTGTGCCCGTCACCATCACCTAGATTCAACAGCTGTCAACATCTTGCCATGTTTATCTCTCTGCAGATACTTTTTCTTTTTAACTGACCATGTGAAAGTGTTCATGACACTTGGCTCCTTCTGTTGCTTTTTCAGGGTCCCTGCTCAGAACCCTTCACCAACTCCCCTTTCTGCTTTGCCCTTAAACATGGGTGTTCTAAATGGCCCCAGCTCCATCCTTTATCTCAAATTAAGAACCAGGACGTTTTGTCTTCTATGAAAGGCCTATCAGGCACCAGAAGATGGAAAGAAATTATTTCCTGTGGGAGAACCCATGAGAATGTCTGGCTAAGAATGAACTGCTTAGTCACTGCTCCTTCCTTTTGACCTTCCAGTCCTATGTCTTCTGGCCTTTGCATGTTTACTGAGAAACTATACCCGGAACTATCCAGAGGGAGGAATGCAGGTAAAAAGCAAAAACGATTTTGCAATGTTAGAGGCGTAGGGGAAAGATTTGGTGGAGATTAAAGCAGAATAAATACCATCTTTCTCAATTATAAAGTTGCGGGATGTCATTTGTCCATGATAAAATTCTCCCCCCCCCCCCACAGATAATTTAAAGTTGACGGTTACAAACCCCCATTAACAGGTTAAATACACTCAGTACACATGGATTTCTGGTCTTAATGCTTCACAGAGCTAATGAATCTGTTTCGCTTGAAAGGACTACATCTAATCCTCTTAGCATCAAAAGGGAAAAGCTTGTTCAACTAACTCCCTCTGTTACCTGAATGAGAGGTGAATGTTCCCTTCAGAAATTCTTTGCTGTTGAGGAGTTATGCTTTCAGTTGCGCTGAGAAGTAAGGCTGGGCAGAGGTGAGATGGACCTTGAGAGTGGGAAAGAGAGAGAGCAGTATGCAGCGCTGATGTATCAGATAAGGAACAAGAGAGGAGGCTAGCTGAGTCCTTGAGTGGGGTTCTTTTATTTTATTTTTTTTAAGTGGAGTAAGAAATTTGGATGTTTAAATCAACAAAATGCAGAAAATAAACTAGCATATAAGATGACCCTTAATAAGCCATATGTGTTTATTATTGGAAAAGACAAGTTTAAAAAAAGGAACTAGCTTAAAAAGCAGGATAGTTTCTTTTTTAATTTTCTATTATTTCCCAAATATGGTAAAACTGTGGCCGATACAGATTTAACAGAAGTAAAACAGCTGAGTAAGACAATAAAACAGCCATATTACAGTAATGTGAAATGTTAACACTGGGGGAAAGTGCATGAGAATTATATGAGAATTCTGTTATCTTTTTGACTTTTTGTAAACATAAAAGTGTTCTAAAATAAGTTTATTAAAAAAAAAAAAAAAGCCTAACCTATGATGTTGAGTAAAACAATGGATGTATGGATAATGAGCTGCTCAGTATTATCCTGGTGATTACTATAATCATGAAAATTATACCTTAAAAAAGCTTGTTAATTAAAGATTTGACATTTTCCAAGTAAAATCCATGTTAAAATATTCAGCTCAGGTTGTTGATTCTAAACTAACAAGGAGCCAATCAAACACAATCAGACTAAGAACAGTTTTCTAATATTTTGGGTACTTAGGACGCCAGAAATGCTGTCTTTCTTGAGGCTAGAATAAGCTAGATGAGGCCATTTGAACAAAACAAGGCTGTTATCTGCCAGTTTCTCCTGCATTTCTGGTTAATTTGGAAGAAAAACAAAGAACTGTGGGGGATCGGATGTCCACGTGTTCCTTCTTTTTCCACTTTCTGGTATTTAGATATTCCTGAACTTAGGGCAATGGTAAGATCCCATTGAGATACAGGACTCCTTCAATAAATAATTCTGTAGCACTCATTGAGGATATCACATGCCTTCTCATTAAATAGACAGAACCACAGAACCTGCTTCCATTAGGATTCACACGGGGCCAGCTCAGTGTTTGACATTCAGTCTCAGAGACCAGACAGTGGCGAAGAATAGCCCGCAGGCCACATCTGGCCTGTAGTCTTTTCTTTTTTTTTTTTTTAAACAGTCCACGAGTTAAGAATGGTTTTTACATTTTTTTTTACATTTTTAAATAATGAAAGAAAAAAAGACCAAAAGACTATTTCATGACACATGAAATGACATTCAAACTTCAGCATCTATAGATGAAGTTTTATTGGAATCCACCCTAGCGGGATGGGTGCTTTCCTCCTGCAAAGGCAGAGCTGAGTGGTTCTGACTGCGCGGCCTGCAAAGTCTCAACTGTTTACTCTCCAAGCCTTTCCAGAAAAAGTTCGTCAGTCGGTTGTAGACAACTCCCCCCATGCACACTCCTCCTCCTGGGTTTTCAGAGCAGTGTTCTCATTTTTTGGCTTTCCAACTAAGTGCCACTATGGGATTGAAGTGGCAATGGGGCAGGCTCGGTCTAGTGAGGAGGGGACTGAGAGTGTGGCTAGCCAGGAGGGGCCTGGTGGACACGAACAGGCAGGAAGGTAAGATGTCAAGTACCAGAAGAGCTAATATGTGGCCAAAGAGGCTAGGCAGGTCCTGGTGATGTGCTAGAAAGAAGATCCCATGTTAGGAAGTCAACTCAGAAACAGGAGACATGAGGTATGAGTGGTCTAGGCAGAGTCTAGAAGGTCAAAGTTTGCAGAAGCTGCATGAACAAGCAGGGTGACACCAAACCCAAGATGTAATCTTAGGGCAAAGGGGATTATCCCATTTTACACGGCTTTCTGGGTTGGACAGCCTTAGGTCCCAAACTACTAATGACATTCAGAAGAAAGTCTGTGTTTAAAAACACAGACCTCGGGCGCCTGGGTGGCTCAGTTGGTTAAGCGACTGCCTTCGGCTCGGGTCATGGTCCTGGAGTCCCGGAATCAAGTCCCGCATCGGGCTCCCTGCTCGGCAGGGAGTCTGCTTCTCCCTCTGACCCCCCCCCCTCATGTGGTCTCTCTCATTCTTTCTCAAATAAATAAATAAAATCTTAAAAAAAAAAAAATAAGACCTCAGGGGCGCTGGGGTGGCTCAGCTGGTTGAGCATCTGACTCTTGATCTCAGCTCAGGTCTTGATCTCAGGGTGGTGAGTTCAAGCCCCATGTTGGGCTCCATCCTGGGTGCAGAGCCTGCTTAACGCAGACCTGAGGGGAACTGCACATTCATACAGATTGAGTCCTTTGATGGATGCTGAGTACGAGATGCTGGATATTAGACTCTGCTACTAGACTTCCCTTAATATTTAGTTCCACACACTACTGATTATAAGATGCTGGTACTTGTACATCTCAGCAGGATAACCTTGAGCCGGAAGCCGGTCCTTCCTTCACAACGAGGCCATGTATCTAGTTCCGTATCAAAGTGAAAAGCCATCTTCTTACCAATCTCCCAAGCAAGAAAATCTCCCTTGTACGTCACTGGAAGTTCCACGTGCCTTTTCCCAATTCCCATTTGACTAGACAGAAAGTACATAGTAGGGAGAGGAAAAATGACAGAAAGAGGAAGGTCATTTAAGTTGTGCTGATTCAATCATTCTTAATAGCCAGTGATAATAATAGATCATTTAAAACTAATAAATCAAGTGTTATAGAATAAGTGTAGTTAAAAATGTAAAGATAAATACTAAAAGGAGCAGGAGGAGGGAAGAAGTGTTAATAAACTAATTTTACCAGTTCTCATAGTAAGGAGTCATTCGTCCTGTCTAAAGAAATAGAGGAGGGGCACCTGGGTGGCTCAGTTGGTTAAGCGTCTGCCTTCGGCTCAGGTCATGATCTCAGGGTCCTGGGATCGAGCCCCATGCCGGGCTCCCTGCTCAGTGGGGAGTCTGCTTCTCCCTCTGCCCCTGATCACGCTTCTTTCTCACTCTCTCTCTTTCTCTCAAATAAATAAAATCTTAAAAAAAAAAGGAAATAGAGGATTACATGTAAGATATGAATTTATGTTTTTAAAGGTATCAACTAGAACAAAAATACAAATGGGTATTTCCTTATACTTTATTAGGAAAAACACCCATATACACTATAGTCACACCCATACAAGAAAATAGAGTCCCTGGAAGGAAAGATTTAAAAAATCATAAAAAAACAAAACCAAAACCCCCAGAAAACATGATACAAAATGTGATGCAGAATTAAGACCAAATGTTTATGTGCATGGGTTAGCTTCACTGTGACAGACACTGTTACCTACCCTACAGCTACCCCCCTGCTTTTGTTTGGGGGGTAAACCCACCCCTTGGGATAAGTCACTAGCAGCCAAGCCTTTTGTCGGCCTCCCTTACACCTAAGAGGAGCCAGGCCTGTGATCTGTTTGCATGGCAAGTGGATTTGAGGGGACACCACTGCAGGGCGGCTGGGAAATAACATGTTTTCCCCTGATGAGAGGAGCCCCAGGAGGACAGAGGCTTTTATGCTGTTTTCTGCCTTTGAATGTAGCTGAGAGGCTGGGAGCCACGGGAACCATTTTGAGTTCATGAATCCACCAGCATAGGCCTGGCAGAGCAGAAGCAAGGAGTCTGCGTGCGGAGGCCACGGTTGAGCCGTTGAGTGCATGCCGGCTGCCAAGCTGCCGAGTGACTCGTATCTTTACTTCCAAAGTTCCTTTCTTTCTGCGGGCCTAGCATGCGCAGAGGTCTCGGTTAATCTTGCTTAGCAGAATATTCCTCTGCAAAGCTGTTAGCCAGTTGCCTTTTGCAGACCACTTAGATCCTTCACTTGGAACAGAGAATAGTTGATTTTGTACTAAAAATCTTCCTAGCAGAGACTCCTCCTGGTGTCGGAGTATATAAATGGCTTTCAGCTTGTGGGATGGAATTCCAGAACACTGGAAATGGCAGTGCAATCACAGAAAAAGACTCAGGAAGGAGCTTCTTGAGGTCACACAAAGGTTACGTAAACTGCTCCAGGCAGCCCTGAATTCTTTATTCTTATGAGTGTTTAAGCTCCCATAGTCACGGGGTGTTAGTACTGCTTGGGGCCTCTCACCGATTTCTTACTGACTTCTATTGAACTCATAATCTCTCTAACAGACTTTCTCTCCTTCCCCCAGGTCCCTCTGCCCTCCCTGACCCTCGCAGTCATTGACTTCCTAATCAGTCTCGCAATTATCCTGACGCCTAGTTCCCAAAATCTCTGCAGCCTCTTCCCTCCTGGCTCCCTGGCAGTCTTACCCTTCCTCCTTTCTAAAATAAACTCATTCCTCCTGCTCCCACCCATCCTACACCACCCTGGAGGACTTCCCTTCTTTCTCTTGTGTTTCCCACCTCCTTGGTTCCTTCTGCGTTTAGCTGCAACGGGTCCTTGGATAGTCCCTCGTCACTCCCACCATGCTGTTTCTCCCCGGGGCCTCCCTGATCTCCTGAATCCTCCTTGCCTTCCTCTGTCCATAGTCTCAACCCACTGCATATTTGGCAATCTGGTTTCCTTCCCCACAGCTGCACTGAAACTGTTCTCTTAAAGGTCAACAATGACCTCTTTTTAGCTAAATCCCCATTATTCTTTTCTGGTTTCTCAATCTCTTGACCTCTTGGTGCATTTAAAAAAAAAAAAAAAAAAAAGATTTCTCCTACCTCAAATGCTCTCTTCTTGGCTTCCATCCTGCTAGCTTGCTGTTCTTTCTCTTTGTGCAGCTTCTCCCCCTCATGCCCTCCCCCTGCTGGATACTCCCATTCCTCAGCCCCCGAGGCCCCCAGGCTCTCTTTGCTCTTTCACTCCAAAATCCCAAAATCCCATCTTTCCTACAGCTGTTACCTCTGTGCCGGAAAGGCCTGGGCCCCTTGCTCACTTAGGCATGTGCCCCTCGCTGCTTACCATGCAGAAACTCTTGGCTAGCTCACTCGAACCATAATTTGAAGGTATCTGTCTTACCAAACTCACTCCTCCTTCCCATTGTCCTGCCTTTGGTCATGGCATGGCTATTTTCTTCATCTCCGTATTAGTTTTATAGGGTTTCTGTAGCAAAACCCCACAGAAACGAGAGAGATTGAAGGTGGCTTAATCAAAAGAAATTTACTTCCTTACAGTTCTGGGGGCTGGAAGTCCAAGATCAAGGTGCTGGCAGGTTTGGTTTCTCCTGAGGCCTCTCCATGGTGTGCAGACTGGCCACCTTCTTACGTGTCCACACACAATGCTGGTGTCTCTGCCTCCTCTTAGAAGGACACCAGTCACACTGGATTAGAGCGACCCCAGTGACCTCATTAGACCTTAATTATGCCTTTAAGGGCCTTAACTCCAAATGCGGGCATAATCTGGAGTACTGGATTTGGAGGGCTTTAACACAGACCTGGGGAAGGGGGTGGGTAATTCCATCCACTACAGTCCCCCAGGCCAAAAAACTCTACTGTCCTCTGTTTTTACCTCTGTCATCTTCTACCCAGATGCTGGGTCTTCTGGACTTTCCCTAGTAAATGCTAAATCCATGTCTTTACCACCTGTCCCAGTGCCATCGTCAGGTCGAAATCTAGTATAAATTTCCCTGCCCAGTCCTTGTAAAGCCATCTATAATCTGATCCACCTCATCTTTGCTTTTAGCATTTTTAAAAAAAGGTTTATTTATTTATTCTGGAGAGAGAGAGCACACGAGCAGGGGGAGGGGCAGAGGGAGAGGGAGAGACCGAGAATCTCAAGCAGACTCCCCGCTGAGTGCGGAACCTGACCTTAGGCTCTATGGCTCGGTCTCACACCCCCGAGATCATGACCTGAGCCAAAATCAAGGGTCAGACACTTAACTGTCTGAGCCACCCAGGTGCCCCTCTTTTGGCATTTTTATCAAAGCCATTCATGTACATAAAAAATAGAAATGATAATATTAAAAAAAACCAGAAAACAAAAACAGTCCTGCCTTAACCCTAGGCCCATTGCCCAGATGTAGGCTTCAATGTAGTTTCCTTGATCTAGAATATGCTTGAGGAAATTACTTTCCACCAGATCTCTTTTTTCTTTTTTTTTTTTTTAAAGATTTTATTTATTTATTTGAGACCAAGAGAATGAGAGGGAGGAGGGTCAGAGGGAGAAGCAGACTCCCCACCGAGCAGGGAGCCCGATGCGGGACTCGATCCAGGGACTCCAGGATCAGGACCTGAGCTGAAGGCAGTCGCTTAACCAACTGAGCCACCCAGGCACCCTGGATCTCTTTTTTCTTGCCTTGCTGGTTACTCCATAATTCTAAATAATAATATTATACAAGTATTTTTAAGTTGCATGTATTTATTAATTTATCAATTTAGACATTCTGCTCTTTATGAAAGATAAGAATTAGGCTCAGAAACACTGCCCCCATATCATCTCGCCTCATTCTGCCTTCCAGTTTTTGATAGTTATAAATTATTTTTAGTCCTGAGCTTTTTTCTTGCCATCCGACATTTGAGAGTATTTCTTAATTCCTTACAAAGTAAAATGAGATTACTAGGGCTCTTGTTCTTCCGTTTCTCTTTCTCCTTCCACTTTTCAACTTTTTTTTGTTTAAGAATTTTTGGGGGGGCACCTGGGTGGTTCAGTTGATTCGGCATTTGACTCTTGATCTCAGTTTGGGTCTTGATCTTGGGGTCATGAGTTCAGGCCCTGTATTGGGCTCCATGCCGGGCATGGAGCCTACCTAAAAAAAAAAAAAAAAAAGAATGTTTTTTAAATGATGGTAATTTTATAATTTATTAATTATTATTATCATTATTATTATTTTTAAAGTAAACTGTATGCCAACATGGGGCTCAAACTCACGGCCCTGAGATCAAGAGTCACACACTCCACCAACAATTTCTGTCAGGTAGATCTTTAGCTTCACATTGTCAAAGATCATCACATTTACAGTCTGTGTGTGAGAGTATTTAAGAGCTTTATGTTTATGGGTTTATTCTGAAAATATTATGTCAATACATAGGCCTCATGTTATTATGACTACATAAATATTGTTCACGGTGGAGCCAAATATTGTGCCAGGAGTAGACTTTTCCCCCTAAGATCCGTTGTTAACCATCCCTGGACTGTTCAAAACAATATGCTCTTAACATCTGTACAAACACATCCTCTTTTCTTTCATTCTACCAGTTGCTCAAAAATCTTGCCACATTTTAGTTTGCTTCACATTTGGACATTTTGCTTTTAGTGTTTCTAATTTTTTTTTTCCTTATTAAGAGGTATTTTTGTTTCCTAGTGACAACAGACCAGGTGGTTTAACACAACAGAAGTTTATTCTCCTACAGTTCTGGAAACTGGAAGCCTGAAATCACAGCGTCAGCAAGGCTATGCTGTCTCTGGGCTCTGGGAGAATCCTTCCTTCTTTCTAGCTTCTGGTGGCTCCGGCAGTCCTGGCTTTCCTTGTCTTGCAGCTTCAATACCCCAGTCTCTGCCTCCCTCTTCACATGGCTTCCTTCCCTGTGACTCTGTGTGTGTCCTTTCCTCCTCATAGAAAGACTACCCTAAATCCAGGATGCCTTCACCTCCAGATCCTTAACTAGTTATATCTGCAAAGACCCCATGCCCAAATAATGTCACATTTTGAGGTTCCATGTGGACATGAATTTAAGGGGGGGGGTACTGTTCAACTCACGACCAAGGGGAAAATATGATTTTCTCACTATATTATTAATATTTGGGGGTTCCTGGGTGGCTCAGTCAGTTGGGCATCTGACTCTTGGTTTCGGTTCAGGTGATGATTTCATGGGTAGTGGGATCAGCCCCGCATTGGGCTCCGTGCTCAGTGAGGCGTCCGCTTGAGGTTTTCTCCCTCTGCCCCTCCCCCCACTCATGCATATTTGTTCTCTCTCTAAAGTAAATAAATATTTTTTAAAAATACACAGTAGCCAAAATATGGGACGAGCCCAGGTGTCCATTTACTGATGAGTGGATAAAGAAGATGTATTATATATATATGTACACATATACATACAATGGAATATTACTCAGCCACCAAAAAGAATGAAATCCTGCCATTTGCAATGACATGGATGGAGCTAGAGAGTATTATGCTGAGTGAAATAAGTCAGAGAAAGACAAATACCATATGATTTCACTCATATGTGGAATTTAAGAAACAAAACAGATGAACCCAGGGGAAGGGAAGGAAAAATAAAATAACATAAAAACAGAGATGGAGGCAAACCATAAGAGACTCTTAATCACAGGAAACAAACTTAGGGTTGCTGTAGGGGAGGGGCTTGGGGTAACTGGGTGATGGGCATTAAGGAGGGAATGTGATGGAATGAGCACTGGGTGTTATATGCAACTGATGAATCACTAAATTCTACCCCTGAAACTAATAATACACTATACGTTAATTAATTTGAATTTATATAAAATCTATAGATAGATAGATAATTTTCTCCACTGTAATTTAAAGAACGAGAGAATTATGATCCACAATGAATCCAGGAGCTCAAACAGTGTCATCACTGCCTTGTTTCTTCTTTTCCGTGCTTGCATTTGTTTCCTTCTAGGCCAGCTTCATGCTCAAGCAAGCTTACCTCATGTGCTGGCAAAGATAGGTTTCAGCATCTCTCCAGGCTCATGTCTTCTTCACAGACTGTGATCCTAGCAAAACTAAAACTACTTTACTGACAGTTCCAGTAAAATCCCCAAGGAAGTCTCTTAATGGACCTTGCTTGGCTCATGTTTGAACAATCCCTGTGGCCCAGGGCATGAAGTGAGCTTATTGGCCAAACCTGGGTCACCTGCCCACCCCTAAGGTTGAGAGGTAGGATGACCCTACCCCATGGATGAGGAAGAGATGGTGTCCTAAGTGATTCTGGGTAGGCAAAAAACTCATGATTTCTTGCAAAGCCTAAAATAGCTTTATCAATAGTTTGATTGACAGTTCATCTGTACATAAAATTCTAGGTTTATAATTTTCTTCCAAAATGTTGAAAGTAATATTTCATTGTTTTCTTTTATCCCTACGTCATGAAAAAATTGAAAGTACAGAAAAATTGAAAGAATTTTATATTGAACACCCATCTATCACTTAGATTCTATGATTAACATTATGTTTGCTTTATTAAAATCCATTTATCCATCCCTCTGTTCATCTATTGATCCATCTTATTTTCTCAGAATTTCAAAATAAGTCGCAGACGACCCTGCCCTTGACTCCCAGACCCGTCAGCATGCATATCATTACCTAGAATTTGATATTTGTTTACGATTTTTTTCATTTGAGCTAAAATTTCTAGACTGCAAAATGCCAAAATTTGAAGTGTACCATTCAGTGAGTTTTGACAATGCAACCCAGACCCATATCAAGATACAGAACATTGCACCTTCCTTCCTGTCCCTTCCCAGTAAATCCCTGCACCAGAGGTAACCATTGTTCTGATTTGTTTGCATCATGGATTCACTATCTCTGTTTAGGACATTATGTAGATGGACTCATACAGTAGTCACACTTTTGTGTAAGGATTCTTTCCATCATGTTTTTGATACTCATCCGTGTTGTGGTCTCTATCCATTCCATTGTATGAATGTACCACCATTTATCCATTTTTCTACTGATGGATGCACGGGGACTGTTTCCAGTTTCCAGCTTTTGTGAATAAAGCTGCTACACACATTCTTTTTTTTTTTTTTTTTTTAAGATTTTATTTATTTATTTGAGACAGAGAGAATGAAAGACAGAGAGCATGAGAGGGAGGAGGGTGAGAGGGAGAAGCAGACTCCCCGCCGAGCAGGGAGCCCGATGCGGGACTTGATCCCGGGACTCCAGGATCATGACCTGGGCCGAAGGCAGTCGCTTAACCGACTGAGCCACCCAGGCGCCCTGCTACACACATTCTTGCACACATCTTTTGGTAGGCATAGTTTCCATTTTTCTTGGACAGATTGCTAGGGGTGGAGTTGTGAAGTCATAGAGTAGTTTCATTTTATGAGGACCTTCAGATCTTCTGCCAAAATGGTCTTCCTGTTTTATAGCCCTGCCAACAAAGTATGAGAGTTCCAGTAGCTCCACAGCCCTTGCCAACATTTGTTGTCAGTCTTCCCAATTTCAGCCATATTGGTGACTATATAATGGTATTTCATTTTGGTTTTAGTTTTTCATTCCTAATTTCTAATGATTTTGAGCAGTTTTTCATGTGTGATTTGTGAATTTTCCTTTAGATAGTATCTAGTTAAATCTTTCACTCATTTAAAAACATGGATGATCTGGGGCACCTGGATGGCCCCACAGTCTGCTAGGGATTCTTTCCCCCTTCCTCTCCCTCTCTCTCTGCTCTTCCCCCAATCACATGTACTCTCTAAATAAATAAATAAAATCTTTAAAAATAAATAAAAAATAAAAACATGGATTATCTTTTTTGAATTGTAGGGGTCTTTTTTTTTTTCCTTTCTTGCAGCGTTCTTTATATATTACGGATTTTAGAACTTTGTCAAGTATGTTTTGGAAATATTTTTTTCTCAATCTGTGATTTGACTACTCATTTTCTTAACAATATCTTTTGATGAACAGAAGTTTTAAAATTGATGAATTTATCAATTCTTCCATTTACAGCTTTTGCTTTCAGTGTCCTTCCTACCCCCAAGTCATGAAGATATATATTCTCCTGTGTTTTTTCCCATCTTTTTGTTGTAGTTATTATGTTTAGTCAGGAACTCATCTCAGTTTACATGTATGGTTTGAGGTAGGGCTCAGGATTCTTCTTTTTCCTCTATATGGATATCCAGTTGTTTTAATACATTTTAAAAAATTTTTTAGTGTTTTCTGATGTCTAATAATTGCAGATAGCCTGTTTATTCCTTTGAAGGTGACCAATTTCTTCCCTCTTTCAGTGCTCTCTGGATCTTCTTTTTTTCCTTAGTACATCTAATATTATCCTGCTAATCTCTCAGTATCCTCTTTCAATCTTAGCTTTGGTAGATTTTCTTCAGTGATTTCTATAATAACTTCTATCCTTGCATTTTCTCTGGGCTCTCTTTCTGGAACACGTATTGGTTGTGTTGTGGACCTGTTACAGACCTCCAGTTCTTTTATATTTTCTCTTTACTTTTTGTCTTTCTCTTTTTCTCTCATGTCATATTTCTACCTTTGTAGAAAAAATTAAAGTTTGGCAAGCATATTTTTAATTTCCAAGTACTCTTTCTTGTTCTCTAATTGTTCCTTATTTATGGCATCTTGTTTTTACTTTAGGTATTTATTGTATCTAGAATACCTCCAAAAATATTAACTAGAGGTGTGGAAAATTATTTTTCTGTTACCCAAATTGGTCCTTGTGAGGTCAACCTTTACTTTTGCTTCTTCTGGTTTTGTTTGTTTGTTTGGTTTTGGTTCTTTTTATGTAACTGATTTCCCTCCCGTGCCCAGTGATGGGGGGGGGGTGTTTTTTATATTTAAAAAAGAGAAAATAAGCTGATTTTTTTTAGATGTGTTTCCTGTACTATTGCATATGGAGCTGTTTTCCTGCTCGCGAATTACCCAGAAAGCAGAAGAGGCTGCAGGGAGTTCTGTGTTCATGAGCAGAGCTTGCTACACAGGGAGGCTTCCTGTTACAATGAAAAAATGGGGAGCCAGAGAGGGGAGGGCTTTGCTGGGCTGCTACCACTCACCCCCGCTAGCATCGGTCCATCGGTATTATATACAAGCTATTGTCTGCTGATTGCTCTTTTCTCATTTCTCATAGCTGTTATGGCTTTATTCATTTAAAAAAATGATTTACTCTTCTTTTTAATTGTGTATTGGAAGTAGGGGGGAGACAAGTGGCTGCCGTTTGGAACGAAAGCTTCATTCTATCTTTACTAAATTATTTCCTGCTCTTTCTAAATGGGCATCTTTCATTGGATTTGGGTTGATATCTTTACTCTCTCATGGATATGCCAGACTCGCATCCACCTTCAGTGCCCTCGGTTATTGTGTTCCTTTTTTCAGAAACTTCCTTCTTCTCTTCCCTTTTCTCCCACCTTAACCTAGTGAAATTCTTCCCAACTTTTGAAGTGAACTTGAGCGTATTCCTGCATGAATCCCATCTATTTAATTCATCTTTCATTGGCCTCCCTTTTATCTTATACTATTATTCAACTCAATGCCTATTGTTCACAATTCAGCTCTTAATTATATAGTCCAGTATTGCTCACTCTTATTTCAAATGTTCATTATTATGTTGGTAACTATTAAAAAGTCTTTGGGGACCAGAATTTATTTTTCTCTGTCTTTCAAAACACATAGCACAGTATGCATATATAATAGATATTCAATAAGTATTTGTAATTGGTTAACTTCCCTGCTATTTGCAAGAAAGAAAGTAGATAATAGCTTATATTTTTTTCTGCTGGAAACAGTAAAACACTTATCTTTTAATTGAAAGCTGAATTAGGGATGCTCCATTTCAGGCAAAGGAAATGCTGATTTTTCTTCACTAAGGAAAAAAATGTAAGTTATAAAGTGTAAATGTCTGCTGAAAGCCAGGGCAATACAGATCCGCCAGAGTTGAAGCAATTGAGGTGAGAGTGGCTTGGGAAAAGCAAAGTAGCAAAATGTGATTTGAAAATAGACTTTATAGGGATGCCTCATTGGCTCAGTCAGTTAATCATCTGCCTTCGGCTCAGGTCATGATCCCAGGAAGCCTGCTTCTCCCTCTGCCTCTGCCTCTGCCGCTCCCCCTACTTGTGCTCTCTCTCTCTGCCAAATAAATAAAATCTTCAGTTAAAAGGAAAGAGGTCTAGTGGTGGAACAAGAACAAGTAGTAAGAAATAATATGCTTCTGGGGACACCTGGGTGGTAGAGTCAGTTGAGACTCCAGCTCTTGATTTTGGCTCAGGTTGTGATCTCAGGGTTGTGGGATCAAGCCCCATTCTGGGCTCCGTGCTCAGCACTGAGTGTGCTTGGGTTTCTCTCTCCCTCTGCCCCTCCCCCAAGCTGTGAACTCAATCTCTCTCTCAAAAAATAAATCTTTAAAAAAAAGAAAGAGGGACGCCTGGGTGGATCAGTCGGTTAAGTGGCTGCCTTCGGCTCAGGTCATGATCCCAGGGTCCTGGGATTGAGTCCCACATCGCACTCCTTGCTCGGCAGGGAGCCTGCTTCTCCCTCTGCTTGCCTCTCCCCCTGCTCGTGTTCTGTCTCTCTCTCTGACAAATAAATGGATAAAATCTTTAAAAAAATAAAAAAAATAAAGAAAATATGGTTCTGGTGGTAATCACTGCTGTTCACCAAATAGATCTGCTTCCCTCTCCTCTGGGCACATGGAACGGTCATACTGCTGGGATCCAGTGAAGTTAAGGGTAGCCACGTGACTTGCTTTGACCAAAGAAATGAGAGTAGGAGTGATGTCATTTCAGGTGGTCGCTTTCAAAGTCCGTGAGGGATTTGCCATATTCCTGTTTTCTGTTTCAGTGGTTGTGGAAGCATGTGGTATTCCATAATTCTAATTCTGAATTCCTCAAAGTCCATAATGAACAGTCTCCCTGCAGACCTGTTTTGGAAATAGTGTGAGTGATAAACCTTTGTGGTTTAAGCCACGGAGCATAAATTATTGCTGCTCAGGGTCAGCAAACTCCCTCCAATGGGCCAACTGCCTGTTTTGATGAGATTTGATTGGAACCCAGACATGCAAATTTGCTTATGTCTTGTTTATGCTGCCACTGAACTGACTAATTACAACAGAGACCATACAGCCTGCCAGCTGAAAATAGTTACTATTGCTCTTTAAGAAAAAGTGTGTTGACTTCTGGCCTAGTCTATCCTAACTATGATAGAACTGGAGGTCTTTGATAAGTTCCCTCGCATGTTTTGTACACAACACGAAAGATATTTATAGTAGTCAGCCTCCAAGATGGCACCAGTGATCCCCAACTCTGAACACAAGGGTATTCATGTGCACTTCCTTCCCACCCCGATAGAGCTGACTTGTGGAAGCAATGTGGGAGTCATGGAGGGTGACTTCCAAGCCTGGGTCATAAAGGATAGTGTGGCTTTCATCTCTCTCTCTCTGAGATCACTCACTCTGGGACAAGCCACTACCATGCTCTGAGGGCACTCAAGAAGTCCTACGGAGAAGCCCACGTGGTGAGAAACCGAGCCTCCTGCCAAGAGTTCGAGAAGTAGAAAATAAAAAACAGAGAGAGAGAAAGGGAGTGGGGAAAGAAAAAAGGTTAAAAAATAAAGAAAATCCATGGTACAGTATGAGTATTCACATGCATATTCCTTGGATTCTCAACCACATTCCAATTTTGGGGACAATGCTGGTAACCTGGCCAAATCTCATTTTCCAAGCCTCTGTCTTGCTTTAGGCCTTCACTAAACAAATAGCCCACTGTCAGCCTGCAAATGAGTACTGACCTGCCTAGTTTGGGCCCACATGAAATTAGGCTCAGATTAGAGGAGAAATTAAGAAACTTCCTACTCCCCCACCCCCACCCCAGCAAAGGTCTCAAAACATAGTTTCTTTTTCCTTTTTATATCATTTTTGTTTAGTAACCTTGTGACTCCGTTGTGGATGGGAAGGCTGTATATGCTAGAGTCTATGCCGTGAATAAGCTCTGTTGGACTGTGCAATTTTTCTTAGCCCACATTATCATAGTTACCTTAGGTGATAAACCTGTATGGTTGAAATTTGGAGACCAGGTCCCTGGTGCTGCTGGTTCTAGGATCAAATTGTAGAGTATCGGAGATAGTTCTTCAGGCCTGCATAGTTTAAGCATAAACTTGTCCTGTATCGTGCTTATTAATCTTTGTATCATAAATATGACCAA
This sequence comes from Mirounga leonina, assembly GCF_011800145.1. Classification (NCBI taxonomy): domain Eukaryota; kingdom Metazoa; phylum Chordata; class Mammalia; order Carnivora; family Phocidae; genus Mirounga; species Mirounga leonina. Next base: position 25,618,580 of record NW_023270709.1, on the reverse strand, counting down.
AAGTCAAGACCATGTCTCATAAACCTAATAGCACTAATGAAGGAACAAAATATTTGAGAATTCCTGAAAAATCTAGCATGGTCATAAGTATGAGGGGAGATGTTGAGAAAACCAGATTTTTTCTAAGACGAGAAGGTGTGTGCAGACAACGTATATTTTAAAGGTAAATTATCTGGTTCCTTTTAGAAGAGTGAAGAACAATTGTTAAACACGTCATTGGCTTTCTTACTATCCTATATGTAGGCTATGTAAGCATATGCTTGAGTAATCATTTCCTGACTTGGAATGAACCCAGAAGAGGTGGCTTGCCTAGAGGTCAGGAGGTTAGACTTGGAGCCTTCTGGATCCAGGGAGCGAGCTAGCACAGAACCTTCATAAAGTGTTCTCTTACTAAAAATGTAACCTGTGGTGGTGCCTGCTTTCCAACTAAGAAGATGTTACACGATGTATCTAATGGTGCCATTTAAACCCTCCAAGGGGAGATTAAGCAGATATTTTTATTTTATTTTATTATTTTTAAAGATTTTATTTATTTATTTGACAGAGACACAGCGAGAGAGGGAACACAAGCAGGGGGAGTGGGAGAGGGAGAAGCAGGCTCCCCGCGGAGCAGGGAGCCCGATGCGGGGCTCGATCCCAGAGCCTGAGATCATGACCTGAGCCGAAGGCAGACGCTTAACGACTGAGCCACCCAGGCGCCCCTAAGCAGATATTTTTAATCAAGGTGCCATCCTCCTCACTCCACAAATCCCACTGTTAGAAGCAGCCTAACTCAAAGAAGCCATTTCTAACGTGATTGGGTAAGGTTTTTCCATTGTTAACGAAGCTAAATTTTAACTGAGTTCTATCTGACTTTTATCTGAATTTCATCAGAACATTGCGGTCATGGCTTTTTAAAAATGTATTCCCTTTGATTATCCTTCCAATTTTAAAGCCCTTCCAAATTGTAGAGAAAATTGAGCTAGAAGTGTTTTCTTCCTCCAGGGCACATTGCTGATATTTCTTGACTCATCTCACTGAGACGTGACACAGACCCTCAGAACACAGTGTTATAGGAGTTGTTCAGTTGTGACCAAGAATCTCCAATTCTGTTTCTTAGTAGCTGAAATGGGAAACTTCGTTTTTTACCTCGACATCTGCTCCTGTTTTCATGATTCATGATTATAGTGGTGCAAAAACTTTTCAGTGGTTTCTTAGATAAGACACCACAAGAATAAGCAACAACAAAAGAAAAAATAGATAAATTGGACTTCATCAAACCTTAAAACTTTTGTGTTCCAAAGAACAGCACCAAGAAAGTGAAAACACAACCCACAGAATGGGAGAAGATACTTGAAATCATATATCTGATAAGGACTTATATGTAGAATAATGAACTCTTGCACCTCAATAATAAAAAGACAACCCAACTAAAAAAAATGGACAAAATCTCTGAATAAAGGAAACGACAGATGTTGGCGAGGATGTGGAGAAAGGGGAACCCTCCTACGCTGTTGGTGGGAATGCAAGCTGGTGCAGCCACTCTGGAAAACAGTATGGAGGTTCCTCAAAAAGTTGAAAATAGAGCTACCCTATGACCCAGCAATTGCACTACTGGGTATTTATCCCAAAGATACAAATGTAGGGATCCAAAGGGGGTATGTGCACCCCAATGTTTATAGCAGCAATGCCCTCAATAGCCAAACTGTGGAAAGAGCGAAGATGTCCATCAACAGATGAATGGATAAAGAAGACGTGGTATATATATACAATGGAATATTGTTCAGCCATCAAAAAATGAAATCTTGGGGTGCCTGGGTGGCTCAGTCGTTAAGCGTCTGCCTTCGGCTCAGGTCATGATCCCAGGGTCCTGGGATCAAGCCCCATGTCGGGCTCCCTGCTCGGTGGGAAGCCTGCTTCTCCCTCTCCCACTCCCCCTGCTTGTGTTCCCTCTCTCTCACTGTCTCTCTCTCTGTCAAATAAATAAATAAAATTAAAAAAAAGAAAAGAAATCTTGCCATTTGCAATGACGTGGATGGAACTAGAGGGTATTATGCTAAGCGAAATAAGTCAGTCAGACAAAGACAATTATCATATGATCTCACTGATAGGTGGAATTTAAGAAACAAAACAGAGGATCATAGGGGAAAAGAGGAAAAAATAAAATAAGATGAAACCAGAGAGGGAGACAAACCATAAGCGACTCTTAATCATAGGAAACAAACTGAGGGTTGCTGGAGGGGTGGTGGGTGGGGGGATGGGGAAACTGGATGATAGACATTAAGGAGGGCACGTGATGTAATGAGCACTGGGTGTTATATAAGACTGATGAATCACTGACCTCTACCTCTGAAACCAATAATGCATTATATGTTAATTAATTGGATTTAAATTTAAAAAATAAATTTAAAAAAGAAGAAATTTCTCCAAGGAAAACAGAAAAATGGCCAAAAGCACATGAATGGATGCTTCACAGCCTTAAAATTTAGGGAAAGGCAAATCAAAACCACCATCAAATACCACTTCACATACACTAGGATAGCTAGAATCAAAAAGAGGGATAATAACAAGGATGTGGAGAAATTGGAGTCCCCATCCACTGCTGATAGGAATGTAAAATGGTGCCATCACTTTGGAAAACAGTCTGGCAGTTTCTCAAATGGTTAAAGATAGAGTTAACATTTGCCCCAGTAATTTCACTGCTAGGTCAATTCATTTCTCTCTGTAGAGAATTGGAAACATATGTCTCTACAAAACCTTTAATCAAATGCTCATAGCAATATTATTCTTCATAGCCAAAAAGGAGGAAAAAAAAAAAACCCCTTAAATATCCATCAGCTGGTGAGTGGATAAACGAAAGATGATTAATCTGAAGAATATGAAAGCACTAATTGGAAAAGATATATGCACCCCTATGTTCATGGCAGCATTGTTTACAATAGCCAAGTTAGGGAAGCAGCCCCAAGTGTCCATCCATAGATGAACGGATAAAGAAGAGGTGGTGTTTGGGGCGCCTGGCTGGCTCAGTCAGTTGAGCTTCTGCCTTTGGCTCAGGTCATGATCCTGGGGTCCTGGGATCGAGCCCCACAACGGGCTCCCTGCTCAGCAGGGGTCTGCTTCTCCCTCTGCCCCTCCCCCTACTTGTGTTCTCTCTCTGTCTCTTTCTCTCTCTCAAATAAATTTTTTAAAAAAGAAGATGTGGTATATAAATACAATAGAATACAATTCGGCCTTAATAAAAAGGGAGGTAATCTACCATTGCAGCGACATGGATGGACCTTGGGGTATATGTTAAGTGAAGTAAGTCAGTTGGAAAAAGACAAATTCTGTATGATTTCACTTATAAGTGGAGTCTAAACAGTAAAACAAACGAACCAACAAGAGGAAAACAAACTCATAGATACAGAGAACAGAGCGGTGGTTGCCAGAAGGGAAGGGGGTTGGGGGCTGGGCGAAATGGGTAAAGGGGCTCAGCTGTATGGTGATGGGTAGTGACTAGACTTTTGGGGGTGGTCACTTTGTAGTGTACACAAATATCGAATTATAATGTTGTATACCTGAAACTTACATATGTTTACCTCAATAAAAAAATATGAAATATTCAGTGGACTATTACTCGGCATTAAAAAGGAATTAAGTACTGAAACATACTACAGCACAACATGAATGAACCATTATGCTGAGAAGCCAGTCACAAAAGAACACACATTGTGTGCTTCCATTTATATGAAATGTAAGAGAAGGCGAATCTACAGAGACAGAACATAGGCTAATGGTTGCCTAAGACTGAGGGAGAGAAAGAGGAGTACCTGCTAATGGGTACAGGGTTCCTTGTCTGGGTGATGAAAATGTCCTAAAATTGCGGTGATGATTGGACAACTCTGAAAATACTAAAAACCATCGAATTGTACACTTTAGGTAAATTTTATGGAATGTAGCTGTTATTAAAAGAACTCTCCTATGGGGATGACATGGGTACAAGTCAGGGCCAGATCAACAAGCATGAACCAGGGGCCTGTTGTCATGGGGGAGGTGGTGGTGCGTGGTGGTGACCGGGGGCCGAGTCTCGGCATTGGCTCTGGAGTTGGTCGGGGGCAGGGGCAGACTTGGGGCTTGAGCAACTTCTTCCAGAGAGGAGGTCCCGCGTAGCTGCTGTTGCGACCCAAGATCTTGATTCACATCCATAGATCGGAATATTGGTGTACCAGCCATCCTCAGACACCTCACTGAGGACTGATGGGGAACCTGAGGCTTGGGGGGGTTACGAAGCTTGTCCAGAGTCACACAGGGTGTAAAGGGCACAGCCAAGACTCAGAGCCAGCTTGTAAAAAGTAAAATGAAGAAACTATGGCAAAGTTTTAGGAGAAAGAAAGACATTCAGGTTCCAGAGGCCAGTCGTCCACACCAGTGGCAGACAGCAGATGAAGGAGGGGTTCGTACTGGACAATGTCGCTTCCCAGTGAAGGACCGTGGCCTCGCAGAAGTTGACGAGTCAAGAGAAATGCGCATCGGTGAAGATGCTGTTGAAAGATTGAAAGCTGAAAGGCAGTTCTCCCAAGGCTTCTTTGGAAAAACTGGAAAGAAAGCAGGGAAGGCAGTCCTGTGGGCATCAGCAAGTGGACTCAGAGTTGTGGATGAAAAAACGAAGGACCTCACAGTTGAGCAGACAACAGAAACAGTTTCTTCCTGTGCCCCACAGAGGACCTTTGATAGAGCCGTCTCTGACATAAGTCGTGACGGCACCACTGGGCGCTGGATCTGTCATTGCTTCCTGGCCGTCAAGGACACGGGTGAAGGACTGAGCCACGCAGTCGGCTCTGCTTTTGCGGCCTGTTTAGGACAGAAGCAGACGCAGGAGAAGGAATACAGAGTGACTGCTACTTTTGATGCCAGTGATGAGGGAAGGGTCATTCCGTGTCACAGCCACCACCGAGCAAACAGTAAGAGAGGAGAGTCTGAAACAAATCCAAGATGCCAAGAAGTGCCAGGAGTGGGAGGGGAAGCAGAGAGTATCAGCTCCCCGCGCTCACAGACCCCTGGTGCCTTCAGCACACCCTCCCAGGGCCCCCAGAGGTCCTCCCATCTGCCCTGAGGACCAAGCCAGTGACAGGGGTAGCTTCGCAATCTCCTGACATTCACGATGATGACACTGACTCAGCCTTCCGTGGTCCTGCTGCTAAGCCAGACCTCACTGCTCTTGCACCAACAGCAGTGCCTGTGCGGAAACCAACCCTTGTGCCCAGGCCCCCAACACTGCGAACAAGACAACGGCAGCCCCACATTCGGGGACGGAGTGCGGTCGGTCTACTGGCGCTGCATCTCCGGGTCTCTCCCGGGCTGGTCGCAGAAGCACTCCCGCCAAGGCTGACCGCCGGTTACAAGAGGGGTCCGAGAGCCCTCAGCTGTCCTTCTGCAGCCAGTTGTCCAGCCTCCTCCACTCACTGCTATTACCCTACCAGTGTGGCCTTTCCCAGGAAATGCATTGCTCACCTCTCAGTCGGTGCCAGTGGGCGTGGTCCCACCCCTGCAGCCAGCCTCTGTCCCTGCCCTGTCCTATCCTGTGGCCACCAGGATGCCCTGCCCAGCCCCGCATGTGCCTGTGGTGGGCATCACTCCCTCCCAGACCGTATCCAACGTGTTCGGCGCCGCAGGCCACCCTCAGGCCGCCCACCCCCCTCCGTCTCCCAGGCTGGTCAAGCGGCCGACATTCCCTCAGCCTGAGACGGGCAGGCTGCTTCCAGTCCCTTCCTGAAGCCACTGCTCAGCACCTCAGTGGTTCTAGTACATCTAGTGTTAGATGATGGCAGGTTGGCCTCAGGAGATAAGCACGCAGAGGGGCCTGCAGGTACCTGCCCCATGGATCCTTTGGAAGCCCAGTGGGCAGCATTAGAAAGCCCAGTCCCGGCAGTGTACTAACCCCTCTCCCACCAACCCTTTCTCCAGTGACTTACAAAAGACGTTTGAAATTGAGCTTTAAGCAGTCTCTGTGGCCTCTGTATTTTGTCTGTACTTAGGCAAGGGCAGGGGCAGAGGCCAAAGGAGCAAAGGGAACTTTGTGTTTCCAATCAGTATACTTTTCACTAGTTCCAAAGGTCCCAAGGAGCATGTCCAGGCAGAGTCCTGTGGGAGGTGATTTTGAGAAAAATGGGGAAAAAAAGCATTCCTAGAGAAGAGTTGTCTTGCAGTTAGGCTAAAGAAGTCAAGGAAATGTTGCCCTCTGTTCCCCTCTGACTCCCATAGCCCCTTACAAATCTCTGACAATGGAGAGGCAGAAGTATCTGAACAAGAATCTGTATTCAAAGCGTATTTACTGGAATATAAAACAGTGTGGGAAGCAAAATGATTTCCCTTGTTTTTAAGCCATTCACCTGCCATCCTCAGTGCTGGCCTGTCTTAGAGATCAAGACCATGGTGGCCTGTGCTTGGGCTGGGGACAAGAGGTAGGCTATGCAGAATTCCCAGGAGGGCACATCAGCAGCTGCCTAGCAGAGCTACATTTCAGGGGTAAAGTTGAGCTTCCACTTTAAGGAAGAATAAATATTATAAATATTTATCAAAAAAGCCAAAATCTTTATTGTTTTTCCTGGTTTAAGTCCAAATCTTTGTGTTTATGCATTAAGAATATTTTAAATGGTTCTCAATATTAAAAAGTTGTAGGAGTTGTAAGTAACCTTGCCGAAGGTGAAAGGGTTAGCCGTAAGGAATTGTACACAAGATTGATTTATCAGTGATGCCTACTGAAGTCGGGGGAAAGGCTGGGGCTTGCAGATGGGATCCCTAGCTTATTTGGTACCATTCATTCTACGTAGCACATTGCAGCAACAAATCATGCATATGAGCAACAGAGCCACTGGGTTGGAGTTTTAAAGAAAATCCGGGGCGCCTGACTGGCGAAGTTGGTTGAGCGGCGCCTCTTGGGTCTCTGCTCAGGTTGTGATCTCCTGGTGGTGAGATCGAGCACTGTGAGGGGCTCCACGCTCAGCGTGCGGAGTCTGCTTGAGATTCTCTCTCCCTCTGCTCCTCCCACTCATGCACTCTCTCTCTAAAATAAATAAATCTTAAAAAAAAAAAGAAAGAAAATCAAAGAGCAGTATTGTCCTGGTTTTAAAACCTGTGAAATTCTAATGTCGTTATTTAACAAAATCAATCTAAATACACTCTACAGAGAATATGTATTTTCTTTTATGTACAGCTGCAGTTTCCTTCTGTTAATCCTCTACTTTGTTTTGACACTAAGGTGACAATGACGATCATAGCCATAGACTGGAGCGCAGATTACTGTTGGTTTGTCATGTGAGTCTTGGTAGGTTTTGTTTTGCCCTTTAGGTTTGTCCCCGCAAGTTTTTGTGGGGATGGAGATTCTAGTTTTATTAGCTGTGTGTGTGTCCATCCCCCGACTTGTGAAGAACAGAACATCCTCGTGCCAGTTGCAGCCACTGGACCTCTGGTAACAACTAGAGACCCCATCTCATCTTTACTTTTGAACGTTGGTCTTACAAGCAAACGTAAGTTATATATATTTATACTGATGAGAATTTGTAATCTGCTGTAACAAAAACAAATATTGGTGGTAGGAAAAAAAAGACAAGAACCAGTGTCAACTTTTTAAATACCTTTTTTTGGTAACCCAAATGTTACAAACTACCCTAAATCTTCAGTTGTGATCATCTCCAATTATCGTTAGTGCGCGATTGCGAAAATCGATCAGGGAAGCACTAGCAAAATGTTACCTTCATCTTTTCAAGGTTAGCAATAATTTGGAAACCGCGGGAATTTCATCCTTCAGTTTTGGACAAGAATTGATATGGAAGGGTGGCTCCCGAGTGGAAAAAAAAGGTTACTGCAGGTAATCTGCGTTGGTTTTCCCAAGTGAAGGGCGGTAATTTGAGGACGCACCGCACATCTCACCACGGTGAGCAGTTGGTTCATGAAGGAGCACAGCTTCGCTTCCGGCAAGTATTGACCTTCGCTGCTCTGACACGGAACCGCGTCGTCAGCACATCAGCGGTCCTGCGAGCCAAGGACGTGGGATTCAGCGAGCAGCAAACGTGCAGCAGTACCCTCCTCCCATCTCGCTGAGGGGTGGACCCACCGGGGGTCGGCCCCGAGGTCCTGGCGGGGCCCGACAGCACCCGACTCCGGACGCGGGGACGAGGTCGCGGGGCGGCCACGCTCGCCCCCGCGGCGTCTTTGACCTTCCCCGGAGCCGGCGGCCCGCCGCCCGTGCCGGCGCGCGTGGCGAGGTGGGGACGGAGCCGCGTGGGGCCGGCGCAAGAGTCTCCCCGCAGCGGCGCGCTGCTGACCCTGCAGGCACGGAGGCCCCAGTGCGCCTGTGGCTGCAAGACCCTGCGGTCGGTTAGAATTCAAGCGCAGGGAGGCGACCCGGCGCTCTCCCCGGCCTTCCAACACACACTTCCCTCGCCCTCCGTCGCCCCGCTCGCCCCGCCCCCGCCCCGCTCGCCCCGCCCCCGCCCCGCTCGCCCCGCCCCCGCCTTCGCCTCCGCTCCGCCCCCCGGCTCGGGCCAGACCTATCGGAGGGGCTGGCCCAGACCCCGGAAGAGCGACTCCATCCGGGTGCTTTGTCCGGGAGCGAGGAGGGCGTGGCCTTATGACGACGGCGGGGGGAGGGGCGAGGAGCCAACTCAGGAGCTGGGACTTCCTGACGGAGGGGGCGGCGGGGGTACGGGTTGCCCCTTGCCCCGCCCCGTGGGAGCTCCATACTGCTCGAGAGGGGCGTCTCTAGCCGCGAACTCCCCTCTGAGGCGGGAATATCAGCTAAGAAGTCTAAATTCAAAGACTCCCCCTTCTCAGAGCTTCCTCACGGCCTCTCGCCCTGCCCGTCTTTCCTCTCTGCTTGACTGGCGCAAAGCACTTTCCGCCTCCAGCCCCCCCCCTCGCTCGGCGCAGATGGTGGCGGCCCGCGCGGTGCGCAGCCGCAGAGCGTTCTGGGCGGTGCCGCGGAGGGGCGTGTGACGCAGCGGCCGTCGCTGCCATCTTAAGTTGTTTGTTCTCGCTTCCCTTCCCAAACGCGACTCTGCCCCGGACCCGGGAGGCGCCCGAGGCCGCCGCCGTTTCCGCAGCCAGCGGTTGGGGGCAACGAGGCTGTGCCACCGCGGACGCTCACGCTGCGCTTCGGCCTCCCCCCTCCGGGTCTCCTCGAGCTTCCTTGCCGAGCGCCGGGACCCGCCCGCGGGGGGAAGACAGACTCGAGAGCCGATGCTTGAGCTGAAATAACTTTCTTTTGGGGGGTTTGCTTCGCCGACAGACCCTTAGCGCAGGGCTCCCCTCCCCTTCCTCCCCTCCCCCTCCGCCGCCAGAACCAGCCCTACCCCTCTTTCCACCTCGTTTCTCCTCTCTCTCGCCTCCGCCGCCGCCTCCGCGTCCTTCCCTCCGCCGCCGCCCGGGGCGCCGAGCCAGACTATGGGTCCCAGGTGGGGGCTGAGCGGCGGCAGCAGCGCGGGCGGCCCGGTCACAGTGCGCACTGCAGCGGGGATGGAGGGGCTCAGTTGGCTGGTGGTTTTCTCTTGACATGGCTCCTGCCCGTGCCGCGAGCAGCGCCCCCGCCGCCGCCTCTTCTGCCGCCGCCACCGCTCCGCCCGCAGGCTGCGGCTAGAGGGCCCGAACCCCGCCCGAGAGTCGGTCAGTGAGTCCCGGTCTCCGCGGGGACAGGGAGGGGATTGCCCCGTCACCCGCGCCCGCCCCAGCTGCCTCAGTTCCACCCCTGCCCCCTCGGGAAGCAAACTGAGGACCCCACCCTAAACTGTCCGAACTCGGGAAACATGGTCTGTTCAACGTGAGAGAGCGAGCGAGCTAATCCGGGAACTTCAGGGTTTTTTTTTTGGGGGGGGGGGGGGGCTGGGCATACTTCCAAAAAGTAATTAATAGTAACACAACTATTTTCTTTTTCCCCACTGATCCTTCCCATTTACCCTCTCCCGCCTACTCTACCCGGGCGGGAATTGTTTCCACGATGAAATGAGTGAAAACCTGAGTGATCCTGTGTCTCCCGTGGTGCGAGTGAGTCGCTGCCGCTGAAGGCAAAGGGTGGGGGTGGGACCTGGGGGGTGGAAGGCAGGTGGTCCCTGGGCACCGCCTGGGGTCTGGGAGCAGAGCCCGCCACCTTTGCCTCAGCAATGCTCGCAGGAAGATAAGTCGCGCTGCCCACGATCTGGAACGGGGGCAGATTCCTAGGGAAGGCTCCCTCGGGGAATGTAGGACTCACCGCAGGGCTGGGGGTGTTGGGATCCCGGGCATTAATCAGGTCTAACCACAGGGCCGGAAGAATAATTATATCGTATTATATACCCCCTTTCTCTCTGCCATCATGATTTTCCATGGCAGCAGCGTTAGCAGCCGCCTGGGGGTGAAAATGTGGGTGATGGGGAAGTTGGAAATGACTCCGCTGTTTTTTCTCATGGCTCCTTTGGGCAACAGCTGTCCGCCCCCGGTATACACTGTAGTTGATTGCAGGGAAGCCCTGTACCTCTCCCCTTCCTGCTCTGCCGATTTTGCACTTTTCTCTTTGCTCACCACCAAGTGTAATCAATAACAAGCACTGACAATACATAGCAATAGCGAAATCTGAGATAACTTAAGAATTAATTAGGTACTACAGCCATGGGTCTGGCTGGGTAAAATCCAATTGGATATTTCGGTTTCATTCACCTACCCTGTTTTGGTGTTGGGGGGGGTTGGGGGGGTTTTCTTTCTCCCTTTTTCTTTGTGATTCTTTTTTTTTTTTTTATTTTGGTATTTGGAAAGCAGGGATCATCACACTTCCCCTTCCCCGTTCGTTCTCATAATCCCTTCTCTAAAGAGGGGGGAAAATCCGGATGGATTTTAAGGATTGGACTGGTGTCAGCTGTGTTTCATTGCACACCTAAATCCCGATAATAGGCTTTTCATTCCCCGCCAAAGCCTTTATTTTGGCATTTAAGCCAGATGTGTTTTCCAAAAAGTTAGTTCCAAGTATTTTCTCCTCTCTTTCTTTCCTTCCTTCCTCCCCTTCCTTTTTCCCATAACCCCTAACGTTATTGTCCAAACATGACTGGACAGCAGCTTTTGTTTCTTGACCCTGTAATATGACAGTCTGCTAATATCGCCAGAAGGTGCAGTTTTTGGGTTACAGTCGTGATTTTAGCTATTCAATCATATTAGCAGGAAAAAAATGACTTGTTTCTGTTGTACTTGAGTCTTAAGAAAAAGTGCCCATAGTTTAGTGACAATTTCCAAAGGCTTTAGTACCACCTGTATTTCAAAATGGGGGACCCAAACTCCCGGAAGAAACAAGCTCTGAACAGACTACGTGCTCAGCTTAGAAAGAAAAAAGAATCTCTAGCTGACCAGTTTGACTTCAAGATGTATATTGCCTTTGTATTCAAGGAGAAGGTAATTTAAAATTCTTAATGTGAATTAGCACAAGTGATTTTTGTAAGTGTATATTGTTTGTTACCCGTAAATAACTGTATATTAGTTTAAAGAGTGGTTGACAAAAATCTACGTGTATGCTTTAACCTGAACCCTCCCGGGTAGTTCTCTGCATGTGTAGTTGCGGTGTAACTAAGAATGGAAGGCTTGGGTACTCCTTGGGTTGGAAATGATCTAAAGCTCGGTAGGGTCCTTTTTTAGGTAACCTGGGGTGAGCAACATTGTAAAACTCTCACTTATGTTTCACAAGAAATTTCATTTATGTGGAGTTACATAAGAACATTATAGCTGAATTTAAACATTATCTAAAGTGGGATAGTTGAAAGTGGTGAATTAGAATCAATGTTTATATGCTAAAAGTAAATAGTCTGTTCAACTTCATGCTAAAGGTACCTTTTCTCGTGGTACATTTGATGAAATACAGTACACTTTAATTTTTAGGAACAGTTACATACTGAAATGGTTAATTTGTGTTTGGAAGTGCAATTTATTAAAATTCAAAAGGACCTGAAGAGGAAATTTAAACATTGAGGTGGCTGGCGAACATAATCAGGATTCGTTTCACAGTTAAATAGCAAATAAGGAGTTGTTGAGTAGTCAAGGAGAACATGATAAAAGCAGTATTTTTAAATTTGTTTGACATGAGATTAGGTTATGAGTATAAGGAAATACTACTTTGATTTTTGCAACTAAGTTGTGAGCTACTTTCAAATTAGAAGTATATTCTTAGTGTGGTATGTACTTCATGTTCGGAAGTTTCCCGAGTATTTATCCCATTCTTAACTCTTATGAAAGTTTATTAGTACAGGCATTCCTCAGTTTTATTGGGCTTCACTTTATTGTGTTTTGTGGATAATTTTGGTTTTTACGAATGGAAGGTTTGTGGCAACCCTGGGTTGACTTGGTCCATCAGCATCATTTTCCAACAGCATTTGCTCACTTTATGTCTCTCTGCCACATTTTGTTAATTCTTGAAATGTTTTAGGCTTTTTTATTAATGTATTTGTTACGGTGACCTATGATCAGTTACTACAAGTTACTGAAATCATATGATGGTTAACATTTTTTAGCGTTATTTTTCAATTAAGATATGTAGATTGTTTTTTTGGACCTAAATGCTTATTGCACACTTAATAGATTATAGTGTAGTGTAAACATACTTTTTATATGCACTGGGAAACCAAAAAATCAATTCAACTCCCCGTGATACTTGCTTTATTGCTGTGGTCTGGAACTGAACCTGCGATATCTCCAAGGTATGCCTGTGTTTAAGAATGCTCTTAGCAGCTCTAGTTTAGCATTGTAAAGTGGTTTGTTTTGAAGTGATTATCCCAAGATTGGGTAGTACCCGGGATTTACTTCTCCATTCTGTCTTGTTAATATGTTGACTGCAGAATTGATACGATCAGATTTTAACTGAGGATATTATAATGTAAGATCACTAGAAATACAAGATACAGGTGGTAAGATGAGTTTTTGGTATTTAATATATGAGATGCCCCAAGTTGTACCATCTAGTTCTTTAACACCATAAAACCCCATTGTTACTCTTAGGAATGGACAGTATGCAGGCAATTGTCCTGAGTAGGTTCATGAGTTTTATATCCTAAATTGATGAGCACTTGGTCACAACTAAATTTGAAACTCAACTTGGTAGACTTTTTTTTTTTTCTTGTTTCATATATTGACAGTTGTTATATCTAAAAGGAGTAATGGAACTTAACCCCTTTAAGGAGTTAAAAAAATGTTAATTTGTACAGCTTTGTTTTTAAACTGCTGAGATTTTAATTTAGCTGTATGTAGAATCAGTTAAATGAAAATATATCAAGAGTAAACCACTTTTTTTTTTTAAACATTAGGTATGTCTAGTGTTTGTTTCTCAGTGTTTAAGAAATACTGTTTAAAATAAGTTACCTGTTATGGATACCATGATACTATAAAACCATGCAGTAAAACAGTCTGATAATAGCCTGTTTGTGTGTGGCTGGGGTAATGGGGCTTGGGGAAATAACAGAAGGATCCACCTATTTGAAAATCAGTACAAAAATTACCTGAGTTAATAATTTTGCTGAGTTAGAGTAAAGGTACATGACATTGTAATATGAACTGGGTGTTAAAAGACAATGTGCTACTGGTGGGTTAATAGACCTTTTTTTTTTTTTTTTTGCTTTTAGAAGAAAAAATCAGCACTTTTTGAAGTGTCTGAGGTTATACCAGTTATGACAAATAATTACGAAGAAAATATCCTGAAAGGTGTGCGAGATTCCAGCTATTCCTTGGAAAGTTCCATAGAGCTTTTACAGAAGGATGTGGTACAGCTCCATGCTCCTCGATACCAGTCTATGAGAAGGGTAAGTTCTGTTTTTCGGTCTTGATTTGGTAAGTTTTTGTGAGTTAAACTTGCATTTTCCCCGCTAAGTATGGGTAGTTACTGTGGTCACGAGTTGACTTCAGGGGCGCCTGGGTGGCTCAGTCTGTTACGCAGCTGCCTTCAGCTCAGGTCTAAAATCTTTTTTTTTTTTAAGTTCAGATAAAACATGGATAACTTTTCCTCTGTGGTATTATGCTGATAATGGTGTGTATTATTGCTGGGAATAATGTTTTATATTACTGTTCATTAGATTTTTCTTTTTGGGGTGAGAACTAACATCATGCTCCTTATAAATAAGGAACTTAAAGTAGAAGGAATTATTATTCCCAACCTTCTAAACTTCTGTAACTCAACTGAAATTTAAAATGAACATACTTGAAGACATCCTCATAATTACTGGGGTTGGGGAAGGCTAGAGAGAACCATGTACTGGTCTGAAAAAGGTTTATTGGCCTTTGAAAATTAATACATTGGACTGTGATAAGGAACGAGAATGGAAAAAACAGTTTTCTGTAAGTATATAATAAAAATAGCACTTCAGCTGTAATAAGAATGTGAGTAATATTAGAAGTTTCAAGACACCTTTGCTTAAATGTTAACTAGATTCTGATTTTGAAGAATGGAAATAAAAATACAGGGACTTCACAAGAAAAAAAAATCAGCTTCAGTTGGAGTCTTCACCATGTGCTGATTAATTTAGGTCTTGGTGTGAGCAACACTGGACTGGGTGGCTGTAGGTGGACTCTACAAGATAAAAATTAGAATTAGGCCATGAGGTATTCAGATTATATACAGTCCTATTACCTCTCGGTATATAAGATGATACATAGTGGACCTTTTGTATTGTGAAATGTTTCTATAATCAAACCTATAATTTGTGACATACCTTGTTACAGCTTTGTTTCTCTGAAAGTAATTTTTTTTTTTAATCCTTTTATAGGATGTAATTGGCTGTACTCAGGAGATGGATTTCATTCTTTGGCCTCGGAATGATATTGAGAAAATTGTCTGTCTCCTGTTTTCTAGGTGGAAGGAATCTGATGAGCCTTTTAGGCCTGTTCAGGTATTTTATTCTAAGTGTGGTGTGCGCTGAGTGAGTAAAAACTGGAATACGGCCTAACTTAAGAAAATTTTGGGGAATATGCATTACTCTAATCGGTTTTATTACTTCATAAGTTGCTCCCATCTGTTTGAATATTGTGATACAAGAGGAGAAAGCGTTTGGGTGACAGAATCTCTTGAGAATGAGGTAGTCCTAACTACCTCAGTGTGTCTTTAAAATAATGGCCAGAGAAAACCTTTCAGGGTAGATGTGTGTTGATTTGTCGAAGGGCCTATGAATGAACTTGTCTTGAGAAGATCTCTCCCCTGCACCATCGGGCTCTCTAACGAGTCTGATCTAAGAAATGCGAAATGCGTTCAGAAACCCTTTCCCAGGGGCGCCTGGGTGGCTCAGTCGGTTCAGCATCTGCTGCTCCCTCCCCTCCTGCCCCTCCTCTACTCATTCTCCCTCCCTCTCTCTCTCTCAGTGAAATAGTCTTTTAAAAAAAATAATTTTCCAAAAATAGATTTGTGTATAAAACTATACAGGAGATAAGTTAATCTGGTAGTGGTTCTTCAGTACTCTTCCTCGACACTGTGCTAACTTTGGACTTGTCACCTGAGGTACTAGATAATTTCCAGTTTTTAAGAGCATTTGCCCAAGTGTCAATGATCCTAATTTTATTTATAATACTTTCATATGCATAAGAGAAAGTACAATAATATCCACCAAAATGTTAGTTATGGTTAGTTCTAGGTCAGGTAGCTAACTGTGTGTGTGTGTGTGAGTGTATGTACACACATTTCATAACTCTACAATGATCATACTTTTGTTCACAATCAGAAACCTAAATAAAGACATTTAAAGACTCATTTTAAGCATGCTGAACTACATATTAGAATGCCTATTTTAGGCTGATTGTTTAGAAATACAGAGTTATCATTGAAAAAATTTGCATTCATCCATTACTATGAACCATCTTTATGGTGCTTTTGTGTATGATAGACAAGTTGGTATACTCCCCCTGTCCCCATGGTAATGTTCCTACCCATCAGCTCAAATTATTATTCCTTTTTCTAAGATTCACTTGACAGAAATAAGTTCTAAAGATAACCTATAGCCTAAAGAAAGGTAAAAGTATTCTGTATTTATGTGTGTCTTCAGTGGACAATATCTGATTCACATGAACTTGTTGGAGAATAGAAGTTGGATATAAAAAGCAGGAAGACAGGAATGGTAAGGCATGTTTATCAGAGCAGGTCTTGCACCTCAACTGAGAGGCACTCTTAGGATTTTTATTATTTTTTTATTTTTTATTTATTTTATTTTTTTAAAGATTTTATTTATTTATTTGAGAGAGAGAGAGAGAAACAGCATGAGAGGGGATAGGGTCAGAGGGAGAAGCAGGCTCCCCGCCGAGCCAGGAGCCCGATGCGGGACTCGATCCCAGGACTCCAGGATCATGACCTGAGCCGAAGGCAGTCGCTTAACCAACTGAGCCACCCAGGCGCCCTTTATTATTTTTTTAATTCAGCAATTTCCATTGAAAAAAATTTGGTGCATTATTCATATTTTATTTAATGTCTTTCTTTTTTTTCTTTTTTTAAGATTTTATTTATTTATTTGACAGAGACCCAGCGAGAGAGGGAACACAAGCAGGGGGGGTGGGGAAGGGAGAAGCAGGCTTCCCGCTGAGCAGGGAGCCCGATGCGGGGCTAGATCCCGGAACCGAAGGCAGATGCCCAACGACTGAGCCACCCAGGCGCCCCTTTTAAAATTTCTAATACTGTATCTTTCTATCTGAGACATTATTTGGAATAGTTGTTGTTAAAATAGTCTTGTCTCAAGTTAAGTCCTACTTTTTGAATCATGGCTGTTTATTGAGTGTTGACTGTGCTAGACTGTGTCCTGAATACTTTATATACATTTAGTCTTCATCCTTATAAGAACTATGCAGATAAGAACCTCCTTTTCCAAAGGAAGAAACTGAGGCACTTAGAGATTAGGTAAACAGCACAAGATCATGTAGTTAAGTGGCAGTCAAGACATAAATCCTGTAAAGTTTATGCTTTTAATTTGCTACTCTGTACTGTGGGAAGTGCCCTGTACTATGAAAACCTTAAATTATGGACTGAATATAAGCACTGTGTAGGATAGAGGTAATGTCGTGTAATTTTAGAGTTCAACTACAGGAAACAAGTTCAGTGTAAAGATGAATTTACTTCCCCGGTAATTTAAAATAAATGAGTATCCTGATCCTGAATGAGAAGCCTTAAATATAAATAACTTAGTTCTTAAGGCAAATGAGAAAAGGAAAGGTCAACTTTAACTTGAAAACCTTTTTTTTTCTTGTCTTGAAGCACTTGAAGATCTAGATAGTAATGAGATTTAGTAGGAACCATCGTAAAGGTTGTTTCAATAACGAATTCCTGCTATAGTCAGAGTATTATGGAGTACTGAGAGGTGCTATTAAAATATCTCTTATTTCCTCTTTATCCCTAAATGCTCTTGCTGCAGGGCAGTTTTTATCACACTATTCAAATATTTTGTTACTTCTGGGCATTGCTTTCATGCTGCTTTAATTAGAGTTTTCTTTTTGGTGTGGACTGTTCCTTCCCAAACCTTTGTATATTCACTAGGGAGACAGTGCATGAGCAGGAGCCAGGGGCAGAGAGTGAGGGACCAGTAGATTCACTGATGAGCACAGAGCAGAGCCGGACGTCGGGGCTCGATCCCAGGACCCTGAGATCATGATCTGCGCGGAAGTCAGATGCTTAACCGACAGAGCCACCCGGGTGTCCCAGGCAGTAGTCTGATTTTTGACACGTGTTTATGTCGGTCTTGTTCCAGGGATGGCATTTCCCAGGTTACCTTTTCTGAGTGCTTTCCCCAGGGAAAATTACTGTCCTCTTTGAAGGCCCAGTCAAAAATCACCTGCTAATACTGCCCACAGTGCCTACTGTGTTAGTTTTCTCCCTTCTTCACATGGACTTTGAAGATAACCCATTTTAGGGTTTTACAAATAACGACATCTTATTCTAGGAAAGATCTGAAGCAAGTTAGGTTTTATATTTGCATGTGCTTTGCCCTTTTGGGCAGTATAAGAGCCCCTTAAGGGTGGGATAACCTTATTCATATTTTTTGGTATTTAATGACATTCTTTTCATATATTAAGAGTTCAGTAAATATTTGAATTTGTGCAGAGGTACAATTGAATATCATATTTACACAATCGTTTGTAGGGATAGGGTATCTTACAGCTTGAAAGAAAAGCTGGGTGCTAAAATTCTAGATGGCAGGAACTGATGATTTTTCCATGTTAGTATTTCCTATAGTCTTTGACATAATGAGAGAATAAAAACTGAATCAAATGGACTAACAGTCTTTTATTTTTTTTAATAATTCAACATTATCTAAATAAGAGATTTTTTTTTTTTTTTTTTTAAAGATTTTATTTATTTATTTGAGACAGAGAGAATGAGAGAGAGAGAGCACATGAGAGGGGGGAGGGTCAGAGGGAGAAGCAGACTCCCTGCCGAGCAGGGAGCCCGATGTGGGACTCGATCCCGGGACTCCAGGATCATGACCTGAGCCGAAGGCAGTCGCTTAACCAACTGAGCCACCCAGGCGCCCTAAATAAGAGATTTTTTAAGATTTCCGTTTCTTGAATTCTCCATTAGCCTAGTCATTTCACCCAGCATTTGGTCTCCGCAGACATTTTGTGGGAGGATAGAGTTGATCTTCCTCATGTTAAAAGAGTAAAAGACTGTCCTGATTTGGTAATAGTTCTTCCATAACTTAAAATTTTTTTAATCTGAAAAATGTGCATAACATTTTAAAAATTTTTGAGGGGTTCATATATCCTCAAGCCCATCTGTGTGAGGACTGGAACTATATTTCAGGTGTGGACTTTAAAGCCCCACTGTTTCATTTCATTAACTGTTTTGATTGTTAGAACCCATTTATTTTACAGGAGAGGAAGGTGAAGTTTAGAAGAGTTAAGGGATATGTACAAGGTTGCATAAGTAGTGAGATGTGCAGCTAAGATTGGAATATATTTCTTTGCAAAAGCCATCCGTAGTGGGTATTCTTTGTAAATAGAAAGGAGGGAGATGTCATTGGGCTTAATTAAAAGTACTAAGTTGGGAGTCTTGAGCAAAATAGGTTTGAAAAGTCTCGTTTTAGAGGCATCTGTGGCTCCGTCGGCTAATTGTCTGACTATTTCAGCTCATGTCATCATCTAAGGGTCTTGAGATTGGACTCAGCGCAGCGGGGAGTCTGCTTGAGATATTCTGTCTCTTTCCCCCTTCCTCCTCCCCCCTCCCCCCATGTGCACACTCTGTCTCCCTCTCTCAAAAAAAAAGAAAGAAAATCTTGCTTTATAGAATTTGACCTAAAATCATTGAGAATTAGATCAAGTCACTCTGATGCAAAGTTTTTCTTGAAGGTCAAATTCTATAATGGAGTGCTGTTCACTAGAACTTTCTGTGATGAAGGAATATATCTCAGTTCAGAATGGTGGCCACTGGCCACATCGGATTATTGAGCATTTGAAATGTGGCTAGAGTTACTGAAGAAGTGAATTTTAAATTGCATTTAATGAATTAAATTTAAGTAGGCACGATTGGCTGCCATATTGGACAGCATATAGATGTAATAGATGTTTCAGGTAGGGTAACATCTTTGTAGTTACATGTAAATGTATTTCTTCCGTAGGCCAAATTTGAGTTTCATCACGGTGACTATGAAAAACAGTTTCTGCATGTACTGAGCCGCAAGGACAAGACTGGAATTGTTGTCAACAATCCTAACCAGTCCGTGTTTCTCTTCATTGACAGACAGCACTTGCAGGTAAGCTTTGTTTGTTTAACTACTTAACAGCTCATTTAAAAAGCTCATTTGTTAGACTATTTTCTATCTATGTTAATTCTGTTCTGCCACTTCAACACTGCATTATTTTTGAAGTTATTTAAAAATCAAACAGCTAGGGCTCCTGGGTGGCTCAGATGGTTAAGCGTCTGCCTTCGGCTCAGGTCATGATCCCAGAGTCCTGGGATCGAGTCCCACATCGGGCTCCCTGCTCCTTGGGAGCCTGTTTCTCCCTCTGCTTCTCTCTCTTTCTGTCTCTGTCTCTTGTGAATAAATAAATAAAATCTTTAAAAAATAAAAAAAAAAATCAAACAGCTATCCTGGGCCTCACCCTAGAACAGTGGTTCCCAAATTTTGCTGCATAGTAGAACTACCTGGGAGCTTTTAAACGTCATGATTCCAATGGCAGTAGAGTTTAAGAAACGCTCTGATAGGGGCGCCTGGGTGGCTCAGTTGGTTAAGCGACTGCCTTCGGCTCAGGTCATGATCCTGGAGTCCCTGGATCGAGTCCCGCATCAGGCTCTCTGCTCAGCAGGGAGCCTGCTTCTGCCTCTGACCCTCCCCCCATCTCATGTGCTCTCTCTCTGTCATTCTCTCTGTCGCAAATAAATAAAATAAAAATCTTAAAAAGAAACGCTCTGATAGAGCTTTTCTAATGTAAAGTATGGTCAACAAGATGGTGGTAACAGATCCTTAAATATGTAGAATCTATGCGCTACTCCAGTCCTACTCGGTCAGAGAATCAATGTTTGGAACAAAATCCTTAGATGAGTAGTAACACATTATATTTTGAGAAGCTTTGGCCCTAGACCTTTTAAATAAAAATCTAAAGGGGTGAAGTATATCTGTATTTAAAAGATCCACATGTGCTTTATTTTTTTATTTTTTTTAAACACTAAAATAGTCCTCCGAATTCATTAATTTATCTGATAGTTCATAGTTTAAAAATTATTTTACATATAATTTCTCAAGATTAGACCAAAACTGAGAATGATATATTTAAAAACCCTCTACTTATTTTTTAATTTATTTACTTTATAGCTTTATTGAGTTGTTATTGGTATATAACCTGTGTATCTACTACTTTTTTTTAACATTTATTTATTTATTTAGTGTTCCATGATTCATTGTTTGCGTATAACACCCAGTGCTCCACGCAATACGTGCCCTCCTTAATACCCATCACCGGGCTAACCCATCGCCCCACCCCCCTCCCCTCTAGAACCCTCAGTTTGTTTCTCAGAGTCTCCACATGTGTTCTAAATAAGCACTTCCAATTTAAGCAATCCAGGTATTCCAGATTATTTTTTATTCTCTAGAACATTGTTTTCATCAACCTAAATCTGAATATCCTCACTTGGAATTTATAACAGATGTCTTGTTAAAAATAATTTTAGGTGCGCCTGGGTGGCTCAGTCGTTGAGCGTCTGCCTTCGGCTCAGGTCATGATCCCAGGGTCCTGGGATCGAGCCCCGCGTCGGGCTGCCTGCTCAGCGGGAAGCCCGCTTCTCCCTCCCCCACCCCCCCGCTTGTGTTCCCTCTCACTGTGTCTCTCTCTGTCAAATAAATAAGTAAAATATTAAAAAAAAAAAAAAATTAAGAGTAGCATTTTAATTACCATTCATTCAACAACGGAGTGCCTACTTGCTGTGTGCCAGGCACTGTACACTGTGAACAAGGCAGAAGTTCTACTCCATTATGGGGGAGGCAGTAGGGCAGAACAGTATGCAGTTGGTGAGCGCTCAGAGGAAGTGGTGCGGATGTGTAAGCTGTTGGGTATGAACTCTGATGGTGACACCGGAGGGGGCCTTTCTGCGGAGGCAGTTTAAGTAAAGACTTTTAGAAGAGTATTTGCGATACTCATTTTGATTTTTTTTTTTTTTTTTAAGATTTTATTTATTTGAGAGAGAGCAGGAACCGGGAGAGGCAGAGGGAGAGGGAGAAACGGACTCCCTGCTGAGCAGGGAGCCCGACGCGGGGCTCGATCCCAGGACCCTGAGATCATGACTTGAGCTGAAGGCAGACACTTCACTGATTGAGCCACCCAGGCGCCCCTAATTTTGCATTTTAGAGCATGGGTTTATTTTTACTTAGAGTCTGCAAAGTAGTAAAAAATAAAAAGGTGAATCATACTGTTGTGTTCAAGGAGCGGAAGAACCACTTGACAAGATTACACGTGGACTTGGTATCTTGTAAGCAAGTTCTAAGTAAATATGGTATTATAGGTACAAATATGAGCTGTGGGGATTAACAGAACGTTGATTTCAGTGAAGGCATTTCATAAAACAGAAAACCCATGACTTGGTTGGGTTTTGGGGGTTTTCTTTTGCATTTCTTCTTTACCTTAGCTCTCCTATGGTGGATATTTTTAAGTTGCCTTATTTTTCATTTTTAACTACTTGTGTACTTTGAGTAATTTATTGAGATAATACTGTATAGCAGGCTATTGACTTTATGGATTCTACAACAGACCTTTAGTCTTAGAAGATTTAATAATGACTATATACTAATGTAGAGATTTCATTTTCCTGCAAATATATAGATCAGTAATATATAGAAATAACTGGTGACTTGGAGTTACTTTGTTAAATAAGTATTAAGTTGTCTCCTGTTTTATATCAAGGTTGATGTTTTCTGTGCTTTTGAAGCAAATAGCTTCAATCTTTTAAGGAAGAGAGAATTGTAGGCTCATAAACTAATAAATTTGGGTTGTAGGTAGGGTGACCAGCAGTCAGTCTGTCTGGAATGGCCTGGTTTTTGCACTGAAGTCCCAAGTCCTAGAAACCTCAATCCCCAGGGCAAAGTGGGATGGCTGGTGTCACCCTCATTGTAGATGCATTTGGTCTTCAGTGCTCGTAGGTCCCCCTTCTTTCAGGTTCTGTTCTTGATCTTCATAAACTGGAGATCTGTGGCCACATTTGTGCTATATAGAAGAATGAGGGAACTGATAGGAGAGTGGCCAGCACAGAGCCTGTTACATACCAGGTGGGAAGAGCTTTACAAGTAGGAGCTCACTTAATCCTCCCAAAAATTCTGTGAGTTGTAGATCTTATTACTCCTGTTTTATAGGTGAGGAAATCAGGAAACTAAGGAACTTGATCATCTAGCAGAGATCTTGTGTCCTTTATCAAAACATAAGATGTATGAAAAGAGGGGCGCCTGGGTGGCTCAGTCGTTAAGTGTTTGCCTTCAGCTCAGGTCATTGTCCCAGGGTCCTGGGATCGAGGCCCACATCGGGCTCCTTGCTCTGCGGGAAGCCTGCTTCTCCCTCTTCCACTCCCCCTGGTTGTGTTTCCTCTTTTGCTTTGTCCCTGTCAAATAAATGAATAAAATCTTAAAAAAAAAAAAAAAAAAAAGTACAAAAAGAGCTAGACCAAATGATAATTTTGGATGGGCAAGTGGTAGAGAGGCATGTTCCTGGAGTCTGGATTCTAATCCACATGCAACCTTCTACTGGCTAGGACATCTTCTGTGAGCATGTTCTTTGTTGGGTAAATGATAAAAGGTTGTAACATTGAAAATGAAAAAAAAATGCGTAATGTATAGGTTCATCACATATATAGACTGCTTTTGCCCTTTTTTAAGAGGTGCTGTGGTGAAAAGTAGTTCTTTGAAGGCGGGTCAGGGGGTAACTTCCATTTACTCGCAGTGGTGATCTGTGAAGGCACCTCGCACGTGTTGCCATAAGTCAGATGTGAAACTAATAATAATGGTAATACCTTTGCTTTCTTCCAGCCCTTTACCCTAAGGTTATGCTTCAGTCTTTTCTTTTTTACTTGTTTCTTACCTTTTCTCTTCTACTCTGACATTTCTTGTCTTTTCTGTATACAGACCACAGCTTCATGCCTCTGTTTAGATCATCTGTCTCTGTGAAATGTCTTTAACTTTACTTTTCATTAGCAAGTTGTCATGGTTGACTTTCCGGACCTTAAATTTTTTGTTTTGAATAAATTCTCTAAACATTTAGTTTATAATCATGTTTATTCTTTCTGTATTTTATATGGCAAAGTTTTGTCTTCCTGACTAGATTGAGGTCCCTGTGGGTACAGACCATAATTTATTCCCTTACTCTGTATGCTTTGTTACTGTGTCTGTAAGTGCTTTATACGGTTGTGGGAGAGTGACTTCATGTGACAGTTGATCAGCTATGTTAAGGCTTTATTAAGATTATTAAAATTATTTCCCTTTCAGACTCCAAAAAACAAAGCTACGATCTTCAAGTTATGCAGCATCTGCCTCTACCTGCCACAGGAGCAGCTTACCCACTGGGCAGTTGGCACCATAGAGGACCACCTCCATCCTTACATGCCAGAGTAGAGTGCTGACCGGCAAAATGGACAAGATCAGAGAGTGCAGCAGCATTGGTTTTCTTGTTTTCTTACACTTTATTCTTTCAGAGTTTAAAGAAAATGGACTCATGCACAGAACACTATGCATTTTGAAACTTGTTCATCCTGGATTTTTTTTTTTTTTTTTTTTTAATTGTGTCTCAGAACTTAAAAAAAATTAGGTGTCTTCTGCACGGACTGTGTGAAAGAAGATGCTTTGCATATTTGCTGCACTGCATTAGCATCTTACTAAAAATGTGAAATGAAAGGACTATTGTTCACTGAAATGCTTAAATGTATCTGAAAGCACAAGGTGATACTCATTTTTGATGGTCTTTCCATTTGTGCTGGTTTTTGCCTCTTTGACATCTGTCAGCGGTATTTGGAGGGTGAGAAGTGAATGTAAAAGGTATAAATAACATTTAAAAAAACTTAATAGCTTTGCTGTAATCACCGTTGTTCCGGAGCACTCTCAGATTCACTCTAATGACCAGAAGTGGTTGTTTAAAAAAAAATACATAGATACACAACCACGGGAAAGAAATCTTAAATGGGAAAAAAAAAAAAGCATCTCATTGTAGGCATTCTTGCCTCATGTTTTACTGGGCCATGTTTGTTTCCTGGTACTCATAAATGTATGTGTTTTATTTCCAGATCTCTTTCCCCAAGTTGCTGTTATAAGAGTATTCTGCTGAATGTGGATACAGTTTATACACATTAAAGCAGATCAGGAGTCTGAAGTAGCTAAAGCAGCTATAAAACTGAGAAATACATTCATAGCTGCAGAAACCATGATAGGTAGAGGACTTTCCTTTTTGGTTTTTGTTTTTTGGTTTTAAAGAGATTTTTATTACAAAGAAAGAAAATCCAGTGAATGGTGCAGAAATACTGGTTTCTACACCATCCTAAAGAAAAACGTATGAGGGTTTTTTCGAGTAGAGAAAAGTTACTAAAGTTGGTATCTAAAATTGTTAAAAAACCATTGAGTGTCAAAGCTCTAAAAGCAGAACTCATTTTGTGCAGTGAACATAAGGAAAGACTACTGTACAGGTTTTTGGTTTTTTTTTTTCTTTTTAATGAAGAAAAGCTTTGCTTAAGGGTTGCATACTTTTATGGAGTAAATCTGAATGATCCTACTCCTTTGGAGTAAAACTTAGTGCTTACTGGTTTCCAATTGTATTTAGCTTCTGGTTGGAATTTGAAAAAATGAAAACCTAAATAAAATAGGTGAAAGTTCCCTGACTATTCAGGTGAATACACAAAACTTGATGTGGTAACTTTTTTTCCCAAGTCAATGGGTAGGTGTTACGACCTTGGGGGTTATTTTACAGTCCATAGTTCAACGGCCAATTCAGAAGGACAAAAAATGGCAGATGCGTTTGTGATTTCAGGAATAGGAATCAAAGACATTTTGTCAGCTTTAACAGTGAGCAGGTTGGCTTGTTCCCTGCCTCATGGAAAAGAAAAACAGACTTTGTAGGCTCCACACCCAAGGTGGGGCTCGAACTCACAACCCCAAGATCAAGAATCACAGGCTTCACTGACTGAGCCAGCCAGGTGCCTCAGAAAAATATTCTTTATTTCAAAAGGTGTTCACATGTTTTCTCATCAATTGAGAATTAGAATCTGTTTGAACCAAATGCCTGTGAATGTTTATCATGGGCAGTCCCTGTTCAAAACTCTGGTCTTACGAGGGGAAAGAGCTACAGAGGTTTAGTTAACTTGCCCAAGCTCACATCCAGAGCAGGGATGGATTTAAGACCAGGCTGGCTGGCTCTGTAGAATCCAAGCTCTTAACTGTTCTATATTGAATTATACTTGTGTAGTTACTAAGTCATGCACTTTAGCAGCCCTTGGTTTTTAAGTTTTTATTTTAGGATAAATTTAGAAAAGTTGTAATAGAAAGCTCCTGTATAACCTTTACCCATGTCTTAGCCACATTTTTTCCCCACTTTTCCTACATATATTTATACATCTATTCTGAACTATTTGAGAGTTTTGGTCCATACATCATGCATACATATTTACTCCTTACCCCCTAGTACTTAGCATTTGTCCCAAGTACAAGGATATTCTTGCATAACCACAGTAAAGTTAACAAATTCAGGAAATGTAACACTGATACACCTTAATCTATCGTCCATATTCCAGTTCTGTTAATTGTCTTAATATTCTCAGGTCCTATCCTAATATCCTGTGTTTTTTAATCCCCCTACCATTCACTACAGGACCCTTGCATTTAGTTGTCAAATCTCTAGTCTCTAATCTGGCTTTTGTTTGATGACTTTTTAAGATGATAGACTGAAAGCACAAGCAAGGGGAGCAGCAAGCCCTCCGCTGAGCAAGGAGCCGGATGTGGGACTTGATCCCAAGACTCTGGGATCACAACCTGAGCCGAAGGCAGATGCTTAACCCGCTGAGTCACCCAGGCACCCCTGACCTTGACATTTTTGTAGAGTAGGCTTAATGTTTTAAAATAGAAAGTGTTCCTCATTTTGCATTTGAACGAGGTTTCTTCATGGTTCAATTTGCGGTTATGCACTCTGGCCAGTACCCAATTCAAGTGACCTCACTCTTTCCAGTTAATATCCAGAAATGCACTGTCCCTTTGCTCTTGGTTGATGTTAATTTTGATTGGTCAAGGTGGTGTCCTGTTTCTGCATTGTATAGTTACAATTTTTCTCCTTGCAATTAAGAAGCAATCTGGGAAACATGAACATGCCCTGCTCTTTATCAGAAGCACGGCTGATGATTTCTCATTTTTGCCGTAACCAATCTTTTTTTTTTTTTTTTAAGATTTTATTTTTCACAGAGTGTACAAGCAGGGAAAGCAGCAGGCAGAGGGAGAAGCAGGCTCCCTGCTGGGGAGCGGGGGGGGCTCGATTCAGGACCCTGGGATCACAACCTGAGCCGAAGGCAGACGCTTAACCGTCTGAGCCACCCAGGCGCCCCTGCTCTAACCACGTGACAGTTGCCAACCGGTAATATCTACCCCTCCCCTCCACATTGAGCAGCATTGTCGTGAGGAGCCCTCCTGTCTCTGCCACGTTATCTACCTCAGTGATCCGTGATTGAGCAATTTCTTTTTCTCAGTGCTGCAGTTTGCATCCTCTTAAACCATTTTCTTGAACACTTGGCTTACTTTCAAGCACAACATGTGTTAATGTCAATTTCCCTATCCCAGCCTCCCAGTCCTGAAATCAGCTATTTTTCTCCAAGAAGCCCGGGTTCCTTATAGAGGGAAATACTAGAAGTTAAGAACTGGGTGCCCGCCCTGTGTGCTCACTGCTCCTGGGAAGTCTACTTCTGCCCTCTGAGCAGAGAGCAGCATGACAAGCAAAGGAAAAATCAGCATTTAACTGTGGATAGGGTTTCCAAATTTATTTAAAGTTGCTTCCTATCTCTCTCATAGCTTAATACTGGCTTCAGTTTTAAAGTAATCTCATCTCAAAATGGTCTTGCTGGCTTCTTTGCTTTACCTAAGTTTTCAGAAACCCTTTCAGCTAAGGTTTTTTTTCGTCCAAGTATCTATATAAGATTATAAACAAACTGAAGAGGTTTAAAATAAAAAAAAGGAGACAGTCCCATCCTATGTCCCACTTGGTTCGTCATTTTCCCCAAAGAAAATAACTATTTCTGGTTGTGCTAATTTATTTTGAAAGTTACATTTGTTGCAGTCAAATTTACGCTTGGTCTTTATTGCTGGGTGTCTGGGCCAAACTGCTGGGCTTAGTTTCCCAGGTGTTTTGTGTGTCTGCCTTGTGCTACTAATTTTCCCGTGGTCTTGTTCATCAGATCCACAGAGGCAAATGCAAGTGTTTTCCCTTGCTTCAGAACATGCGCTGTTATTACTATGTCTTCTCCTATTTTAGCAGGTGACATGTACCTTGAAGGGAAACAGATTTAAATATAGTTAACAGCAAATAATTTTTTACTTTTCCAATTTTTAACAGCATTTTTTTTAAAAGATTTTATTTATTTATTTGAGACAGAGAGAATGAGAGAGAGAGAGGGTGCCTGGGTGGCTCAGTCGTTGAGCGTCTGCCTTCGGCTCAGGTCATGATCCCAGGGTCCTGGGATCGAGCCCCACATCGGGCTCCCTGCTCAGCAGGAAGCCTGCTTCTCGCCCTCCCACTCTCCCTGCTGTGTTCCTGCTCTCGCTATCTCTCTCTCTGTCGAATAAATAAATAAAATCTTTAAAAAAAAAAGAATGAGAGAGAGAGCACATGAGAGGGGGGAGGGTCAGAGGGAGAAGCAGGCTCCCCGCCGAGCAGAGCCCAATGCCGGACTCGATCCAGGGACTCCAGGATCATGACCTGAGCCGAAGGCAGTCGCTTAACCAACTGAGCCACCCAGGCGCCCCTAACAGCAATTTTTTTAAGAAGGGAAGTTGTGTGCATCTCTTAACAGCCTTCTTTTGTGTTGCTTATTTTCCTCCTCAAAGTAGCTTAGGAATAGTGTCAGTAAGCTTTCTGTCCTATCAAATTTGAATGGCTGGTCCTTGACCAAGTTCATCTTCCCCATTCCATATCCACACAAGTTTCTTTTCCCATAAATATGGGAAGGCGTTCCCCCCACGCCTTTAAGTTTCCCACCTCCTGTTTATTTGGGGCTGGTGAAAGATTTTCCCCAGCTTTTATTTAATCTACTCAGCTTCCCTGGTGAAGTACTGCCTGGCGTCTCTACTGCAGATTCCCCCTACCTGCGGTCCAGAAGGAAGCGGACGATCCTCCTGATACACTGTCAGAAGGTGAACAGTAGCCTAATGCCGCACCCCCGCCTGTCACTGCCCTCACTTCATCATGTACGCCCTGCATCTCACATCCTCACTAGAAGGGTGCGCACAGTACGAGGTAGTCTGAGAGACCACATCCGTACAGCATCATAGCATGTTAACACTTGTTCTGTTATCGTTGTTAATCTTACTGTGCCTCGTTTATAAACTTTATCATAGCTATGTAGGTATAGGGAAAAGCATATATATGTGTATATAATGGGTTGGGTACTGTCTGTGGTTTCAGGCATCCACTGGGGGTCTTGGAATGTAGCCCTGGGGGTAATAAGGGGACTACTGTATCTTGTCATATCAGTATTTAGGATTCACTCAACTGCACTTGAGTAAATTCTGCACTTTACTGCACTCAAAACAATTTAACATAAGAATTACAAGAACTGATATGAGGCCCTTAGAATCCTGGTGATGAGTTGTATATATTTTTTAAGAGACACTTCCCTACCTATCTTAGTCATAAGCTGTCACTCATTTATTTTTGAAATATCTACAGTAAATCTTTGAGACTGTTTCTGTTCATGTAAGTCAGCTTTTGAAGCTCAGGCCGTTCTTTATTGTGACCAATACTTTGACTACACATTTGTGGAAACTATGTTTGACTTACTAAGAATTCTCTAGGCTTGTGAGAGCAGTAGTATCTCAGAAGATCATGAGATGCAGTGCTGTTTGAAGACCTCAGCTCTTAACAGAGGCTCCTGAGGCAAAATGGAGTCATCAGCTGGCCTGACCCCTCACCAGGTGGACTAAGGTGAGGACTGCAGAATGTACTCACCGGCACAATAAGCAGAACCTCTGGAGATCTTAATTTCAAGAGCATCTGCCTCTTGTCCTGTGATTTGCTTACTGCACCCTCAATTTATTCCTATGGTAAAGAAGGGCTGAACTTTCTTAAGGTAGCCTAATAAAAGATTTAGACTGTTTAAAAAATCTGATAACTGACATTCTTTCCATTGCCCTCATGTTGCATAATATTGGCTTCCCCCTCACAATCGCTGCCTGTCCCCCCAACAAAAGTCATTGTTCTGTTGTGTAGGTGGAAAAAGCAGCTGTCTTGAAACTAAACCCCTGGGCGCTGCACTCTTGGTGGGACCAGCAGTGGTACTGGTTGATGCTGGAAGCGAGTTTCTCACCCTGGAAAGCGGATGACCCCTGCAGGCATTGTCATAGTGGTGGGTGACAGCCTGACTTCTGGGGGGCTGCGTCCTGATCATGTAGTTTATGTCTGCAGAGCACGTCCGAGGTTGCAAGGAAACATACAGGATTGCAAAACTGGACACTTGTGTTCACCTTGTTACAAGGCAGTGTATACTTTATGAAGGCTTATCCAACTTCTCTTTGAGTTCTATTCAGGCTTTTTTCTAGGCACTCAGTACAGCCCTAAGACCTCCGGACAAGTGGCAGCTGTAAGGACTGGAACAGTTCCAGGCCGTGAGTCTGTGATGCTTTACCCCCCGCCCCGTATACATAACAGGAACTGAATTGTTTGCTGTTTGGAATGTTTAGGTCATTGCCCCTTTATTCCTGATGTGGAAATGAGTTCCTCTAGTTGGTAGATTCTAAGGCTGTGGGATCTTTCAGGGCCCACCGATAGGTACACTTCAGGGTGACCAGCTCAGGGCACCCCCGATTGTATTTATGTTATAAAGGTATTTAGTCTCAGTTGTTTGAAGTGAGTTTTCACATTAAAAAAAGTTACTTGTAGTACAGTCTGGATACATACGTGATGTTCATATCCACACTGACTCCTGGTGCCCCCCGTTCAGTGCACAGCAGAGCCATTGTTGATACGTTATCCACTAAGGTGGCCGTCAGACCACCATGGAGAGTGCCGTATTTATTGGTGTGGTCGTCTTCTACTTTCATTTCACAAACCACTTTCCCAGGGGCAGCAGAGACCAGAGTCACCTAAGTGCAAAAAAATAAAATAAATAAAATTTTTTTGACCATTCTTTGGTATTAAGAAAGCCCAAACAGCCCATCAAGAATTATCACTGGACTAAATGGAGTCACTCCAGAGGTGCCTTGCTGACTCAGTCGGTAGAGCATGCATCTCCTGATCTCTCGGGGTTGTAAGTTCAGGCCCCACGTTGGGTGTTGAGATTGCTTAAAAATAAAATCTTAAACTAGGTCATCCCAAAGAAGTTGATTAGAAATTCAAATGTTACCAATATCTGACAGAAATTAACCCATATGTAAATTCTTCTTAAAGAAAAAGGAATATTTAGGGAAAGAGTTTTTGTTAATCTCCACCCTGCAGAAATATTCTGAGCTTTTCAGCCTTATGTGTGACAACCTGACATCTCTCAATGTCTCCACAGAAATTGTGGACCAACAAAGCTAGCTGGTCCCTGTGATTTGGATGTTCCCTAGTTTTTGCAGAGAATAATTTTTATAATGACTTTGTAATGAATGGTTTAAACAATTTAAAAAACAGGCTGGAAGAAATTCAGTAATTCAGTGAGTTACCAGAGTCAACAAACTTATACCATAAACCCATTTTAATATAAAAAGCTTAACAACAGAATCCAGCAGAGTTGAACTGCGGCTTTTAAGGCCCTGCCCATTTATAGTATTTTAATGAAAAAGAACTGCATGAAAGTGTCTCAAGCATTAAATGGTTAGATTCTACCTAAATGCTACTTGAGCATTTTCCTATGCTGGGCGCTGAGCGGGACACGAACATATGCTACATAATAAGGAAGGGATAATTTCCATTTTGTAGGTAACTTAAATTCAGAGTGGTTTGTTGCTGGGGTCACTTATGATGTGACAGAACTGATTTAGATCTAGGTCTGTCTTCAAGTCTCCCTCAACACTAACTATGAAGTCTCTGGATATACACTGGCCTTTAATGGCTCCCACCAGGAACACACTTTGGAGTTTCAAAAGCCCAACTTTAGGGTTTTGCTGTTGTTTATTCCCAAAAACTAGGCCCTGTAGTAAAACAGAAACAGAGCCATACAACAAAAATCATCCTAAACAATTTTATGTCCTGTTTTACCTAACAGGTACATCAGTGGCAAGTAAATACTAGAACAGGATCAAGTGTATTCATACAACAAATGATCTAGCCACAGGATGTCCTCATAAACAGACACATCAAGCAGGACCACGGCGTAAACTCCCCTTATTTGGGCATTTACATGAGTATAGCAAGCACTGGCAATGTGAAGATGAATGAAATCCAATCCCTGCTCCTAAGGGGTTCACAACCTAAAGAGAGAGGTGAGTACATGGGGGATGGACTTCCTAGAGACAGAATAAATACAAGTTGCTAGAATGATATCTAACTTACAGAAGTATGTGTTTTCAGAGAACAGACATTAGGAAAGGCTTCCTGGGGAATGACAACTGAATCCTGACAGGCTGGGAAGAGTGAGGCAAGTGAAAATGGGGAAGGAAGCCAGGCAGCTCAGGGAAGAGAACTAAATAGGGAGCCTCACAGACACCAAAGGTAGTTTGGTGCAATGTAAAGGTGTGGTGTGTTTAGTAGAGATTAGTTGTTAAAGTCCCACTTGATTAACTTTAGCTGAGATGACAGGAGGTAATACAAATGTTAACTTTCTACTGCAGAATACAATTTTTAACTCTTTCTTTCTCCCAACTTGAAAGGCCAAAGGACACACTCCTGTACAAGAGTGGTTTAAAGTATATACTGAAAGAGAGATCATTCTGTGACGGTCACCCTGATAACTGCAAGAGAAATGCTTTTATGTGTTGCCATTTCTCGTCTCCCTACATAAAATAAAGGAATTCAGCCAATGGGAGCTAACAAAGGGAATGTCCTAGCCAACCTCCCAAAGCTAATTAATAATCTTGTTGGGGAAGAGGCCAACGGAGAGCTAACCTCTCTTTGATGAAGAATGGGGGTATGAGGAGAATACTGTTAAAAAAAAAAAAAAAAAGGAAAAAGAAGATCTCAGTCTCAGTTAAGATATGGGCTATAGGGGACACACCTGTTTAACTTTGTGTGAGGGGCCATACTCAGCAACCCTGCATGCATTATTTCCACCTTCACTCATCTGTGAAGTCGACACTTTTATCTTCCTTGAACTCTGACACCTCAGGTTTAACCACTATGCAAAATGCCCTCCCTTCACGTCTCACCTGGACTGCTGCAGACAAGTAGGTCCCGATTCATTCGGTGTCTTGTGGGAGGATGGCAAGAAAGCCTTTTATGATGCAGTGGGGTCAGGAATATATTTGCTGTGGCCCCAACAATACAGAGAATTAACTGCCCGGATACATTCCATTCCCAGGATCCCACGGGCCGGGCAGCTGCAGGAGGTTGACAAGAACCTTTGTGGCTCAGCCCAGTCTGACCCATGGGCTCCTTGGTTTATCATAAAAATTATGTATGTGCACATACAATCATCTCTCCCTTTTCTGTAGGCCTGCAATGAACTGTGTCTTCCCCGTTCCTCATGCATTCACCTGAGTCTATGTGACTCATGCGGCATGGCGCCCTCCTCCTCTCACCCAAACACCTAGGCTCCAATTCCATCACACATAGCATACCTGAGGTGACAGTCTCCCCCTTCCTCCTCTACCTTTTCAGCAAAGACAGAAGGGATGCCCAGTAATCAAGAGCAGTGAAGGAGGTGGTCCCTAGCAGGAGCTCTGTCCAGACCCCAGAATTCTCCTCAGGCCTTGCTTGATGTGTCCGCTCGCTCTGTCCTGAAGAGACCGCCGTCACTGTGCCTGCTGCTGATCCCTGTGGACTAGCTCACCAGACTGCCTGCTGGCGGATGAAGGTCGGTCCGTCTCCGGCTCGGTAAGGGTGTCTGTGCCGGGCCCAAAGCAGGGTGGCCCACGGCATGAGAACATGTGGGTATATGAAAACAGGAGTCCCCCAAGACAGGAGGCTGAGGCCCACATGTACACCCAAAAGCACAGAGAACGAGTTTCATGTATTTGTGCAAGAGGCTGTTGGCAAACTGTCTGGCATCAGTTTGCCCTGATGACAGACGCTGCTGATTTCCTGGGCGACCCGGTGCAGATACCAGGTGTCTGCGGACAGCGTGTGAACGTGCACAGTTATGTTCAGGGCCTGCGCGGGTCACGCTGCGGGGGCAGGCCCGCAGCTCGGGTGTGCAGCGTGTGTCTTTAACACAGGTGGCTGTAGAGGGATGGTGAGGAGCCCTTGGGCCGGATCCTTCACCGAGGTCTCCCCCCTGTAAAGTGGACATAGCAGCACTGTCCTCGTAGGTTCTGTCAAGATTAAGATAACCTTCAAGCTGAGCAACGAGAGCAAGGCCTGGCGTGTCACAGAACACTTGAGTTCTCATCCTTCCTGTTAAAGCTGTGACTCGAACACAGCCATCAAACTGCAAGTCGGTTTGTATAGTTTCACATGGATCTTTCTTAAAATTGCCCAATTGGAACTGTCTCTCTTACTAAATGCAGTCCCTGAATGACCTAATTATTAAACTCAACGGATACGTTTCAGCCCCTCTCAGTGCTTCCTGGCCCTCCCCTAACTCCCAAGCCCACCTTCTGGGTTTCCTCCTCCTCCACTGGCCACTCCACCATCCGTTTGCTGGCTTCTTTTCCAGGGCCCACCGGAGTCTTAGGGTCAACTGATCACTCAGCCTCACAAGACTACCCAAGGCCACACCTGCTTTCAGCTTCACCCTGCAAGCTAGAGGACAGGTTCTCTAACATTACGCACTATCAGACTGTCACCAGCAAGGGCTTTGGAGCGGACACGGGATTAGACCCCACTGCCTAGCTGTAAGGCCTTGGGAAAGTTAGCTTCAATTGTCTCCTGCATAGAGTACCTACCTCCCAGCATGGTCAGGAGGACTACACGAACTATGTAGGTAAACTGTTAATACGGCGTCTGGCTCAGCATACTCAACATAAATGTCATTACTGGAACGGACCACAGCCCACCTGCTCTTCTCGCCATCAGAATTAAACTCTGCTTCGTTTGCGAGGCCTGAACAAACTGAATGAGCAGGTGCCTTTCTGAAGGTGATCGGATCAGATCCCCCGCGTAACCTTCTGCAGTCTGGTTCCTTTCTGAGCATACGAATACTAGTGCTCAAGCTGTAGGCAGTGTAACTCTGGGGGGCGGGGCAGGGGGAGAAAGCGAGAAGTCTAGTGAGCGATGCAAGCCACGCGCAATCTCAGATAGTTGTTGGCTAGACGGTCTTCGAGGGACAAACAGCCTGAGAGGGAAAGGTGCCCCCAGCCTGGAGTTCTCACTCCTCTGTCCTCACTCGCCCTCCATCGGCAAACCCTGTCCGCTGTATCTTCCGACATGGCCAGGACCCAGTCACATCCCTAGCCCCCATCCACGACTCCTCACCCTGCCACTGTGGCCCAAGCTGTCACTTCTCCAGCCGTGGCAGCTGCCTTCCCCCTCACCTTCCTGCTCCCGCCCTGGCCGGCCTTGTGTCTGCTCGCTCATTAGCAATGGGACTGACCCAGCCACACGTCAAGTTCTGTCAGTCTTCCGTGCAAACCCCTTGAAGTAAAAACCGAAGTCCTTACAGTAACAATGAAGCCGTATGTGAGATCTCACCTCCAGCTCGCCCGCCTGGGATTCCTCTGGAATTGCCGCAAGTACACGGTGTTTAAAAGTCTCAGAGCCTTCACGTTTGCTGTTCCCCTGCCTGGAACACTCTTCCCCTGCTTCCAATGCTTCTTTTGTTGCATATTATCTCTCTCAAAAGTTACTGTTAAAAAGTAGCATATCCTTGGATTTTATAGTGTTTGCTA
This sequence comes from Mirounga leonina, assembly GCF_011800145.1. Taxonomy (NCBI): domain Eukaryota; kingdom Metazoa; phylum Chordata; class Mammalia; order Carnivora; family Phocidae; genus Mirounga; species Mirounga leonina. The sequence continues at coordinate 25,583,046 of NW_023270709.1, read as the reverse complement.
TTTGAAAACATTAAATACATTTGTCTAAGTATTATTTCCTATGTTTTTCACAAAAGCCCTTGGATATAATTAGGGAAAGTTACTTACATGTTGAAAATATAGCCCAAATGTTGTTTCCAGAAGGAAGACTTTGGTCCAACAGCCTACATTCTTCCTACACATGACGGCAGTTGGTCTGTGTTTAAACTCCACTTTTAAATTACGTATTGGCAATTTCCCAATACTCTTTCCTAATCAGAAGGAAAACAAGCAGGGGTGCCTGGGTGGCTGTCAGGAAAGCGTCTGACTCTCGATTTCGGCCCAGGTCATGACCTCAGGGTTGTGAGATCAAATCCCACATCTGGCTCTGTGCTGGGCATGGAGCCTGCTTAATTAAGATTCTCTCCCTCTCCCTCAGCCTCTTCCTGACCCCCCTCCCTCTCTAAGAAGAAAAAAAAAGGGGGGGAACAGGCATGCATACTTTAAAATATTTAGAAAAAACCTAAAAGTTCTTAGGTTAATGTCTTCCAAATCTGCCATAACCAAGGGCTTCTGTTATTCATGTTTATTTATAAATGATCCTACATAACATGATTTCTACAAAGACACTGAAAACTAGGAATCTGGGCTAGTCTGTTCATGCGCCACGCGGACAGACGCCAACCCTGCCTGACTCCAGGTAGCACCACTCTACCTGGAACTTGGCTTTCCTACCTTACTGCAATTACTTATTTTCTAATCCTCGAGGTTGCAAGTGCATCTTTTTTTTTTTTTTAAGATTTTATTTATTTATTTGACAGAGACACAGCGAGAGAGAGAACACAAGCAGGGGGAGTGGGAGAGGGAGAAGCAGGCTTCCCGCGGAGCAGGGAGCCCGATGCGGAGCTCGATCCCAGGACCCCGGGATCATGACCTGAGCCGAGGGCAGACGCTTGCTTCACCGACTGAGCCACCCAGGCGTCCGGGCAAGTGCATCCTAAGTGTAGACACTGTCTCTTACTCTCTTCATCAGAGCACTAGGGGTACCTGTTTGTTGAAGGCTCGAACTCTAAAGTCCTTTCCCGCTCTGAAACCAAGCAATTCTGTCTTCACAACTGATAATCATTTAAACATTCCCTGACTTATGACAGTTTGGCGTAAGATTTTTCAACTTTACGATGGTGTGACAGCATTACACATCCAACAGAAACTTCGAATTCTGAATCTGGATCTTTTCCCAAGCTAGTCACACACTGCCACGCTCTCGACATGCCGGGCAGTGGCAGTGAGCTGGCGGTAGCTCCCAGCCAGCCCCAGGCCACAGCAGGAGGGTGAGCGACTACACTCAAGATGATTCTTTAACTAGGGGTGCCTGGTGGCTCGGTGGGTCAAGCCTCGGACTCTCGACTTCGGCTCAGGTCAGGACCACAGAGCGCCCGGCAGGCTGCGTCTCACGGGAGATCGAGCCCCGCCTCGGGCTCCGCACTGGGCCCGGAGCCTGCTTAAGGTTCTCTCTCTCTAAAAGCAAACAACAACAAAAAATAAAACAAAGTTCTGTACCTATACGACCATTTCCCTTTTCAGCTGCAGTACAGCCCTCAGTAAACTACAGGAGACGCTCAACACTTTTACGGAACAGGCGCTGTTGGACGATTCGGCCCAGCTGCAGGCTGAGAAGTGACCTGCGCACCCTCAACGCTGGCGCAGCCCCGGAACGGACCGAGCCACGCAGCTCCCAGGGAAGAAGTTTTGAGCCGTCCTGGGTGCAAAGAAGGCGGTCTTGTTACAGCGCGGGCACAGGACCCCTGGGCGGAGAGCGCTGCACTGGGAGCAGTGGCCCATTGTATGCTTTCGAGTTGGGAGGGGGTGGGGACAGCCCAAGCCCCCAGGGTATTTTGGAGCAGGGTTTCCAGGACCTTGAGGGGGTTGATCTTTCAACCGGCAGCGGGTCTGACCCGGAAGGAACCCAACGGTAAATCGAGGCAGACCTGAGCTCAGTTATGTCCGTGCCCGCGGAACACGCCACGCGCTTGGCCGGACACGCGGTCATTACTAGTCGGTGCGTTTGCCGCGGCGGTCGAGCAGAATCGGGCGAGAGACACCAATTCCGCGCAACCCGCTCCCAGCATCGTGCTTTCTGTAGAAGCCACCGCTTCCCCCCAATACCTTTTCCAAAACTCTATCAAAACCGGGGCCACGGGTCATCGCCTTCATCAGCTCGCGCACATTCTGCGTCAGGCAGCTCATCGTGGGCCGCCGCGGCTCCCGGGCACAACGCAGGAAGGACGCCCGGGCGAGCCGGGGGGCGGGGGCCCGGCGTCCGCGAACGAGCAAGGACAAGCGGGGCGAGGAAAGCCGCGCCCTGCCCGCCCGCTGGGCGCTCGGCCGCCAGCTGCGCGCGCTCCGACGTCGCGCCCCGCCCCGCCCCGCCGTGACCGCGCACGCGCCGTGGGCCCCGCCCCGCCCCGGCCGCCTCTCCCGCGGCGCAGCCACGCCCATCGCCCTCCGGGGGCGGAGCGCGGTTCCGGCCGCGCCGTTGAGGAGGCTGCGCGGGGCGGCGCGCGCCTGCGCAGATCGAACGTCCGCCCTCCCGCCCTGGCGAGGGGCGCGGTGGGGCCGGGGCGCGCCGATGGAAAAGCCGAGCGGCTCGGAGGCGGAGCGGGCAGACGGCGAGCCCGAGGTGAAGAAGCGGCGACGGCTGCGTGTGGAGTTCGCTTCGGTCGCCAGCTGCGACGCCGCCGTGGCGCAGCGCTACCTGGCCGAGAACGACTGGGAGATGGAAGTAGGCTTCGCCGCTCTCTTCGGCCTCTTTACCTCGGGCCGGGGGGCGCCCGGGTCTCACGGCTGTGTGTGTTTTTCAGAGAGCGCTGAACTCCTTCTTCGAGCCGCCCGGGCAGGAGAGCGCCGCGGAGAGCCGCCCTCACACGGCGGCGGGGCCCGAGTCCTGGTGAGGGGGCGCGCGGCCGGGCGGAGGCGCGGGGCTGGGGGCTTCTCCGCGTGCGCCGACGGCCCGGAGGAGGGAGGCCGAGCGCGCTGCGGGAGAGCGGGGCCCGGGGCGTGCGCGGCGTCCTGGGCCGCTCGTTCATTCCCTGCCCGCGGCCGCCGGAGGCTGGTCTCCGCGCTGCTCGGCCGGCCAGCCGCCTGGCACCGGCGCGCGGCTGGACCCCTGCCCGTCTTCCCGGGTTGGGCCCCCCACCCTCTCTTTCGCACGCCGCGGGGGTCACGGGGCACCCAGCTTTCGCTCTCTCCAGTGGGCGTTTTCTCTTGCCTTGCGCCCTTTGTAGAGATACTTGTTGGCGTAGAAACGGTCGGGGTTTGCAGCCCACGGCCAAGAAGGAACTCTTTTTTTAAGATTTTGTTGCAGAGCGCGAGCGAGCGAGAGCGCGCACGCTTGAGCGCCGGGAGGGGCAGAGGGGGAAGCGGGCTCCCGGCGGAGCTGAGAGCCAGGTGCGGGGGTGGATCCCAGGGCTCTGAGATCATGGCCGGAGCCCAAGGCGGCCCCGGAACGGACCGAGCCACGCAGGCTCCCAGGGAAGAAGTTTTGAGCCGTCCTGGGTGCAAAGAAGGCGGTTTTGTTACAGCGCGGGCACAGGACCCCTGGGCGGAGAGAGCTGCACTGGGAGCAGTGGCCCATTGTATGCTTTCGAGTTGGGAGGGGGTGGGGACAGCCCAAGCCCCCAGGGTATTTTGGAGCAGGGTTTCCAGGACCTTGAGGGGGCTGGCTGTTGTTAGGAAAAGGTCATCTGTTACTGTCTAGTAAAAACTCAGTCCTGAGACCCTTCAGATGAGTATCGGTGGCCATATGCTTGGGGGACGACGATTGCCACCGTGTAGCTTGGGGGAGGATGGTAGAGATAGAGGAAGTTCCCAAGGGTGTTTTTTATACGTTGAAGTTGACTTACAGGATCCTGGGGAGTTCGGCTGAGATTGACTTTGGACCTTAGCAAAGCATTAACATCAACGCAGCTGAGCCCCTAGAGGAAGGTCACTCTGCCTGTTTCAAGGACTTGTCAACGGGCTGTAGGTAGTAAGGAAATTTAGCTGTTCTTTTGCCTTTGTTTCCCACATCATTTATTACCTTTGCCTAGAACCTTTTGTTCGACTCTTTCCATGCTAAGTCCTACTTACCTGAAGGCCCATCTTAGACAGGACTTATCTCCCAAGAAGCATTCCTTGATCTCTCAAGTCTGGGTAGGTTTCCCCTTGTAGGTAATCTTACAGCATCCTGCATGATCGCAGTCATAGTAACTTAGTTTATGTTGTAATTGCTGTTTAAAATTTTGTCTCCCACTAAACTACCCACCCATTTGGCGAAGTCAGTATCTGTTTTATACATTGTTAATTTCCCAAAGTCTAGTACAGTATTTGGCACATAATCTCTCAGTAAATGTGTATAAAGTTCTCCCAGATATATGGGCAACCTGTGGAGTTAACTGTTCATAGTGAAGACACTTTTCTCCCTATGATCTTTTCAGCTGCACCAGTTTACAGATGTAGTAAGATCCTTTCATTAGGCTCCCTTCCCTGACTAGCCTCTTATTTAAGGGGGAATTGTCCCCCATCCGCAGTGACAGGGCTCTGCCTCCCATGTTGTAGTATTCGCCTAGCTCAAGCTGGCCAGTCAGATCCTCTCTCCTGGGATTTCCAGACTGGGAGGAAGAGAGCTCAGTCTGAATCTTCCTGTGGAGCTGGAATGGTCACATGCTAACCTAGTATTTGTGGGGAAAGCTGAGAACGGTGGTCTGCAGAAGGAGAATGAAGCCGAGGGAAGTTGAGTCCGTGGAGTCAGATAAGAGAAAGCCTTGATTGCATTTCCTCAGGGATAGCTGCATTCCCATACCTGGCTCTGTGACATGTTTCTGTTTCTTCTAAATTCCTCTATTTTGCTCATAGGAGCCTGAGTTAATTTCTGTCCGTTGCAACCTAGATTGTAACCAGTAAAGAAATTGGAACAGAGGGTCTTGATGCAGGGTGGTGAGTTCAAGCCCTCACTATTTTGAGGGTGGAGCCTACTTTAAAAAAAAAGTATGTGCAGGGGGTGCCTGGCTGGCTCAGTTGGGCATGCCACTTTTGATGTTGGGGTTGTAGTTCAAGCCCCATGGTCGGTGTAGAGCCTATTTAAAATTAAAATCTTTAAAAAAAAAAAAAAGAAAGAAAGAAATGGAAACAGGAAGTGGATTCCCTGAAATAGTCCCACAGAAAAAATGTGAATCCAGCTGAGTAATGGTGGAAGGGAGGACCATTAGGAGTTCCCTATCCCAGAATGGTAAACTGGAACGTTTGTGACACAGTTGGCAAAATTTGATTAGGTCTTAAAATTATATAATAATGTTGTATGAGTGATAACTTTCTGATGTTCAGTAATGCTGGGTATACAGGTAAGCCTGTCCTTGTTTCTAGGAAATACATACAAAGGTATTTATGCACACATTTCAGAATAAAAAGAGCAAAGCAAGTAAATGTTACGTGAAATGTTAACATTTATGTGGGTGAATGGTGAAAAGAAATCTTTTTACTGTTTTACTGAAAGTCTGATTTTATTTCAAAATAAGAAGTTAAAATAATAAGTTAACTAGATTTATTGTGGTGGTCACATGTCAATGTTTACAAATACTAAATCGTTTTATTGTGCCTGAAAGGAATATAATGTTATATGTCAATTATATCTCAATAAAATTTTTTAATTAAAAAGTTAAAATACTGACATTAAATTGATTAAAGTTATAAATATAAAAACCTATTTCTTAAATTTATGTATGGTATATAACTGCTTGGCAGTCACCTTTTAATAATGGTTTGTCCTTGGTGGGGATGGTGTGAGGTGGCGTCAGGACCATGGACTGGAGCTTGTGCGTGTGGCCTCTCCAGTGTGGTAGTCTCAGGGTAGTCAGACCTCTTAGGTGATCTCTCAGGAGACGGTGTTCGAAAAGGCTTGAGTGAAAGCTGCAAAGTTTCATATGACCAAGCCTCAGAAGTGCTGGAATTTCCTTTCCACCATATTCTGTTGGTCAAGCAAGTCAGTAAGGCCCAGGTTCGGGGGGAGAGGTGTTAGACTTCACCTTTCAGTGAGGGGACTAACAAAAATGGCAGCTGTTACTCACAATGAGATTTTCATTCCGTATGTTTCATATATTTCACATATGATTTAAAGTGAATCCAAAATGGAAATCTTACACTACATAGTCTAATTTCAGGTCATAGTTTACAAAATCATTTTAGTGACTGACCCATGTCATTGAGGGATATTGAGTTGGCTCTAACTATGTAAGTGAGCAAACATTTGGATAACACGTAAGAATCTATTTTTCCTTAGTTGTATGACTTCTGCTCTTCTATAGGCAGATACTTTTAGGGTTCTTTTAAAATTTATTTATCTGTAAGATGAGGAGTACAAATAGTTAGAAAATAATTTAGAATTGATCAGAGATGACTTGCAGAGTTGTGTTTCACTGTAATCTTGCCAGTGTTGACCTAACGAATGAGGAGACAACTGATTCCGTTAGTTCTAAAGCCAGTACATCTGAAGGGAATCAGCAAGAAGATGGCAGCGTGTTCTCTCTCATTACCTGGAATGTTGATGGACTGGACCTAAACAATCTGCCAGAGAGAGCTCGAGGGGTGTGTTCCTATCTAACTTTGTAAGTATTATTACTTAGGTTCAATGGTAGCATGATAACGTGCAACGTGGCTTACCTATCTACAAAGAGGGTAACAGTCAAGATCATGGGCTTTGGAATCTGATCTGAGTTCAAAGTCTAGCTCTCAGAAGAAACATGTAAAAGAATGGAGAGTGACTGCCTCTGAGAGCAAGAGTGTGGACAAGGTGGGGAGGGAACACTAATTTTTGTTAGATGCTTTCTAGTACTGTTTCACTTAAACTTTGTATGTAATTATTGCTCTGAAAGTAAAATTATCAGAATGGTCTGTATCTGCTACCCACTGGCTCTATGACCTTCTGTAATCCCTTGTGAACCACCGGAGCTCTCTGCAGCTCAGTTTCCTCGTCATGGTTAACTGTTCCACAAGGACTGATAATTTGTAAGGCATCTAATGGAGTATGGGACCCTTGTAGGCTCTCCATATACTGATTTCTGTAGTCAGTGATTCCAGTTCTTTTCACTTGAAAGTGATATGTGTGTTTTTCTTACTTAATTTGATCTTTACAGTACTTGTTAAATAGCACAGATCTTTCTCATTTTATAGTTATCAAATATCAGTATAAACATTGAATATTAGGTGCCCTAGGGGGGCAGTAATTTTGTGTTTCTTTTATGTTGTGGTTTTTTGCTAATCTAGGTGTCAGCAAATGAAATAGTATACCTGGGATTTATTATAAATTGATGTTTTGAATTAGGTACAGCCCAGATGTGGTATTCCTACAGGAAGTTATTCCCCCGTATTGTAGCTACCTAAAGAAGAGAGCAAGTAGTTACGAGATTATTACAGGTAACAATTTTCCTGTTATTGTCTTTGTCTTTGAAAAACAGTTGATGAAAGAGATAAATCAAGGTTAGCCTACAGGAGCACACACAAAAAAAAGCAAAAATAAAAAAAGTTTGAGAAAAGTAAGCCAGACACAGGATACTAGAAAAACCATAGGAGAATATGTTTTATAGCTTAATATATGTGAAAAGTATTGGAAATGGATGGTTTTTAAGGAAAATGTAAATTTTTAGCCAAAATTTTGAGACCTGGAGTAATTTTTTAGTGAAATTAATTTATTAAAAATTTTAAGTGTGATAAGTGTGCATTTTGGTTATACTTTTTCTAAAAGTCTGTTTTTATTCCTTTTAATTGATTTTGGGTTTTTTCCTAGTTTTTTGCCCTGAATAGTTTTTTGACTTTCCACCTATTTTGTTTTTACTGAATGCATTTAATGTACCACACACTGGCTACATTCCGTAATAGTTGGCGAAATCTCGTGTTTTCTTTGACTTTCACTTTTACATAGTATGTGATTTTAATTTTGATTTATAATAAATTCTCAGTTGCTAAGGAGAAGGTAATCTCTTGTTTCTGTTTTTCTTTCTGTCTTTGTGGGACAACTTTTCTGCATTCTTTGGGGATTTTTTTTGACTCTTCTGTTTTAGATTTCTGTTTTCTGAATACCATGCTATTCCTTCAACTTGGTTTCCTTCCTTGTTTTATTGGGTCTTTTTTTTTTTTCCCCCCATTGTGCTGAACTTGTGTAGGAACTTTCAAACTGGAGGACTGTGACCTTCAGTTCTGGAAAATTCTTTCCCTCTCTCCTTTTCTCCTCTGTCCCACTCACCCTCCCCTACCTGCTTGCACACTGCCATTTTTCTAGCCCACCTGCTGTCCTCCTTAGCCCTCCCTTTCCTTCCCTTGTTTCTTCCTTTTCCCCCTTTCCTCTTTTTCTGGTTTCCCTCTGCTCCAGTAAATCATTTTCCACTTTTTCAGCTAGTTTGTTTTCTGAAAAACAGTTGGAAGCTTTTATTCACTGCCCCTCTACTTCTATTCTTTCCTCTTCTTACGATTTTATACATTTCTAAATTTTTTATTCATTTACTATAATTTTTCTGGTGCTTACATGTTGAGAAGTAATGTTAGTAATGTTAGTTTGGCCCAGTTGTAAGTCTCATCTTTCCTTTCAGAAATTTCTCAAATTTACTTGCTTGATATTGGCATTAACTATTTTTGGCACTTATGTGAATTCTTTTTCATTTTTATATTTCTTCGATATATCCAGCTATGTTGGGGGGGGAGGGCGTAAACATAGGGACTCAGTTGGCTGTCTTCACCTATTTTGAAATAATAGTTTACTTTGAAGATTCAGATCCATTTAAGTATCTGTACCTGTTATAAAACCTTCAGTAGGGGAACTTGTGATAAACTGCAAATACTCTTGACTTCTCAGCCTAAATTCTTTTCCACAAACATTTGAAGGTCGTGAAGAAGGATATTTCACAGCTATAATGTTGAAGAAATCGAGAGTGAAATTTAAAAGCCAAGAGATTATCCCTTTTCCAAATACAAAAATGATGAGAAACCTTTTGTGTGTGTATGTAAGTAATTTTTTTAAATTGACTTTTTTAAAGATTGAATTGTTTCTTATAGTTCCATTGTGGTATCTTTTTTTTTTTTTAATTGCCATTAGAGAAAATGTTGTCTCTTCTACATTTTTTAGTCTTAAAGAACATTGTAAATTAAGTTTTTACACAAATTTCAATAAAAATTTGTAAACATAAAATCCTGACCCATTAGGTATCTTCCTAAGAATACTCAAGAATTTACTAACAGTTCACATTTGCTTCCGAAAATGTTTTTTTTTTTTCCTAAATGCATTGAATATGGTACTCTGTTAAACTCGTGAGGCTTACAAGAATGAATCAAAAGATCTTACTCTCCTAGAGCTTATAGATTAGCAAGGGAGAGAGTGTAGTATATAGTAACTAAAATAAAGGAAAGGCATAAATGCCCCTGGAGGAAGTGTAATGATGTGCCATGGAAGTTTAGAGGTAACTGTTAGCTAGATTGTTGTTGTTGTTTTTAATTGAGATATAATTGGCACAACAGTGTATACTTCCAGGTGTACAATGCAATGATTGGATAGATATATATATATGTTGCAAAATGATCACCACAGTATCCAGTTAACAGCTGTTGCCATACACGGTCACAAAGTTTTTTTCTTGTGATGAGATTAGCTAGGTTGTTTAGTGAAAGTTTGATGAGGGAATTTGTATTTGAATTGAGCCCTGAAAAATCTGTAAGATGTGGGCGTTAAGAAGAGTCCAGGTGGCAGAACCACCATGAGCAAACTTTGGCAAATTGTATATTGCAGGATGTGTGTATATATATATAAGTGTATGAGAAAGGACATATATAAGTATAAACGAACATTATATTCAGTTGGGTATAGAGGGCATGAAAAGGGGTAGTGTGACAAGAAGTTGGTAAAATAGGTTGGATCCAAATTACGGAAGGTCATGAATGCCCAGTGTGAAAGAATCTGGACTTGATTCTGCAGGCAGTTAGTTTAAATAATTAATAGATCCTGCATTTTTAGTATCTTAACTGCAAAATGGTAAATGATTCTCATTCATTAAACTGACTTTTTTTTGAGTACCTATGTGCCAAGCTCTTGGTAATAGCAGAAAATAAAACAACCATCTTTCTTTCAAATGACTCATGACTTTGTAGGAGAGAAATAATTATGCTGTAATTCAGTGAAGGAAACTTTAAAATGCTATAGGAATATAGCAGAGGGAGCCACTGATTGCCTGGGGACATTGGGGAAGGACTCCAGTGGAGATGACATTTGAGGTAGGTCTTGAAGTAGTAGTGGGTGTTTGCTAAGTAGTCTTCTTTGGGAGCAGGATTATCATGTTACACCTTGACCTAGAAATATGAGCACAGTGCTGATTATATAGTTTTGCTTTGGTAAATATATACCAATCAGTTGAATAATCGGTCGATTCTGTTATCAAATTTTTCAGCATTAGTGGTTAGTGAACTTTAACTTAAACTATAACTGTTTATCCTGTTGCAGGCAAGTGTGTCGGGAAATGAACTTTGCCTTATGACTTCTCATTTGGAGAGCACCAGAGGGCATGCTAAGGAACGAATGAATCAGTTAAAAACGGTTTTAAAGAAAATGCAAGAGGCTCCAGAGTCAGCTACAGTTATATTTGCAGGAGATACAAATTTAAGGGATTATGAAGTGAGTGACAAAGTCCGTTCTGTGCTTGTGGGCAGATTATTGCTGTAGAAACTAATTTAGGTTTCTTTTGAGCAAAGCTGTTACAATGTGTAAGTGACTTGCAAATGCAACTCAGTAAATACTTGGCCTGTGCTGTAGGCCTGGGCACTGGGGAAGCAGAAGCAGTAGGAGCGCTTCCATTATTGGGGGAAAACAGAAATACTGCATCTGAAACAGACAACACAGAACAATATATGTTGATTAAAAAGAGGTATAGAGAAAGAGTTAAGAAAAGATTTATTTGCAGTATCTTGAGTTGCAAGGTGAAAAGAACAGAAAGATTTGGCCATCACAATTGTCCCTACCTCTCTTCTGAGTTTTCTTTTTTCAGCTTTTTTTTTTTTTACCCCCTTTCCTGGTACTGCCATCTCCAGGACTGAAACAAAGTCTCTTTCCCCTTAGTTCATTTGAGACGCGTTGGGATTTTTCAGGATCTGTAGACTTAGATCATATTAAATGGTAAGCTGGCCTTGCCTTTTCCCCCAACTCTGGCTGAACTCACATCAGATTAGAAGTGAATTGAAACGTTCATTTCACTGTCCTAAGCTCCAGGAGTAGAGGAAGAAGTGAAATGAGAAATGAAAGCCTGTCAGGACCTCGGAAGTGAAGGCAGTATCCTAAATAAAGTGGTGCTCTGCTTCTCTTTATGATTTTGTGCCCTTGTACACAAATCATTTTTTAAAAAGTCTAACTAGTGGACTGTTTGCAAATCAGTAACTTCATGGTAGCTGTTTTGTGGTACCTGGTTGACTGACCTGCTTAAAAGAAAAATCCTGTTTTTCAACAAATGGTGTTGGGAAAACTCGATATTCACATGCAGAAAAACAAAGTTGTATCCTTGCTTTATATACCCTATATGAAAGTTTATTCAAAATGGATCAATGACCTATTATAAGTAAGAGCTAAAACTATAAAAAAACAAAGGGGAAAAGCTTTATGACGTTGGATTTGGCAACGACTTGGATGTGACACGAAAAGCATAGACAAAAAAAAAGATAAGGTGAACTTTATCACAATGAAAAACTTTTGTGCATCAAGGGACATGATCACAGAATGAAAAGGCAGCTCATGGAGTGGAAAAAATATTTGCAAATCCTATAGATGACAAGTGAGTAATAATATAATTAATATGATATTGATGTTATATGAAGAATTTCTACAATAAAGAAACCACCTGATTTAAAAATGAGCAAAAGACTTAAATAGACATTTTTCCAAAGAAGAAATACAGATGGCCAATAAGTACAAGAGAAGATGCTCAGCGTCACTAGTCATTAGAGAAATGTAAATCAAAGCCATGAGATAAACTACTTTACATCCATTAGCATCAATATTAGCCAAATGCCAGAAAATAACAAGCGTTTGCGAGGATTTGGATTAGAGCCCTTGTGCAGTGCTGATGGGAATATCAAGTGGTATGGCTGCTGTGGAAAATTGTGTGGTGATTCCTCCAATTCCCATATGGTCCAGCAATTCCACTTCTGGGGTGTATACCCCAAACAAAGAAAAGCAGGGTCTTGAAGAGTCAGTGCACTGTGCTCATAGCAGCTAATATTATCCACAATAGCTAAAACACGGACAGAACCAAAGTGACCATTGACAGATGCATGGATAAGCACAATGTATATGCGTGCAGTGGAGTATCATTCAGCCTTAAAAAGGAAGGAAATACAGCATGCTACAATATGGACAAACCCTGGACATTACGCTAAGTGAAATAAGCCAGTTACAGAAGGACAAATATTTTAGGACTCCTCCTATGAGTTTCCTGAAGTAGTCAAAGTCATACAGACGGAGAGTATAATGGTGGTTACCAGCAGCTAGGGGAGGATGGAATGGGTAGTTAGTATTTATCGGGTACAGAGTTTCAGTTTGGGAAAATGAAAAGGTTCTAGAGATGGTTGGTGGTGATGGTTGCACAGTTTCGTGGATGTACTTAGTGCCATAGAACTGTGCTAACTTTTACATATACAGGCATACCTCAGAAGTATTGCAGGTTCAGTTCCAGACTACTGTAATAAAGTGCATATTATAATAAAACAAGTCAAACAAATTTTTTAGTTTCCCACTGCATATAAAATCATGTTTATAGTACTGGAGTCTATTTAAAGTATGCACTGGCATTATGTCTAAGAAAGCAATGTACATACCTTAATTAAAAAATACTTTATTGCTAAAAATGCTAACCATCATCTGAGTTTTCAGCCAGTTATAAACTTTTTTGCTGGTAGAGGGTCTTGCCTTGATGTTGATCAGGGTGGTGGTTGCTGAAGGTTGGGATGGCTGTAGCCATTTCTTGAAATAAGACAATGAAGTTTGCTGCATTGATTTGACTCTTGCTTTCGTAATTTCTCTGTACCATGCAATGCCTTTTTTCTTTAAATTTTTATTGTTATGTTAATCACCATACATTACATCATTAGTTTTTGATGTAGTGTTCCATGATTCATTGTTTGTGCATTGCACCCAGTGCTCCATGCAGAATGTGCCCTCCTCAATACCCACCACCAGGCTAACCCATCCTCCCACCCCCCTCCCCTCTAGAACCCTCAGTTTGTTTCTCAGAGTCCATAGTCTCTCATGGTTCGTCTCCCCCATCGATTCCCCCCTCTTCATTTCTCCCTTCCTACTATCTTCTTTCTTTTTTTAACATATAATGTATTATTTGTTTCAGAGGTACAGATCTGTGATTCAACAGTCTTGCACAATTCACAGCGCTCACCATAGCACATACCCTCCCCAGTGTCTATCACCCAGCCACCCCATCCCTCCCACCCCAACCCCCACTCCAGCAACCCTCAGTTTGTTTCCTGAGATTAAGAATTCCTCATTATCAGTGAGGTCATATGATACATGTCTTTCTCTGATTTACTTATTTCATTCAGCGTAACACCTTCCAGTCCCATCCACGTTGTTGCAAATGGCAAGAGCTCATTCTTTTTTATGGCTGCATAATATTCCATTGTATATATATACCACATCTTCTTTATCCATTCATCTGTTGATGGACATCTTGGCTCTTTCCACAGTTTGGCTATTGTGGACATTGCTGCTATAAACATCGGGGTGCACGTACCCTTTCGGATCCCTACATTTGTATCTTTGGGGTAAATACCCAGTAGTGCAATTGCTGGATCGTATGGTAGCTCTATTTTCAACTTTTTGAGGAACCTCCATACTGTTTCCCAGAGGGGCTGCACCAGCTCATGCGATGCCTTTTGATAGCATTTTACCCACAGTAGAACTTCTTTCAAAATTGGAGTCAATTCTTTGAAACCCTGCCACTGCTTTATCAACTAAGTTTACATAATATTCTAAATCCTTTGTTGTCATTTCAACAGTTTTCACCAGGAGTTGATTTCATCTCAAGAAACCACTTTCTTTGCTCATCCATAAGAAGCAACTCCTGATTATTTCAAGTTTTATCATCAGATTGTAGCAAGTCAGTCTCATCTTTAGGCTCCACTAGTTCTAGTTCTCTTGCTGTTTCTACCACATCTGCGGTGACTTCCTCCACTGAAATCCTGAACCCCTCGAAGTCATCCACAAGGGTTGGGAGTCACCTTCTTCCAAACTCCTGCTCATGTTGATATTTTGACTTCTTCCCATGAATCATGAATGCTCTGAATGGCATCTAGTATGTTGAATCCTTTCCAGAAGGTTTTCAATTGATTTTGCCCAGATCCATCAGAGGAATCACTATATACAGCAGCTATAGTTTTATGAAATGTACTTCTTAATAAGACTTGAAAGTGGAAATGACTCCTTGCTTCATGGGCTGCATAGTGAATGCTCTGTCAGCAGGCATGAAGACAACATTCATATCACTGTCCATCTCCAGCTCTTGGGTGAACAGGTGCATTGTCAGTGAGCAGTAACCTTTTGAAAGGAGTTTTTTGTTTTGTTTTCCTGAGCAGTAGGTCTCAACAGTGGGCCTAAGATACTCAGTCAACCATATTGTAAACAGATGTGCTGTCATCCGGGCTTTGTTGTTCCACTTGTAGAACACAGAGTAGATTTAGCATAATCCTTTTTTATTATTAAGCTTTTATTTTAATGCCAGTACAGTTAACATACAGTATTATATTAGTTTCAGGAGTAAAATACAGTGATTGAACAATTCCATACAGAGTTAGTATTCTTAAGGACCCTCGGATTTTTGGAATGGGGACTGAGCATTGGCTTCAACTTCAAGTCTGCAGCTGCATTAGCCCCAAAAGAGTCGGCCTGTCCTTTGAAGCTCCACAGCCAGGCACTGACCGCCCGAGCTGTGAAAGTCCCAGATGGCATCTTCTTCCAACGGAAGGCTGCTTCATCTGCATTGACAATCTCTTTTTTTATTACAGCCACCTTCATTAACTCTCCCAGCTCGGTCTTCGGAGAACTTGCTGCAGCTTCTCCATCAGCACTTGCTGCTTCACCTAGCACTTCTGGGTTACAGAGATGGTTTCTTCCCTTAGACCTCAGAACCAACCTCTGCTGCCTTCAGACTTTCCTTCTGCAGCTTCCTCACCTCTCCTCCTCCATAGAATTGAGAGTTAGGGCCTTGCTCTGGATGAGGCTTTGGCCTAAGGGAATGTCGTGCCTGGTGTGATCTATCTAGGCCGCTCGAACTTTCTCCGTATCAACAGCAATGCTGTTTCACTATGCATGTGTTCAGCAGAGTGGCACTTCTAATTTCTTTCAAGAACTTTTCCTTTGTATTCACAATTTGGCTAACTGCGTAGGGCAAGAGGCCTACAATTTGGCCTGTCTTGGCTTTAGATATACCTTCCTCTTTAAGCTTAATAATTTCTAGCTTTCGATTTAAAGTGGGAGACAAGTGACTCAATTTCAATATTGTGTCTCAGGGCACGGAGTGGGAGAGAGAAGAGGGAAAAGCTGCATTGGGCTTTTTTCCTAAGAGGAAACCTGCTCAGTGGAGCAGTCAGAACACACACAACATTAAGTTCACCGTCATATGGGCTCAAGTACAATAGTAATATCAAAGATCCTGATCACAGATCACTGTAACCAACACAGAAATAGTAAGAAAGTTTGAAATGTAAGGATTCCCAAAATGTGACACAGAGACACGAAGTGAGCAAATGCTGTGGAAACAATTGCACCAGCAGACTTGCTCAATGCAGTGGTGTCACAGACCTTCAGCTTGGAGAAAACACAGTGTCTGTGGAGTGCAATAAAAGGAGGCATGCCTGTATTTTACCACAGTGAAGTGTTTTTAATATCCTGGAGTGTGAAGAGGGAGGAGGATTTGATATTAAATTTCAAATGAAACTGAAGGCAGTTGACCTTAGTCGATCACATACATGGTATACGTCTACATTTATAGACTAAAATAGAGTAACAGTTTTGCCTGCTTTTCACTTGTGTTCATTTTTCAAAAACTAATAGCAATAACAGAGGCTGTGAGTTTCCAGCCTTTTAAGTTTTATCGGCTACCCAGAGTTTAGGAATCTATTTACGGCAGAAGAGAAGGGCAAATTCCAGACCTCTGGCTGTTTAGGTATTTTTATACTACCTACTTATTACCATACAGCAAAATACATTTTATAATATATTTAATATTAATACATAATCTTGCATTGGGGCAGTAATTTGTGACGTTCTGATTTGAAATGTTGCACTTAGACATAATAGTGAAACCTTTTTTAGTTTAGGAGGAAAAGGACTGAATCTTAAAGAGTTTTCTTTTTCATTTCAGGTCACCCAGTGTGGTGGTTTACCCAGCAACATTTTGGATGTCTGGGAGTTCTTGGGCAAACCTAAGCATTGCCAGTATACATGGGATACACAGATGAACTCTAATCTTGGAATATCTGCTGCTCGTAAGCTTCGTTTTGATCGAATATTTTTCAGGACAGCAGCAGAAAGTGGCCATATCGTTCCCCAAAGTTTGGACCTCCTCGGGTTGGAAAAACTGGACTGTGGTAGATTTCCTAGTGATCACTGGGGTCTTCTGTGCAACCTCGATGTAATCTTGTGAAATGCTTTCCAAATAAGAGTTTTCTATCTTCTGAGTAATTTTGTTCTGGATTTTTGTAAAGGTAATTTCTACCTGTCTGGAAAGGTAGGTTATATGGAGGAATAAATATACTACATCATTGTAACAGAAGAAAACACTACTGTGATTTTTATTTTGTGGATTGTGTCCTTAAATTTCAGAACTAAATATTGATGTTTATTTAAATTAAAGCATACAGAATATGAGACTTCTTCATAAAAGCCACCAAGACCGTCAGAGCTCCTAATCCTGCTCAGAGCTGCCGGCTGGTTCTCAAGCAGGGCCATGTTGTCCCTGGGCTAGCCTTTATATTTTATTTTTAAAATCAGGCACTAAATAGTTTATATTTTAAGTAAATCTTTAAAAATAAAAATAAGAGGTTATTGTGTTTGGGGGAAGTGGATCTTTTAATTCAGGTAATCTTAAATGAAAAAAGCCATGATTATGTCCATTTGAGTAGATGGCAACTGTCCTATAGCAGACTATTTTTGTCAGTTAAGAGGATGTGATTGGTAAGCTATAAATGAAATCTTCTGATTTGAAATTCCTTTACTTTTTAAAACTCATGTTTGTCAACATGTCGCTGTTTATGTTGCCAACAGAGGCAAAATTAGGCTTGATAATGATTAAAGTCGGTGTTCTAGCTGCATTTGGGCTTTTTTCCTAAGAGAAAAATAAATGTTTAAAGAGGAATAGCCTTTTAGTTTTACTTCTTATAAAATTGAATTATTTTACAGGAGAGGGATAAGGAGCACTTTTTAAACGTGCTTTAAAGAAACTTTTCTCCCTGTAAAAAAAAAATACTTTAAATAAAGAATTTTACTTGTTTATAGTTTGTTTTAGTATGCTTTTGTGCCCATGATGGGATTGAAGTTTTTACCTGCTTCCTGTTTCTGGCCCACTGTTGCTACTCACCTTTGTGAGGAAGAAAACTGCGTCTATGAAGCTTCTCAAGCCACCAAGAACTACCAAGCATACACTGACAACCTCAGTGTAAAAAAGGAAAGCCAGGGGGAATAATTAGAATGAGAAGTCACAGAGCCTCATTTTCATCAGGGGTGTCAAAATTAACAGCGGAAACACCTAAAAAAAGACAAGCTGAATTTATATATAATATTCCCTTTGTAGTGACAGTGGAAAGGAGATTTGTTTATACTTATTTAATCATTTCAAATGAGAATGCTAATAGCATACATTATGGAGGCAATAGTTCATTTATATAGGAAAAGGATGTTTTTGGCATAAATTGCTTATTCACTTGGAAGAATAGTTGTTGAAAGAACCATACCTTACATCACATTATAAAAAAATTTAGATGAATGAAAGGCTAATTATAAAAAATAGAATATATAGTACTGTGTATTAGATTAAATAATTATCAAATTGTTTGAAAACCTTGAAAGCATTTCTTTTTTTTTAAGATTTTATTTATTTATTTGAGAGAGATAGTGACAGCTAGTGAGAGAGAACACAAGCGGGGAGGAGAGGGAGAAGCAGGCTCCCACTGAGCAGGGAGCCCGACATGCAGCTCAATCCCAGGACCCTGAGATCATGACCTGAGCTGAAGGCAGACACTTAACTGACTGAGCCACCCAGGCGCCCCAGGAGCATCATTTTTTTATATGACTCAGAGCATTCAAGTGAAATACTTTCCCATTTACTGTTTATAATGACAAATTTCTAAGAAATCATTTTTGACTGATGTCCATAGGAACAATTAAATCACTTTTTTAAAAAGTTTACTTACTTATTTTTAAATAATCTCTATACCCAATGTGGGGCTTGAACTCACGATCCTGAGATCAAGAGTTGCACACTCCTCTGACTGGGCCAGCCATTTGCCCCACAAGTTAATTTTTTTTAAAGTAGGCTCCACACCCAGCATGGAGTTCCATGAGGGGCTTGAACTCCCAACCCTGAGGTGGAGACCTGAGCTGAGATCAAGAGTGGAACGCTCAACCGACAGGCACCCCTAAACCATTCCCAACAAATGCAAGAATTAAGAACCTACTAATTTTCAATATCTTGAATTTTTTTTACTTTGGCTCTCAAATTTTTCCAGTATAGTAGCTCTGAGTACCTTACTTCCGTTGGGGAAATGCCAACTCAGAATCTTGTATTTATTTCAATAGGCTAAACACCTCTTTGCGCCTGGTGTGGAATATACTTGAAACTTGCTAGACCTCAGTTTCTCCCACCTTCAAAATAGAGTAATTCCGGTCTTTCTTGTACAGTTTGGTAAGACAAATACCCCAGCCAACAGCATATAAACAAGAGCAGACAAAGTCAGAAAAGCTATATTAAAGATACATACTTTTACCCTTAATATTTATTATAGTCTCTGGCATGTAGCAAGAGCTCAAAAAATGCCCATTAAATGCGGATGAGAAGTGGATAGGGTCCTAGCATTAGTGTCCTAGGGAGGCAGACTAACATTTTCATGCAGTACCAAAATAGATTCTAAATTTATATGTGTATCAAAATAGGTATTCATTGTAATGGCACTGATTTAAAAAATGTTAAAAGTTGAACATTCTGGGCTAAGCTCACGTGTATTAAAGATCTTTGGGGACAAGCCTGTTGTCTTAAGTCAGATTTGTTGGTGCAGTGAGAGGGCACTCAGGATATTGTGGAATGCCAGGTGAGAGGAGAAAGGGAAGTACCTTTTGTAAGGTGTGGGTTCCCACTGAAGGATTCTGTGACGGTCTTGGGTTATTGTTTCAGAGGCAGATTGGAAAATAAAGGGGTTAACTAGAGATTGGGTTCTTTCATGATCAGAGGAGAGCGTAGCAACGGGGCATCGCCAGTCTGGGTGGGAATAGCAAAGCAAGGGGGGCGTCTGGGGTAAGAAAGCAATAGGCACTTACAGAGAGGATTGTTAAGTCATTTATGGTGTGAGTTTCTTAAGGTTCTGACATCTGGGGAAGTCATCCTGATTGCATGACTTTGGGAGAAACAGTATTTCCTCTTAACTTGCTTCTGGCTTCATCTGTGTCTTCCCAGCCTGATCAATGGCAGGGTTTTTTTCTTTTTGGTCCAATCTGATTTCCATTCTTTCAGTCCTGGACAGGTTTTTCTTTCAGTGTTCATTATTTAGTTCCCACAAAAGTCCTATATGAGTGCTATTATCTCCATTTTATAATTGAGGAAACAGGTTTAGCAAGATTATGTAAGTCGTCCAAGGCCTATCTGCAGCCATCGAGAAGCCTAGCAGGGGCTTGCGCACCGGGTCTGTGAGGCTCCGTGCTGTATGTTTCCCAGGCATGGGAATGCGCGGGGAATGCTCGAGGAGTGCCCTGGCTTCTTTTTCTGCCCTATGTTACCATACCTAGATGCTTGAGCATCTTTATGGTAAGAAAACAGAATAAATGCAAGAAAGAGGCTTCCTCGTGACTTTCCTGTGGTTCAGATCATCACCTTCCCATAGACGCAAATGCAGTCTAAATACGCTGGGCACCCAGTTAACTCACAACGCATGGAGTTGACGGGACCCCATCCAGCACCGGCAAACCTAAATCAGAAAGTAGCAGGTGCTCAAGACACAGTGGGGCCCAAAGAGGCTCCCGCGGGAGGAGCGGGGCCTGTGCATGTGGGGTACCTTCCCTTCGGGGACACATTCGCGAAGGGTCTTTAAGCCAGGTGGTGCGCTCTTGGCTTCCTCGAACCCCTCTGGCCCGGGCATATGGACGGGGGCTCGTCCCCCTGGCCGCCTAGGGTCATGGCGAAGGAGGAGGGGTGGGCACCCAGGCCGCCCGCCCCCCCGGAAGCCTTCCGCTAGTGCCCCGCGCCTGGGAGCCGCAGCTGGGCGGGGGCCGCGGCCCGCCCCTCGCTGGGGGCGCGTGCGCGCGCGTCGCCGCGGCGACCGCGCGGCGAACGGGCGCTGCGTCACGGGCGCGCGCTGC
>NW_023270709.1:25545453-25562059 GCF_011800145.1 Mirounga leonina | reverse complement strand
GCGGCGCGGCGGCCCCTCCCGTGAGGCGGCGGCGCGTGCGAGCGGCTGTGTGGGCGCGCCAGGCCGGCGGGCGCGGGCAGGTGAGGCTCGGCGCGCCGGGCGGTGCGAGGCGAGGGCGGCGGGGGCCAGGCCGCGCGGAAGGCGGGGTCCCGGCGCCCTGAGGCCGGGGGGGCAGTTCCCGCAGGCCCCGCGGGGCGCCGGGCAAGCGCCGTCCCCGGCTGCGGCGCGGCTGGGCGGCGTCCGCGCAGGGTGGGGTCTGTGCCCGGCCCCGGGAATCGCGCGCTTTAAACTGCGTTCAGTAGCAGTTACGTGAGATTTGCTGTCATCTCTGTCCCTCCCCGTCATCCGAAGCCTCAACCTCCCTTGCCCTCTGAACTTGCTCCACGGAATGGCTATTGATCCAGATACTGTTCATCAGGGGCGCCTGGGTGGCTCAGTCGGTGGACCCTTCGGCTCGGGTCATGATCCTGGGGTCCCGGATCGAGTCCCGCATCGGGCTCCCTGCTCGGCGGGGGGTCTGCTTCCCCCTCTGCCCTCTTCCCTCTCGTGCTCTCTGTCTCTCATTCTCTCTCTCTCAAATAAATAAAATCTTAAAAAAAAAATTGTCTGATGGGGCGCCTGGGTGGCTCAGTCGGTTGAGCGACTGCCTTCGGCTCAGGTCATGATCCTGGAGTCCCGGGATCGAGTCCCGCATCGGGCTCCCTGCTCGGCGGGGGGTCTGCTTCTCCCTCTGACCCTCCCCCCTCTCGTGCTCTCTGTCTCTCATTCTCTCTGTATCAAATAAATAAATAAAATCTTTAAAAAAAAAAGATACTATTAATCAAGAGCATCGGACTGACATTAGGAGAGTCCCCATTCTTTCCATCATCCTTTCTCTTAATTATATGGGAAGAGCAAAGAATATGATACACATACTCATGTCCATTTTTGTTGTTGGTTTCTTTATCCGAACTTTTTTTTTTTTTTAAGATTTTATTTATTTATTTGACAGAGAAAGACACAGCGAGACAGGGAAACAAGCAGGGGGAGTGGGCGAGGGAGAAGCAGGGGGAGTGGGTGAGGGAGAAGCAGGCCTCCCACAGAGCAGGGGGCCCGATGCGGGGCTGGATCCCAGGACCCTGGGACCATGACCTGAGCCGAAGGCAGACACTTAACGACTAAGCCACCCAGGCACCCCCCCCTTTTTTTTTTAGGATTTTATTTATTTATTTATTTATTTATTTATTTATTTATTTTTATTTTTTTTAAGATTTTATTTATTTATTTGAGACAGAGAGCACGAGAGGGAAGAGGGTCAGAGGGAGAAGCAGACCCCCCGCTGAGCAGGGAGCCCGATGCGGGACTTGATCCAGGGACTCCAGGATCATGACCTGAGCCGAAGGCAGTCGCTCAACCAACTGAGCCACCCAGGCGCCCTATCCGAACATTTTTGTTTGTGGGTTAAATGTTATTGGTTTAAACAGTGCTTACGTAAAAAAGTTGAATGATGTTTTTGGTAATAGAAAAAGCAAATTGTGGACAGCCCTCCTTCTCCAAAAACAAGGATTTCTGAGGTGAACCTTGGTATTTAGTCCTTTATTCCTGAAATGCATGTTCACTGTCTGAACACTTCAAACTGTTTGTGGTAAGAAGACCACAATCATGGAGACCACTGAAGTTACGGCAAATACAATATTTTATTCTGTTTTTATTATTTTAGATCACTTTTCATATAAACGAGGAAAACTGGAGATAATCAATTCAGTCACAGATGTAGGAGTCATAGAGAAAGATGAATTCCTCTGTAATTTGAGAAAGAGATGTGAACACATAGCAAGACTTTTTAGAACCACAGTAGACTAATCACACCTTGCCATGAGGGGCCTTAATTTTCTTTCAGCAAAACAAAAATAATTCAGCCAAAATCTTTACGTATTAAAAGTAGTCAAAAGAGAGCTTCAGTAACTTCTTAATGTAAAAGAATGGATTTGCTGTCAAATTTTCTTGACTTAATTTTTTTCTAGCCAAGCAGGGAAGACGCATTCTCTTTAAATAAATATGTAGAGCGAGGCACGACTCTTTCACGTTGGGGGACAGTTGATGTAGATTGCCAGGTCAGGTGGCCTGGGTTTGGTCGTGGACCCGCCACTTTATGGCTGTGTCACATTTGGCGAATTCCCTAATCCCTCTAAGCTTCAGTTTCTTTATCTGTAAAATGGGGGCAATAATAGGACCTACTTAATAGAATTCCTCTAAGAATTAAATAAAGTAGTACTGATAGGAGCACTTTGCTCACTGCCTGGCATGCAGTAACACATCAATAAAAGTTATTATCATTCTTGAAATAAGTTTTCTTTTTAGGAAGTATTTTCTGTCTTCAGAATAACTTGGCACTAGGAATTATTTTGATGTGACAAAAGCTTGTTCTGACTGTTATGATATCCATCATAAAATGCATAATTTTTCTTTGCAGTATTGTTATAACAACAAAACAACAGGGCTAAATACAATCACAATCTTAAAGGCATGTAATTCCAGATAAGTAATACCACAAGGAAGGAGGGAGTTTTGTTTTAGTAGGCCTAGAGTAATTAGTAGGTTCTTGTTCTGTTTGTTTTTTTTAAATCTGTATTTTTAGACACTATTCATGTGAATTCAATAGTGAGAAATTATTTTATTTCCGCTAAGCGGTAAAAAGGCTTAGGCCAAAATAACATCTACTTTTGCGTCATTTTTCAGAGTCTTTTAACAATGGATGCTTGAGTTTCAGAGCAAAGCTTCTTAAAGAAATAATACACAGGTAGATAAAGATACAGTGTTGGAGTTTTAGCTCTGTTCCCTCCAAATGACCTTGGTAGAATTATGTTAGCTGTTGGAAGGTTTTTCGATGTCCAACCAGCTGCACATTCTTTTCCGCAAGTTCAAAAAGAGCAAGGGATTCTAGTAAACATCTGTTTAATTTAAGCAGTATAGCTAGAGTAAGGGCGTAATTCAGACCTCAACACGAATTTTTAAAGATGGCGTTGTTCCATGCCATAATTTAAAGCACCAGAATTATGAGAATCAAGGGGAGATTAACAAATTGACTTCGGTGTTGCCACCCACAAATTTTATGTATTACATTTTGCAGTATGTTTCTTCATGAGGTGAGGAGGTTGTACCTTTCTAGGATGATGATGATCCTACTGTTCTAGGATTGTGACTATCAGCATACCTTACCATTTTTTTGGCTTTTGTCATTAAACCGAAGTAGACGATGTATAACCGCACTGTCTTCTGATCAATAGAACGTACTTGTCTTTCTTTAAAATTTTTTCAGAACAGCTTCTGAAGATGTCTTACCTTTAAAAGAACTATTATCTTTATCATCTCTCTCAAGTGTATTTGTATTTATCAGGAGGTTGAAATATTTTGTTAGTTCAGTATCTTCAACCTCCTTGTCCTAAAGCTACAAAACCTCCAAATTCTAGATGTCACATGCCTCACGTTTTGTTGGAGTAAAAGACCTCTCTCGTTATAGGACTGAGATCCCCAGTCCCTGTCATATGTGTTTATGCGTCTCTGCTGACTAGCTAGTCTTCCCCCTCTTGCATTGGGCTTTTCTATCCACTTATGCTGAACCCGCTCTTCCCAAATCTGAAGAAACTTTTTGACCTTATTATCCTAGTCTTCTTCCACTCAGTTGACCATTCTCCCCTTTTTTTTTTTAAGATTCATTTATTTATTTTAGAGAAAGAGACAGATTTTGCATTGCTTCTGCCTAGAAGTTTATCCGTGTGTTAATAAAAAAGATTTGTTGTTGTTGTATATGCATATACTCCAGTTAGCCTGGATATGGAAAGTCCTGGGAAGGTCCTTTCCAACAGCTAACGTAGTTCTACCAAGGTCATTTGGAAGGGAACAGAGCTAAAACTCCCAACACAGAGTCCCTGTGAAGAGGCATGCCCGGGCAGTCCTGGTTGCTTTACATCTCACCATGGGATGCTTCTGCTTTCTTCTGGCCCCTGTTCATTGGTCTCTCTGGTGGTGTCTGTGAGGCTCTCCGTAGTATTTCATGATGTCAGTGGATGTCCACCGTCTTTCTTGCTGTAACAGTTTGCTATTGTTGCAGGACAAAATGCCACAAACTCAGGGGCTTAAAACAACATCCATGTATTAGCATGAATGAGGGTCTCCCTAGACCCACATCAGCTTATCTGCTGAGCGCCTTCTCCTCTGGAGGCTGTGGGGACGACTGTGCTCCCAGCTCATTCAGGCTCTTGGCAGAAGCCCATGCCTTGCACCTCTAGGACCGAGAGCCCTCTTCCCTGACAGCTGTCCCAGCCCTGGCTCTCAGCTCCTAGAGGCAGCTCTCAGGTTCTTTCCAGATCGCTCCCTTCATCATCAGGCCCAGCAACAGAATGTTTCTGTCATGCTCCGTATCTTCTCTCTGACTTCCCTTTCTGTTAGCAGAGGGAGAGAACTCTTTTAAAGGGCTCTGATGATAGGTTCGGATTATTCCGACAGTCTCCCTGTCTTCGAGCCAACTGATTAGTAACCTTCATTATATCTGCAAAATTATCTTTGCCAGGAATCCTAACATAATCACGGGAGCAGCGCCCCTGGATGAGTGTCACGAGGCCGCCTTAGAATTTGCCTGTCACCCTTGCTGATTACAATTCGTCTACCTGACTATTTTCCTGACTGCACGCAGGGCCACAGTCAACCTTGTGCCTTAGTCTTTGCTGTGATGCTCCTTCTTTGGTTTTGGCAGGTCTGGTAAGATTACTTGTACATCTTTTTATCATCCTTTGTGGATTACCACTTCTCTAGAGCACGGACTGTCCCCCAGAAAAAGAGACTGCCGCAGATAAAACAAGACCGCGTGTTCTAGAACTCACGTGGCTTGTAGCAGTGTGTATTACGGGGAGTGTGCGTGTGTTGTGTCCTGCCTGGCCATTCCTCTGTTGGAAGGAGGGTCCCCATGCTGGTCGGCCAGGCCAGTCCCCGGCAAACCCGCCTTGTTTCTGTATTCCCAGCATTTAGCGCCGAGTTCATTCAGAACAGGTGTTAAATTAATGCCGTTGGGAGAACACTTTTGAATTCCGTGGAACTTGAATACTTTTGAATATTTTGAATATTTTGCCTTGTCTTTCATAGTGTCTAATTCCTTAACTGTCCCAACTTACTTTTTTGCCCCTGCATTTGAAACCAGATTGTTTTCCCTCCTTCTCCTTCATTTTTTTTTCACTATTGGCATTAATTATTTTGTTAGTCTTTTGAACATTCTGGTAAATCTTCCTCCTCATGAGTAACATATAGTTGTCATGATAGTATTTATTATGTCATAATTGCCATCCCATTGTTTTTGGGTTGTTTTTTTGTTTTGTTTTGGGTTTTTTTGTTTGTTTGGGGTTATTTTTTTTTTTGCTCCTAGTTTGTTATAGAGTAAGCCATAATGAAATGTCATTTTAGTTCTTATATTTTAGATAGTTTTTGTTCTATAATGAGTATTAGAATCTACCTTTGCTTTTTCTTCTAATTCCCCAAATATCCTTATATAGTTTTGCCTCTTTATTTTTTTTTACAAATGAATCCTATTAAGTACTTGACAGCATTCTGCTGAGTTTTAATTCATACTCCGTTTCTTTGTGAACCTCACGCCCTGTCGTCTTTCAACCACGTCTCATCCCCACTTACTCATCTCTTTGGTCATGTCTCTCAGTACGGTCTTTGTAATTGTGTTGAAAAAGAGACTGAGCCTTGCACATCTTTGTCATGCTTCGGGCCACGCCTGGGAACAGGCTCTCAGCATTCGTGCCTGTCAAGCTGTGTATTTGTCTGCTGCGCAGGGATGCACCTACTTCTAAGAAGTTTGCTAGTCGGTCGTCACCGGCCTGGTCATACTAACCCTAATGTCTGTGTTTCTTTCATTAATGCGGTGGATTTGATGACGAGGAAACATCTCACCATTTCACCGGATTCTTAGAAAGCCAACAAATGGGGGCTGGGGGTCGGTCCTTTTTCTCGGCCTGTATTTTCTCCCCCTTGTTCCCTGATCTGCCCTTGGGGGCCCCACAGAATCTGCTCACTCCCCATTCCACAGCACTGCCCTTCCTGTGTTTAAAACCCAACACTGGCTGGATTGTGTTTCCCTTAAATCTGATCTCCTAATAGGGCGTCATTTTACACTGTACTTGTAAGGCATTACCTCTGTTGCCAGTGAAGTCCTGGGGAATCCTCTGTGTTGACTGGCACAGATTTCCTAGAACTTACTTTACTTTATCAGCTTCCAGGGGAGAAAGTTAGAGCGTAGGATATGGTGCTGAAACATTGCCAAGTTTTTACGTTCTTGGCTCGGCCCCTAGTTGCACATGCTGTCTAGATCTCCTTCCATCTCCTTCATTTGCCGGCGAGGATGTTCCCTACCTGTTGAAAACTTCGAAGCTCATTTTGGAGAAATTGGAAACTGACTCCTGAGTGGTGAGCCACGGAACTTCGGCCACTTCAGACAGAATACTCTGCGCACCTGTTGAGGATCACAATCTCTTACCTCTCAGATTGTTATGGGGAGGCTCAGATGATATGAAGTATGTAAAATTACCTTGTGAATATAAGCACTATTATGAATGGCTGTTATATTGATGATGGTGATGATAAATATTACAAACCATTTATTTCCTTGTTGTTAGAAGGATAGATTAAGGGGCACCTGGGTGGCTCAGACGGCTGAGCGTCTGCCTTCGGCTCAGGTCATGATCCTAGGGTCCTGGGATCGAGCCCCGCATCGGGCTCCTGGCTCAGCGGGGAGCCTGCTTCTCCCTCTGCCTCTCTCCCTGCTCATGCTCTCTCTCTCTCTGTATCTCTGTGTCTCAAATGAATAAATAAAATCTTTAAAAAAAAAATTAGGATAGATTAATAGCTGACAATATTCTACTTTTTTTCCCTTTGCTACCATAGGGAATAAGTGAACAAATTATTTACTTAATGCCAAGAAGTTAAATTCTAAAGGAAAACTTTATTTGGCTAGCTGATCATAGGCCTGCTGATAAATAGAATTGAAAGACTGAACAGTCTCCAAATTGATGAATGGCTTGCCAGATTCAGAAGTTTAGTAACAAAGAGAAGGAAAAATTCTTCTTTACCCTTCAAGATCTTCCAGCTAGACTAAAAATTAAATTGACAAGAAAAATTAAACTGACAAGAGACAGATTAACAGGAGGAAAAAAAATCCAAGTTTTATTACATGTGTACATGGAGGCCCAATGATGAAACTGAGACCTAAAGAAATGACCAAGGCAGGCAGTTTTTATACATTTTAGACAAAGAGACAATAAATCTTTGAGAAATGGATAGGACAAAGAAAACTTAACTTTGGAAGCTTTGATTAGTGAGGAATTCTAAACAGAATTTGGGCTGGGGTGGTAAATTAGTAAACAGTAACAAGAGGTGTTTATGCAGTCTTCTAGGCTCTAAACTGCCCATCTCTGGTGCTAAGGATGTCTCCTCACCTCTTGGTACAGGGAGGGTGCCTTTCACACGGGAGATGGAGAAAGGTCTGCGTGTCCTGGTTGTGCAGGCTGTCTTTTAAGTAGCTTTTATTCAGGATAATCAATATGACAGAGTGGCACATTTGGGGGCAGCCCATCCTTGGGCCCTACAGTAATCACCAGCTGTGTTCAGAATTTGACACAAAGCGGATTCGCTTTCATTGACACACCAAGCTCTGAGCCCCGGGACCTGGCTATCACCTAGCACTGATGGGGCTTCCCTGCCCACTCGCCAGCCTGCCCTTGCCAGGTGTTCGAGAGGTGCTAATTTAATTATTATAGCACGGGACAAAGCATTTACTTAGGTAGCAGTGATGACCCCATTAGGTAAGAATTGAATTTAGGGAGAAATAAAAGTGCTGAGCCAATTGAAAACTGAGCTATTCCCATCATTAGGGAGATTATTTAAAGCCCCATGATGTACACTCAAGGTTTTACCTGCTCTAGTTTTTCTTCTAAATATAGGAGCAGTGTCTCCAGGAATATAAAAGTGGCGTTGTTTACGGTGTGAGGGCCGAGAGGCAGTGTCTTAATTTTGCAGCAGTTTAGAAAAGATGGTAAAATATTTACTCTAGCAGTTGACCGATCGATGCACAAATAAATTTAAGTGTAACTGTCTTTTTAGCTTTCTTCCTCCCAGCATATACCCTATCTCTAAATGTTGTCTATGTGTCCTTTGAACTGTTCTTTTACCTGCTTTATCCAGTCACGCCCCAAATGAGCAGGAAATCGCCAAGTTCCTTTCTAGCTCTGCTGTTTATTTGACTCCTTGAATCCGAGATGTTTAGATGATGTACCCCTGGCCCACCGTCACCCCTGAGGTCGAAGGCTGCCTCCACAGACAGTTTTTGTCATAGTGACCGCGAAGTCCTGGAGGAGGCATCGTAGAAAGAAGAGAACATCCTGGGCAGCCTCAGTGGCTAAGTGGAAATAGAAACGCAGCCCTGTGTTGTTTGAGCTTGCTAGTTCTGAAAAGCAGGAGTTTGCCGCCTTAGCTTTGTTAGTCAGTAAACCGCACAAGGGACAAGCGATTGGTACAGCCTGAGCCTGCAGGAAGATGCTGGTCAGCAGATGCACGCGGGTCTCTAAGATGAGGCCCCTTGGCGCAGTTTTCCTTTCCCTCAGGCAGGAGACCTGCGACTGGCTTTTTTTCTGAGCCTGCAGAAGCATTTCACTCCAGCATTATCTATATAAGTAAAAAATCAGAAACAATGTTAATTGTTGAACAGTAAGGAGATGGTGAAGTAAATTATAATAATCACCTCAGTGGAACCGTTGCAAAATAACAAAAAAAGAATAGTTATGCAGAATGTAACAACGAAGAGTCATTTTTCTGACGGACGAGTAAGTGAAAATAAGAACTGTATTAACTTCAGATGATAGTTTTGGTAACGTAAATGTACACATATTGAATAAATGGAAGGAGAACCTAAAAGAAGAAAATAGTCATTCGTTAGTATGATTTGATTATAACTTTTTCAGTGTACATTTTTTTTTTTAAGATTTTATTTATTTATTCGAGACAGAATGAGAGACAGAGAGCATGAGAGGGAGGAGGGTCAGAGGGAGAAGCAGACTCCCCGCCGAACAGGGAGCCCGATGCGGAACTCGATCCCGGGACTCCAGGATCATGACCTGAGCCGAAGGCAGTTGCTTAACCGACTGAGCCACCCAGGCGCCCTCAGTGTACATTTTTGTTATGCTGTTTAAAGGCTCCGTCCGGGGAGAGCTCACGGACACACATACAACCAAGAAAAGCCAGTTCTAGGGTATACCTCTTTGGGGTTTTGCAGTATGTAATTTTTAAAAATCATACTTATCCCCTGGATCAAAAATTTTATTTTTATTATTATTTTTTTTTGGTTTTTATTTTTTTGAGTGCATTGGACTTCTATTATTATTATTATTTTAAAGATTTTATTTATTTATTTGACAGAAACAACGAGAGAGGGAACACAAGCAGGGGGAGTGGGAGAGGGAGAAGCAGGCTTCCCACAGAGCAGGGAGCCCGATACTGGGCTCGATCCCAGGACCCTGGGATCATGACCTGAGCCGAAGGCAGACGCTTAACTGAGCAACCCAGGCGCCCCTGGATCAAAATTTTAGCTCAGGGACAAAGGATCCATGTTCTGGAACAGATGTTTCACATGTTCCGAGCTCCTTTGTCATGGATGCCACCTTGGTTGTCAGTTGGCCTGCAGAGATGAAAGAAAACCCCTAGTATCCGATGGCCAGAATTACTCTTTCTTCTCACCGTAAGATATTTGGCTTTTTTCCCCCCCTACACCTGGAAAATGCTCTCTGTTCTTGGTACTCCATGGGTTAGGATAAGGGGGCAAATTCCAGAAAGCCCATCTTTTGAAAAGTACAAAGGATGGTGTTCCGGGTTGGACTGTCTCCCGCCCCCCTCCCCCCACCCCCCACCCAAAGATAGGGTGAAGTCCTAACCTCTCTACCTGTGGAATGCGACCTTATTTGGAAACAGAGCCTTTGCAGATGTCATCGAGTTAAGACGAGGTCAGCAATGTGGGCCGTAATCCATAGGACTGATGGGCTTGTAAGAAGAGGGAGGTGTGGACGTAGAGGCACACGGGGAGGACACCACGGGACAGCAGAGGCAGAGCCAGAGGGCTGTCTCCACAAGCCGAGGGATGGGAGGGACTGCCAGCCAGCACCTGGAAGGGCTGTGCCCAGGCTCCGAGGGAGCACGGCCCCACTGACACCTCGATCGTGGACTTCTGTCCTCTAGAACTGTGACAGGATGGATTTCTCTTGCTTTAAGGCACCTAGTTTATTGGACTTTGTTATAGCAGCCCAGGAAACGAACACAGACAGTAAAATGCAAGGATCATATCAAATAAATACGTACTTTGATGAGTACCTAATGGGGACATGGGGAATGCATTTTGGACCTTGTCCAGGCTTTTAATAACAACCTGCAGGATGATTTTATGTTTCATGACTTTTGTATGAATCAAATACGACGTATTGAAATTAAAGCAATTTAAAGAAGAGAACTTCGAGGCTAGGAGACAGGAAAACAGAGGGTTACTTTGAAAAATTATTGCATTGAAAGTAAAAAAATAAAAAGTGAAAATACATGACAGTTCCAACCAGTGCTTCCTCTAGAACAATTTAGACTTTATAAAGGCAAAACTCCACTGACTTATTTACATATTTTCATTGCTTATGTTCTACAGTCGTTGCTGATGCTGTCTAGCACTACATGTTTTTTTCCCACTCTTCTGGTGAACTTTTATGCTGTTATTTGTAGTCTTTAATACTTTTTGAATAATGAATATAAATGACCCACACAATTAAATGTTCCTCTTCCAGATCATTTGTGGGTATTAACTAATAGTTTTTCAGATAATTTTATGTAAATTTTTTAAAATTTGACACAGAGAGCACAAGCTGGGGGAGAGACAGAGGGAGAGGGAGAAGCAGATTCCCTGCTGAGCAGGGAGCCCAATGCGGGGCTCGATCCCAGGACCCTGGGATCATGACCTGAGCCGAAGGCAGACGCTTAACGACTGAGCCACCCAGGCGCCCCATCTGGTTGGTTTCTTAATTCTGCCAGGGCCATGGCTCATGACTTAGGAAGGCTCTTTGCTGTGGACCCCTCCCTGTATCATTCATTCCTTCATCCTGATCTGTTTAGGAAGGAAGGAAGGCAGGAGGGAAAGTGGGAGGGAAATAAATATGTTCACCCAGACCTGACCACCCTCCCTCCCAATTTATTCTCACTGTGGTTCCATCCATGGCTATGACTGAGCTCTAAATCCTCAGCAGAAATTTTGAGCAGGAAATCACTACCCCCAGCTGTCAGTGATCTCTCATGGTGCCTTTCTCCACCGCATACAGAGGGTATCTTGTCACACAGCCTGTCATGCTTATAGCATTTTTTCTCTCTGACACCATCCCAACAATAGCCAACTAAAAAGAAGAGAAAGTCCTCTTTTGTCACTAAAGATATGTTACTGTTATCATTATAGAAAATTTAGAGCAGAAAAGTAGAAGGAAGAGAAAAACAGTCGAGTTCGGCTCGCCTGTCCTACTCTTTGAAAGACCACACTTAGGAATTGGTCGTTGCTTCCTTTCTGAAGTGCTCATGAATGATCTGTTCAGTGTCTCACTCTACAGTGTCCTGGAGGTTGGCATCCAGATCTCAATCTGCAATTTCTAGAAATCCCCTTTATTGCCTTCCTGAAAATCAGAACTCATATCTTAGAAGCCTCCTAGAACCTCTTTTTTTTCCTCCTAGAACCTTTCTTTGTCTCTATAATTCTGCATGATTTACCAAGACTAATTGCACAGTCAAACCTGCAAACTCTTTATGTATCTCGGGACACACTTTATCTGGGCCTCCCACTGGAATATAAGCTCCTCAAGAGAAGAACCTAGAATACTGCCTTGCATATGTAGGTGCTCAATACACTTAAAATTTTTATTTTTTTTAGAGATCGTATTTATTTATTTGACAGAAAGAGAGCACAAGCATGGGAGAGTGGCAGAGGGAGAGGGAGAAGCAGGCTCTCTGCTGAGCTGGGACCCTGACTCTGCGGTCCCAGGCCACCCGGATCATGACCTGAGCCAACAGCGGACACTTAACTGACTGAGCCACCCGGTGCCCCCAATGCACTTTCTTTTAAATAACAGCTGTATTGAGATATAATTTACATACCACAAAATTCAGTCTTTTATATAATTAAGTAGTTTTTAGTATATTCACAGATATACACACCTCACCCTATCTAATTTCAGAAATCTTCTTCACCTCATACCCATTAAGCAGTCCTTCCTGTCAGTCCCTGGCACCACTAATTTACTCTCTATTTTTATGGATTCGCCTATTCTGGACACTTCATATAAATAGGATCATACAACATGTATGAGGCTTTTTTCACTTGACACAGTGTTGTTAGGATCATCCCTGTTGTAGTACGACCTCGTCTCTTCATTGCCAGCAACATTCCATTGTATGGATATACCGCTATAATCCACATTGTGTTTATCCATTCTTTTTTTAAGATTCTATTTGTCTAAGAGAGTGCGCCTGCGAGCAGGGGGAGGGGCAGACGGAGAGAGAGAGAGAATCTGGAGCAGACTCCATGCTGAGTGCAGAGCCCCACGTGGGACTCAAGTCTCATGACCCTGAGATCATGACCTAAGCCAAAACCAAGAGTCAGCTGCTGAACCGACTGAGTCACCCATGTACCCCTGTTTATCCATTCTTAAGTTGGTGCACATTTGGGTTATTTCTGCTTTCTGGCTACTGTGAACATTCCCGTACAGGTTTTTGTGTGGACATGTATTTCCAACTCCATACCTAGGAATGGAGTTAGTAACTCTGCTTAACCATTTGAGGAAGGGCCCAGACTGTTCTGAGACGCCGTACCATGTTAAATCCCTGCCAGCAATGTACAAGGCCTCCAATCTCTTCACATCTTCCAGACTTGTTTATTAGAGATACTTGATGATACCCATCTTGGTGGGTGTGAAAGGGTATCTCATTGTAATTTGGGTTTGCATTTCTCTAATGACTGATAATGTTGAGCATCTTTTCATGTGCTCTTTGGTCAATTGTGTATCTTCTTTGGAGATTGTCTATTCAGATCCTGCACACATTTTTTTTTTAACTGGGCTATTTGTCTTTTTATTGTCAAGTTGTAATTCTGAGTAGAAGTCCTTTATGAAATATATGGTCCGTAAATATTTCCTGCCATCTGTCAGTTGTGTGTTCATGTTCTCGATAGCATGGTTTGAAACACGAATGTTTAGAAGTTTAGTGAAGTCTATTTTGTCTAGTTTTCTTTTTGTTATATGTGCCTTTGGTGCCATACCTAAGAAACCGTTGCCTAATCCAAGATCACAAAGATACATATATCTCTTTTCCAAGAGTTTTATAGGTTTCACTTTTATAATTTTGGCCTTTGATTCATTTCAAGTTAATTTTTGTATGTGGTGTGAGGTAGGGGTCCAACTTCATTCTTTTGCTTGTGGCTATCCAGTTTTCCCAGCACTATTTATGGAAAAAACTATTCTTTCCTTTTTTTTTTTTTTTAAGCTTTTATTTATTTATTTGACAGAGAGAGACACAGCAAGAGAGGGAACACAAGCAGGGGGAACAGGAGAGGGAGAAGCAGGCTTCCTGCGGAGCGGGGAGCCCGATGCGGGGCTCGATCCCAGGACCCTGGGATCATGACCTGAGCCGAAGGCAGACGCTTAACCATCTGAGCCACCCAGGTGCCCCATACCTCTTTTTTTTTAAGTTTTTTTTTCTTTGGTAAGATTTTATCTATTTATTTGACAGAGAGAGACACAGCGAGAGAGGGAACACAAGCAGGGGGAGCGGGAGAGGGAGAAGCAGGCATCCTGCTGAGCATGTAGCCCGATGTGGGGCTCGATCCCAGGACCCTGGGATCATGACCTGAGCCAAAGGCAAAAGCTTAATGACTGAGCCATCTAGGTGCCCCAAAACTATTCTTTCCTTATTGAATTGTTCCACCTTTGTTGAATATTAGCTGACCAGAAATGTAAAGGTTTATTTCTGGATTTTCAATTCTATCCCATTAATCTATTTGTCTGTCTTTATGCCCATACGCCATATAGTCCTAATTACTGTAGCTTTGTAGTAAGTTTTGAAATTGGGAAGTGTGACTCCTTCAACCTTGTTCTTTTTTTCCCCCAGATTTTTGTGGCTATTCTGGGTACCTTGTATTTCTGTATGAATGTTATAATCAATTTCTGCAAAAAAGACAGTCATGATTTTGACAGGAATTGTGTTTGGGGAATATTGCTGTCTTAATCATGTTCAGTACTCCAAACCATAAAATAGGTTATCTTTCCATTCATTTAAGTCTTCTTTAATTTCTTTAATATACTTTGTAGTTTTCACTGTACAGATTTTACACTTTGTTAAATTTATTACCAAATATTCATTATATTCATTACATTCATTATGATGCTTCTTAATTTTATTTTTTCTTGTTCATTGCTATAGAAATACAGTTGAGTTATATATTGATCTTCTATCTTGCAGCCTTGCTGAACTCTAACTGTATTTTCATAGACCCGTTAGGATTTTCTGTATGTGACATTGTGTCATCTGCAAACAGAAATATTGTTATTTTTCTCTCTAATCTGTATGCTTTTATTTTACTTTCTTACTAATGTCCCGCCTAGAACCTCCAGTACAGTGTGGAATAGAAGTAGGGAGAGCAGACATCCCAATCTTGTTCCTGATCTTGGAGGAAAGGTCTTTCACCATTAAATATGATGTTAGTGATGAGTCTTCATAGATTCTGTTTATCAAGTTGAGGAATCAATAGATACCTGAGAATGAACAAATTTTTATATAATCATTTATATATTCTTTACACTTTTTGCTTTTTGGGTCTTGTTAATAAAGCTATTCCTAATCAGAGGTTATAAAGATATTTCTATTATATTTTCCTTTAATCTTAAAACTTTGTGTTTCACAGTTAGGTCTGTAATTCATCTAAGATTTATTTTGTATATGGT
The DNA here is from genome assembly GCF_011800145.1 of Mirounga leonina. Taxonomy (NCBI): domain Eukaryota; kingdom Metazoa; phylum Chordata; class Mammalia; order Carnivora; family Phocidae; genus Mirounga; species Mirounga leonina. Next base: position 25,547,027 of record NW_023270709.1, on the reverse strand, counting down.
ATGAGGTTGACATGGTAACTTCATCATTTCTCTGGAAAGCGCTATTTTTATTCTCATTCTCGGTGGACAATTTGATAGAGACGTAAAAGGAAAACAGGACTTGTTATAGGAGGCTGCACTGTTCAGGTCTCAAGGCTGAGCGCAAATTTGAGTAGGTCAGGACCAGGTGGCAAACCCCCACCGGTTCACTGTTCCTTCCACGTTGAGGGAAATCAGGAGGGGGCCACGGCTTCACTTCCAACTTCCAAATCTCACTTGAGTGTATCTCAGTGGTTCTAAACTGCATTCAGAATCCTACGTGCAAGGACGTCTGGGCAACATAATTTTTACATTTCCATCTCTACTCTGGGAAGGGATATATGAAGCTGTGCAGATGGATTCTGAGTGACAGGGTTTTTCCATTTATCTTCTAAGGGTCATCTTCCGTTTTCCTTTTGACCGTTTCGCCTTCTGCATTGCACTGTTTCTCATAGATCAGGTCATTCATCTTTTTGTCTCAGATTCCCCTTTTCTTCCATCTGTTCAAATGTCCTGCCTGCCTTCTCCCTCTCTTTGTATTTTTTATTTTTTACTGGGAACATTAGAAAGGGGAAATAGACCTATGTGCAGTCTGCCATCTTGAACTAGAAAGTTTTCTTTTCATTCGTAGCTTGCCAAAGTTCTACTAATGAAGCTGATTCCCCCCGGAAAGATTAGTGTGTATGATTTTCTGCCTGTGTGCCGTCTCTGGACAGTCCTCAGAATAATGGTGGTCCTTGCCGCCAGGATCTGCCTCTGTATAGAGATCAGACACGTTGAACAGCAAGGATGGAACCATGCCTCTGTTCATTCCAACCATGAACCCCTGGGTATTTGGTCTGTTACTGCAGCAGCCTGGTTCTCTCAAGCTTGGATGATAACAGAGGCGGTGCTAAGTGGTGGCTGTGATTAGAGAACCTAAGACAAGTACCCGTGCCCCACAGGTCTCCCATACCTCCTCTGTCTGCAAGGGGCTCCTTTGGTGCCCAGGAATCTCCTTACGAAATTGCTAGCATCCTCACAAAGAGTAAGACCTTAGGGCTTCCATACTGGTCGTGGCCAATGCCTTTCCTGGAAGCTTGGGTTTATAGAAACCTAAAGGAAACCTAAAGAAAAGGAGTCGCGGGAGGGACTGCGGAGGACCTGAGTGAGACCCCCTAGGAGGAGAGGTGAGCGTAGCTAGGTGTTTCTCAGCATCCGGTGTGTCAGCTCTGGCTGATACATTGCTTCCGTTTCTTGCTGTGAAATGAAATACCAGAGAGATTTGGCAGTAGGCAGTAAGTCGTCTGCACAGGCGTAAGGCTAGGAGGTTCTGAGGGATAGGTTGAGGATAGGAAAAGCAAAACACAATTCTGGATGGTCAGCATTTCCTTCAGGGTAAAATTGAACAGGCTCGCCTCTTTGGAAGCTTCCTAGCTAAGATGAAAACTAACCAGTCTTGTGGCTTTAACACCAGCTATATGGTCATGATTCTCCAGCTCCTCTCTCCTCTGAGCTTGGGCATCTTTCTCTTTCTTTCTTTCTTTCTTTCTTTCTTTCTTTCTTTCTTTCTTTCT
>NW_023270709.1:25510735-25545443 GCF_011800145.1 Mirounga leonina | reverse complement strand
TCTTTCTTTCTTTCTTTCTTTCTTTCTTTCTTTCTTTCTTTCTTTCTTTCTTTCTTTCTTTCTTTCTTTCTTTCTTTTCTTTCTTTTCTTTTCTTTCTTTCTTTTCTTTCTTTTCTTTCTTTTCTTTCTTTTCTTTCCTTTTCAAGATTTTTATTTATTTATTTGACAGAGAGACACAGCGAGAACAGGGAACACAAGCAGGGGGAGAGGGAGAGGGAGAAGCAGGCTTCCCGCCGAGCAGGGAGCCTGATGCGGGGCTTGATCCCAGGACCCTGAGATCATGACCTGAGCTGACGGCAGACGCTTCACTGACTGAGCCACCCAGGCGCCCCCTGCATTGAGCTTTTGATAGCAAAGATGATATCTTATTTTTAGAATTTGTGCTTGGCTATTTTTCAAATCTGTCAGGGTCTTCTTGTCATACAAATCTTACATCTTATTAGTGATTTTATTTCCTTAAACATTTTAAACATCTTATTTTCTATTTTTGTTTGCCAGAATTCTGTTGTCTGGAAAGCACAGAAACCTAATCCTCCTGTCTTTTCTGTTGCCTTTCTTGAGGGTACCTGTATGTTTTGTAATTTTTAATTCTAGATTCAAGTTTGTCTGGATTCTCTCTGGGAGTTAAGGAGAGCTCTTCCAGAAAGGATTTATCATTGCCCCTGCCAGGTACCCATGGTCACCGGCAACCCAGGTCCACTTTAAGCTCATTTCTCCTCTTGGGAGACCAAACTTGCAATGAAAACCTGTGGTTGACCAAACCTGTGGTTGCCAATTCTTAAGAGAGAATTTTTTCTTCACACAGAAGGGAAGATACAGAAAAAGCATTTGACAAAGTACAGCATCCTTTCTTGATTAAAACTCTTCACAGTGTAAGGATAGAGGGTACATACCTCAATATCATAAAAGCCATCTATGAAAAACCCACAGCGAATATCATTCTCAATGGGGAAAAACTGAGAGCTTTCCCCCTAAGGTCAGGAACACAGCAGGGATGTCCACTATCACCACTGTTATTCAACATAGTATTAGAAGCCCTAGCCACAGTAATCAGACAACAAAAAGAAATAAAAGGCGTCCAAATCAGCAAAAAAGAAGTCAAACTCTCACTCTTTGCAGATGATATGATACATTATGTGGAAAACCCAAGAGACTCCACGCCAGAACTGCTAGAACTCATACAGGAATTCAGTAAAGTGGCAGGATATAAAATCAATGCACAGAAGTCAGTTGCATTTCTATACAACAACAAGACAGAAGAAAGAGAAATTAAGGAGTTGATCCCATTTACAATTGCACCCAAAACCATAAGATACCTAGGACTAAATCTAACCAAAGACGCAAAGAATCTGTACTCAGAAAACTGTAAAATACTCATGAAAGAAATTGAGGAAGACACAAAGAAATGGAAAAATGCTCCATGCTCATGAATTGGAAGAACAAATATTGTGAAGATGTCAATGCTACCTAGAGCAATCTACACATTCAATGCAATCCCCATTGAAATACCATCCACTTTTTTCAAAGAAATGGAACAAATCATCCTAAAATTTGTATGGAACCAGAAAAGACCCCGAATAGCCAGAGGAATGTTGAAAAAGAAAAGCAAAGCTGGCGGCATCACAATTCCGGACTTCCAGCTCTATTACGAAGCTGTCATCATCAAGACAGCATGGTACTGGCACAAAAACAGACACACAGATCAACAGAACAGAATAGAGAGCCCAGAAATGGACCCTCAACTCTATGGTCAACTCATCTTCGACAAAGCAGGAAAGAATGTCCAATGGAACAAAGACAGTCTCTTCAACAAATGGAGTTGGGAAAATTGGACAGCCCTATGCAGAAGAATGAAACAGGACCATTTCCTTACATTACACACAAAAATAGACTCAAAACGGTTGAAAGACCTAAATGTGAGACAGGAATCCATCAAAATCCTAAAGGAGAACACAGGTGGCAATCTCTTTGACCTCAGCGGGAGCAACTTCTTCCTAGAAACATCGCCAAAGGCAAGGGAAGCAAGGGCAAAAATGAACTATTGGGACTTCATCAAGATAAAAAGCTTTTGCAAAGCAAAGGAAACAGTCAACAAAACCAAAAGACAAACGATAGAATGGGAGAAGATATTTGCAAATAACCTATCAGATAAAGGGCTAGTATCCAGAATCTATAAAGAACTTATCAAACTCAACCCCCAAAGAACAAATGATCCAATCAAGAAATGGGCAGAAGACATGAACAGACCTTTTTCCAAAGAAGACATCCAAATGGCCAACAGACACATGAAAAAGTGCTCAACATCACTTGGCATCAGGGAAATCCAAATCAAAACCTCAGTGAGATACCACCTCACACTAGTCAGAATGGCTAAAATTAACAAGTCAGGAAATGACAGATATTGGCGAGGATGCGGAGAAAGCGGAACCTTCCTACACTGTTGGTGGGAATGCAAACTGGTGCAGCCACTCTGGAAAACAGTATGAAGGATCCTCAAAAAGTTGAAAATACAGCTACCCTATGAACCAGCAATTGCACTAATGGGTATTTGCCCCAAAGATACAAATGTAGTGATCCGAAGGGGCACCTGCACTCCAGTGTTTATAGCAGCAATTTCCACAATAGCCAAACTATGGAAACAGCCTAGATGTCCATCAACAGATGAATGGATAAAGAAGATGTGATATATATATATACAATGGAATATTATGCAGCCTTCAAAAAAAAAATGAAATCTTGCCATTTGCAACAACGTGGATGGAACTAGAGGGTATTATGCTAAGCGAAATAAGTCAGTCAGAGAAAGACAAGTATCATATGATCTCATTGATATGTGGAATTTGAGAAACAAGACAGAGGATCATAGGGGAAGAGAGGGAAAATTGAAACAAGATGAAACCGGAGAGGGAGAAAAACCGTAAGAGACAAACTGAGGGTTGCTGGAGTGGTGGGGGGTGGGAGGGATGGGGTGGCTGGGTGATGGATATTGGGGAGGGTATGTGCCATGGTGAGCGCTGTGAATTGTGCAAGACTGATGAATCACAGACCTGTACCCCTGAGACAAATAATACATTATATGTTAATTTTACAAATTAAAAAAAAGGGCGCCTGGGTGGCTCAGCTGGTTGAGCGACTGCCTTCGGCTCAGGTCATGATCCTGGAGTCCCGGGATCGAGTCCCGCACCGGACTCCCTGCTCAGCAGGGAGTCTGCTTCTCCCTCTGACCCTCCCCCCTCTCATGTGCTCTCTCTCATTCTCTCTCTCAAATAAATAAATAAAATCTTTTTTTAAAAAAAATTCATAATTATTTGAGTTTTAAAGTCACGCATTGCAGTTAACTTATTCAAGGAGAGTGCTCACTTTGACAGCGCATATACTAAAATTAGAACGACACAGAGAAGATGAGCATGGTCCCTGCACGAGGATGACACGCAAACTCACTTACTCCAGGAGAGATTGACCATTCATTCATTCATGCATACATCCATTCGCTACATCTGAGCTCCTGGCACATACTAACCTCTCTTCCAGCTCCTGGGGTTGGCACGGCAACCAGTCCAAGTCCCTGCCCTGTAGTTTACAATGTGATGCGTGGAAACTGGGCTCTGAGATGCCCAGGGATGGCACTGTGAGGTCACTTGGCAGAGTGGAGGAGTGACAGAGAGGGACTGGCGCGTAACGCAAGCTCGTTCTGCTACACCTAGTTGCTTAGATTTTCTGTTGTATTTATTGCTTTTCTAACTTAGAAGAAAACTTACTTTGCCTTTTTTTTCAGTGCAGAGAGCTATAAGACAGCACACCGTAGTGGGAAGAACATATTCTCTGGTATCAGCCACACCTGGATTGCGTTCCAGTTCTTGGACATCTTAGTATTTCTGAGCCTCAGTTTCACCATCTAAGGAATGGGGATGATAAATGTAAGGGGGTGGGGGGGTTAGAGCACTAAACTAATGCCTGTACAATGTTGGGGACATGATGAAGTAAGTAGTACTTTCTGTAGTGTTAATTGTATTTTTAATACAGCGTGTTACTTGTGGTGATAACGTAGCCTTGGGACATCTCCTGAGGACGGAGCAATGACTTCGGCTTGGAGGCTGTTTGGGAATCTGAGGAAGGCATCTTAGAAGAACAGGCTTTTGAGCCGGATGTTGGCAGCATAGGGAGAGTGTGGGGAGACTGACGGATGTACGGACGTCAGAAAGAAGGCTGGGAGGAGGAGGGTAAATGGAGAGGTGGTGTGACCAATTCGCTCTCCCGTCCTGAGGCCTCTGTCCTGTCCAGGCATTTTTAACACCGCCTCCTATCATCATCTGAACCAGCCTGTGTGACGTGTAAGCAGTCCATCCCAGTCCATCCCAGTCCATCCCAGTCCTGGGAAGCCGGCCACTGGCCACTGGGGTGGTTCTTCCTTGACCTGAGTTCATGGGTGACAGCTAATGAAGTGACTTCCTCCAGAATCAAAGTGAGCTCCATTGCAGTGAGATGGATAACTGTGGGCAAACCTTACCCAGAAACCGAGACTGTAGGAAGTAAATATTGGAAGTGTTGGATTCTGGCTGTCACATACAGCATTTTATTTTTTCTATACACTCAGCTCCAGCTGAGATGCAAGCTGTCAGCTGGATTTGAAAATATATTTCCGAGAACCACGATAATTGTATCTCTTTGAAATTGGGATTGCTGAATTTAAAAAGTTGAAAATTAAAATATGAAAACATCCCTTTTTTTATTTACACAGACTGGCTTGCTCAGTCTTTCCCTCACTTTGGTTCTTTCTCCCTTTCCCTTGAAAGATGGGGTAACTCCTTGTGTTCTTTCTTTTGTTCACAAGCTGTTCGTGCTTACATTAAATGATTTCATACATCAGCGGGGATTCAGCCTAATAACTGGGTCAGGTTGTTACTTCCGTGAGTGAAGAATCAGTGTCAGCTCTTTTTCTTGATAGTGTTGTGCATGTAGACCTTCTTCTCAGGAGGAACATATACTAATTGTGTTTCTGATTAGCTAGAGTTGCCTGATAAGATACAGTATAAATATGTCCTAAATATTGCATGATAAAAAAAATGTGATTTATCCAAAGTTCGCATTTAATTGGGAATCCTGTATGCGTATTTGTTAAGTCTGGCTGCCCTATTCATCCCCTTTCCTTCTGTGTGTCACACACATTTCCTGAGTGTAACCTCATGCGGGCTCTCTATCGCTGTTGTGATTTACTGAGGCTCTCGATGCCGGTGGATCTAAGCCTCCAGTGACCAAGCAGAATAGCAAGAATATTAAATTTATTTATTAATAAGATATTAAAGACATTCACAGGAATCAAAGGGTACAAAAGGCTATTTGCTTAAAAAAAAAAGGCTCTGTCCCTGCCCTCTCCCTAGTCATAATAAATATTAATGGTTTCTTGGGGGCGCCTGGGTGGCTCAGTTGTTAAGCGTCTGCCTTCGGCTCAGGTCATGATCTCGGGGTCCTGGGATCAAGCCCCACATCGGGCTCCCTGTTCAGCAGGAAGCCTGCTTCTCCCTCTCCCGTTCCCCCTGCTTGTGTTCCCTCTCTCGCTGTGTCTCTCTCTGTCAAATAAAAAAATACAAAATCTTTAAAAAAAAAAAAATTAATGGTTTCTTGTATATTCCTCTAGAGGGTAATTTATTTTCAAGCAAATTCATATTTATATTTCCTCCCACCCCAATCCCTTTTTGCACAAATAGTAAAGACCATAATCACTATTCTGCATTTTCTTTCTTCACGTAACAATAGAGCTTGCTAGATGCCAGCACGCTAAGAGTTTTCTCTTTCTTCACAAATGCAGGGGATTTCATGTTAGGAGCAGACTGTAATTTATTTAACTGCTTCCCCACTTATAGAAGTTTGGTTGCTTCCAGCCTCTTGGCTAATACCAATATTATACCCAGGAGTAACCAGCTGTGCATATGATTTCCTAAGTGCCCAGGCATATTCATGCCATAAATTCCCAGCAGTAGGATTGCTTGCTGGAAGGACGAAGTGCCACCCTGCCCTCCAGAGACACTATGCCAATTACACTCCCATCAGCGAGGACTGAGAACGCCTGGGTGGCCAGACTCTCACCGATAGAAGAAGGTGGGGAGGTTTTTTCATATATGACCATCTCATAGGTGACAAAATGGTAGCCCTTTTTATTCCTGACTGTGAACCTCTTTTGAGGTATTTAAAAAGCATTTATATTTTCTTTTCTGCGTTCTGTTTATGGACTTTTTCTTTTGGATGATTATTGATTTGAGGGCATTCTTGTTTATTAGGGAAATTATTCTTTGTAATGTGAGTTGCAAATGTTTTTCCCACTTTGTTGACACTGACTTTATATATGGTAATGTTTCTATGAAAATTTTTATTTATATCCTTACCTTTTATTAATGGATCAATTTATTCATATATTTTTTTTTAAAGATTTTATTTATTTGACAGAGAGAGCACAAGCAGAGAGAGTGAGAGGGAGAAGCAGGTTCCCTGCTGAGAAAGGAGCCCGATGTGGGACTCGATCCCAGGACCCTGGGACCATGACCTGGGCCGAAGGCAGCTGCTTAACCGATGGGGCCACCTAGGCATCCCCATATTTTTTTGTTGTTGTGACTTCTGAGTTCATATCATTCCTAAGCCTTCCTCACTCAAAGATTATATAGTTATATCATTATATATAGTGTCCTGTAGTTTCTTTTCTTTAAAAAAAAAAAAACAGCTTTATTGAGCTATAGTTCATATAGCATACAGTTCACCAGTGGAAACTATACAGTTCAGTAACTTTTTGTGTATTCACAGAGGTGTGCAACCATCACCACAATATGTTCTAGAACTTTCTCATTACCTAAAAGGAAATCCTGTGCTTGTTAGAATTCGCTCGTCATTTTACTCCAGTCTCCCAACCCAGGCAACTGCTAATTTACTTTTTGTTCATGGGGATGTCTGTTCTGCGTATTCTGTATAAACAGAATGATCTAATTCATGGTTGTTTCTGACTGGCTTCTTTCACTTAGCATAATATTTTAATTTTTTTCCGTACTTCATTTCTTCTTATTGATGAATAATAATCCACCTATGGATATATCACATCATGTTATCAGTTTTTCAGTTGGTGGACATTGGGGTGGTTTCTACCTTTTGGCTATTGTGAATAATTCAGTGCATACTCATGCACAAATTTTATGCGGACATGTGTTTTCATTTCTCTTGGGATACACACACAGGAGTAGAAATGCTAGATCATATGCTAAGTGTGTTTAATGTTTGAGGAGCTGACAGACTGTTTTCTAGAGTGGCCATGTCACTTTACATTTCCACCGGGAATGTGTGAGGGTTTCTCTCTCCCCATATCCTTGACATTTTTATTGTTTGCTTTTTTTGATATTAGTTGTGCTAGTGGGTGTGAAGTAGTATCTCTTTGTCCTTTTGATTTGCATTTCCCTGATAGCTAATGATGGTAAGCATGGCTTCATGTGCTTATTGGCCATTTATACATTTTCTCTGGACAACTGTCTGTTCAGATCCTTGCCTATTGGGAAAATTATTTGCCTTTTTATTATTGAACTGTAAGAGTTATTTATATATTCTAGATACAGGTTCCTTATTAGATATGTGATTTACAGAAATTTTACCCTGTTCTATGGATTGTCTTTTCACTTTCTTGATGGTGTCTTTTCAATCACAGAAGATTTTAAATTTTGATGTCCGGGGTGCCTGGGTGGCTCAGATGGTTGAGCATCTGCCTTCGGCTCAGGTCATGATCCCAGCGTCCTGGGATCGAGCCCCTCATTGGGCTTCCTGCTCGGCGGGGAGCCTGCTTCTCCCTCTCCCTCTGCCTCTCTCCCTGCTCATGCTCTCTCCCTCTCTCTCTCTCTGTATCTCTGTGTCTCAAATGAATAAATAAAAAAAAAAATCTTTAAATTTTGATGTCCATTTTATCTATTTTCTTCTTTTGTTGTTTTTGTTTTGGTGTCATATTTAAGAAACCGTTGCTTAATTCAAGGTAATAAAGATTTACACCTATGTTTCCTTCTAGTAGGTTTATAGTTTTAGCTCTTACATTTCGGTTTTTGATCCATTTTGAGTTGATTTTTGTATATGGTGTGAGGTAGATGTCAAATTTCATTATTTTGCATGTTGATACCTGGTTGTTGCAGTACCATTTGTTGGAAAGACTTCTTTCCACACTGAACTATCCTGATACCTTTGTCAGAAACCAATCCCATGGTTTATTAAAGTGCTTTTATGGTTTTGTTTTTTATGTTAGGAATCTCTCTTAGTATAAGGTGTGAGGTAGGCATACAACTTACTATTTTTTCAAATGGCTAGCCATTTTTCCCATATCATTTACTTTAATAATCTCTCTCTCCCCATTGATTTGAGATGCCATTTTAAATCATGTCCTTTAGTCTTACAAATATTTGGACCCATTTATTGAGTTTTCTATTCACTTACCTATTTTTGCACCTATATCTGTCTGTTTTAATGATTGTCACTTTATAGTATGTTTCACTGTCTGGTAGGACTAATTTCCCCTTATTTCTCTCCTCGTTCAAAAAATTCTTGCCTCCCCTTCTTGTTTATTCTCCCATGTGAACTTTGTAATCAGTTTTGTCTAGTTTCCCATTCCCCCAATTAAAATTTCTGCCAGCATCATTCTTATTGGAAACATAGAAATGTATAGGTTAATTTAGGAAAATTGACATTTCTGATGTTGAGCCTATCTATTCAAGAACATCTATTCATTTCTCCATTTATTTCCTGTGTTTCCCACAGCTTTCCATTTTTAAGTCTTAAAATAGGCAGATATCTTGGTGAATTCATTCCTAGGTCTTCTGGTTTTTATTATTTTTGTTTGTTTGCTATTGTGGCTACACTTTTCTGTTATATCATTTATGTTCTTTTCTTTTTTAAGATATATTTTTAAAGATTTTATTTATTTGAGAGAGACACAGAGAACACAAGCAAGGGTGAGGAGCAGAGGGAGAGGGAGAAGCAGACTCTCCGCTGAGCAGGGAGCCTGATGTGGGGCTTGATCCCAGGAGCCTGGGACCATGACCTGAGCCGAAGGCAGATGCTTCATGGACTGAGCCACCGAGGTGCACGTATTTGAAATCTTCTGATAAAGTTATTCATATATTGGGACCCAGAAAATGGAGGCTGCCCCTGGACCAGCCCACATTACAAAGCTAAATCTAAGTTACAGGAAACACCTGTCACAGAATCCTAACACATACAAATGGCAGTCCTCCAACTCCGCTTTGGCTAACTTACCTTACCTAGGAAATAGGATCTGCTAGCCTTAGAAGGAGATGCCAGAGCTCCCAGCCAACCTCCCAGCCTCTCATGCCCTTTTAAGCATTGCTGCTTCTAACGCTCAGTAAGACTGGCTCTTGCCCACCACCTCTCAGGAGGAATGCTCCGTTGCTTGTGAGGAACTGTAGTCCTCCAATCCATGGACTGTTTTTTTTCTTGAATAGAGGACCTCAAACTTGTTGCTAAATTGTTTTATTTTTGTCATTTGACATTCCATAAAGCAGCTGTTACTCTGTCTCTGCTGTAGCTTACTTGAACCTAAGCATTTTATAGCCCATAAACGGAACAACAACAACAAAAAAGCCTGAGTAATGTTACTTATTAACTAAAATGACATCTAGGTCCTTATAATAGTTCAAGATAGGCAGTGGCTTAAAGGACATAAAAGTTTATTTCCTCCTCAGAAAAGCTCAAAGGTTGGTGGCCCAGGGCTGCTCTGGCAGCTCCATGTCCATTCTAGAACCGGCTTACATTCTCGAGGTTTCTCCATGGTTGCAGAGGGCCAGCCAGCAGAGAGCCCTCATGCCCTCGCTAGGCAGCAGCAAGATGGAAAGAGGAGGAAGGCAAAAAGAGGTTTCCCTAGAAGCCCTATCCAACAGTTCCTTTTATATCTGAGCCAACAGAAGGGACTGTCATGGCTTCACTAAGTGGCAGGCAGAGGGGGGGGGGGGTTGGAAATGTAGTCCTGTAGCTGGGTACCCTGGTGTTCCAAATAACAATCTGAGTCTTATTCCTAAGTAGTAAGGGAAGAGTGTTCACTGCATAGACAAGGAGCAGTCTTGGCCAAGGTCACCACCACCTTATCCTTGAGTCTCTCTGTTTCTACATCCTTGATGCTCATCATCCCTTTCTTGTCCAGGTCCTGGCACAAGAAGTGCTCTGTTATTGCTTGATGAAATACTTTTGTACTTTGCTCACACCTGGGCTCACCCCATTCCTACTCATTCATTCTCTGATCCTATTTCTGAGCCTTACTTACCTCATCTCTGAATCATCACTATCATCCAAAGAGAAAGAATGCATTTGGGTCAAGGCTTCCACATGTTCTAGTGGTCATGGACAACAAGACATTCAGAGAAGGAGGGAGGTTTAAGAACAGGCCAGAAATATCCATTCGAGGAGCGCCTGGCTATCTCAGTCAGTAGAGCCCGTGACTCTTGGTCTTGGGGTTGTAAGTTCTAGCTCCATGTTGGGGTAGAGATTACATAAAAATAAAATCTTAAAAGAAAAAAAAGAAGAAGAAAGAAATATCCATTCTGTACACCACTTGGTAACTTTTTAAATAGCTGCCATGTTAGAATGACCATGTCGAAATACCTAAGCCTTCTTTAGAAATGAAAATTATAATTTATCTTATGAATGCAAAGGTAAGATGTGTTCTGGTTTAGGAAAAAGAAAGAAAATACAGGTAAGAAAGGAAGAAAAAAGGAAGAGGAAAAAAATCATGAAAAGGAAGAAGAAAATTATTCTCTCCAGTTTTCACCTTGGGAGGGGCATTTCTTTCAGATCTTTATGTGTATAAAGGTGATCCATGCAGAGTTTATGTAAGGACATATGGGTTTGTACTATTTATAATGTTTTGAACTTGTAAAGCCTTATTTGAAGAGTCCTATTTTATCACTCAGATGCAACCTTACCTTTGATGGAACTTTTTTTTGGAAGGTAGACAGGTTTTCTATGTGAATTCTTTAATATTTTTCTTTCCCTTTACTGAAGACGTAAAACAACAGGAAGGTGGGCAAAAGGCAAGCAGCAGGAGAGACCATGACCCTTTTTAAGAGAATTGGCAATTCAGAGACTGAACAAGTCAGGAAGGTCTTGTTAAGGAACTCAGAGTGGAATGTGCTTACTTTCCAGACCCATAGAGGTGGACGGGGGCTACTGCAGGGAAGCCTTGAGATCTGATTCTGAAACTTGGTTTCCTTTCTTGTAAAATGGCAATAATAAGAACTACTTTAGAGACAGTTGTTATGGGGATCAAATAGGAAGATATGTCAAAACATAATTTAACCCACAAACTACTACCTATGTATTTAAAAACGTAAAACTTATAAAGTGTTAGAGCTGAAAAGACTTTTGGTAACATCTGGTCCATATGCCGGTTAATGCTGAGGAAATGGAGGTCCATTGTTTGCTCATATTAATGTCCTAAATAAAGAGAACCTTAACTATGGTATTGAGACTAGGAAACGCCCTTGTTACTGAGAACTGTTTCCACTGAGCAAATGACAATGAATTCCTGTCCAGGCACAATGTAATTATGAAAGTGCATTGCACAGGGGTATCTGCCAAAGCACTGAGGGGTTGGAAATTTGGCACACAGTCTGTTTGCCAAACTGTGAACCTTTGGAGTGGTCTCTGCCTAGAGCGGTGCCTTTTCTTAATTTGGCCGAAGGTACCCAATGGTATGGTAGAGGACTGGTCCTTATCCATGGGATTCTTGACCAACTCTCCCTGGCTGACAGCAGCATTGCTGTTGTGGGGCAGCATCCTGGGCAGCTGACTGAATGCTGTTACTGGAGCCCCAGCTGCTCTTCTCTTGCCTTTCCGGCAGAGACTGGTCAATTACTGCAGATGGGAGATGGCTGGTCTTCCCTTCTATCCACTTGCCTCTCAACCCACACTTTCCTTGCTGGAGACAAAGGAAGTTATTGGTGGCAAATTGTTTGCACTCCCAGGTTTTCTTCTTCTGGGGTCTTAGGTAGGAAGCTTGCGGGACTCTTACTGAATGCTGACATTCCCTACTTTACCTTATGGAGGTTAGTGTTCTGGTGCCCTCTGTTATTGTGACATGGAGAAGGGTTATAGCCATCTCCTGACTTTTCCTTAGGTCACCTGCACTCCTTTCTGGTCTCGTAGTCTATGGTCAACTCAGTAACACCAGGCCCTTGGAGGCCCTCTTCGGCCTCCCCTGGGCCTGGACCAGTGATGGTTGCAGGGTGGGCAGCAGCCTTATTCCAAGGGGTCGATGGCAGAGCTGTCAGCGAAGCTGAACAGGAGGCATCCTCGTGATTTGAGTTGTTTCCTGATGAAGACTCAAAAGCAAGGTCTAGCAGTTCTAAAACCCTCCTTCCATGGAATGCTGTGTTTGATTTTGTCTGTAGACTCCTCATCCTTTCCAGGTGCCTCTGATAAAGTAAATCTGTTATGAGGACCCACAAATGGAGGCTGCCCCAGTGGCCCAGGCCATCACAAATCTAAACCTAAGTCAGCCTGCACTTGTGGAAACATCTGTCAAGGACACTTAACATACACCAATCACAGTCCTCAAACAGCTTTAGCGAGCTTACCTTACCCTAGAAAACAGTTCCTGCTAGCCTTATAAGGAATCCCTCCCCCTGTTTCCTAGCCAATCATGCCCTTTTCTCTTGTTGCCTCTTCTAATGCCTGTAGGAATAGAAAAATTTTCCTTCTACCCTTCTAGGTTCTTTGGCTGGTCTAATAATCAAATTGACATAAGGCAGATCAACAGGAGAAAAACTAATTTCATATGTGTGGGAGCCCCATAAAAATATGAGAATATGGAACCCAAAAAGGTAGCCAGGTAGTTAAGGCTTATATAACATCCTGAGCTAAGGAAAAGAGTAGCGGTTTAGGGATACAAAGGGGAGAAAGGCCATTTACAGGAAAGAAGGGGATGTTTGAAAAACAAAGGTTGCCCTGTTATACAGATGAGTTTCTTAGGTAAAAAAACTATCTCTAGTAATAGCTCTCTTCCTGGAAGTGGCTGCCTTTCCAACGTAAATGTAGGCAGTTGAGGGGGAGGTATAGAATTTTTCCTGAATCTGCTGGGTATTGATTACCTTTAGCTCAAAATAATCTTCACACCAAAGTGGCATGCTTTGGGGTGACAAATTCCGCTCCCCTTCATGCACTATAGAACTTGCTCTTGCCCACACCCCTTGGGAAGACTGCTGCAGTGATTGTGAGGCACTGTGTGCCCCCAGTCCATGGATTGTTTTCCCTTGACTAAAGGACATCAGACTCATTTTGAAATTGTTTTAGTTTTGTCATTTGAACCTCTCCTGTCCCCTAGATCACCACATCATTCCTGAATGAGGGCCGGGAGGTCTGTGTCGGGGCATGCCCCATTCTTTGTTATCCCTCCCCTCCACCCTCTGAAATTCTAAATGTCCTGTGTTGCTTCTAGAAAGGGCGGTGGGAAGAGGGAAGACAAGGAGTCTTGTATTCTCCTAAAAGGCTGAGTGTATGTGTGAAAGGGGAGGGAACAAAGGTGTGGGTGGGGAAAGAATGGTATGAACTGGAACCACAATCTCCTTTACAAGAACATAGCAACCTGCAACCCACAGCAAGGTTCTGACACACCCATTAGAAAGCCCTTATCCAGGTGTGCTTCCTCCTGGAAGCCTTTGTTACACACTTGAAATAGCAAGTTCTTGGAGTCCAGACCTCCTAGTGTCAGCTAGTCCTCTTGCTCAACCCTAAACCCCAACAGTTAAAACCAGAAATAGACAAGACCCCTTAACTGATGCTCTACCTGAAACCCATTGTTCTTATTTCTGAGGCATTGGCGAAGATATTTTGTAGTGATTGGAGCATTCCACCCACCAGGCCAGAAAAGCCCTAATACCTAGAAGTCCCTACCCCACCTGTCCCCTTCCCCACCCATGATCGTGTGCTGAACATCTGCCGACCCCCATCTATGATCACATGCTGTCTGCCTGCTCTCTTGCACATACCCCCTGAACCTCTCTCCCTATGAGAAGGTATCTCTCTTGCCAGCAGAGGGGTCAGGTGTTAGGGCTTGAGCCTGCCACCTGCACCTGCTGCAGGCACCCAAAATAAATCTCTTCCATTCTCTTTTCTAAACCCTTCTCTCTTGAGTTATTGGCTTCTCTTACAATAAGTTTACCTGAGTTTGTTCAGCAGCAGTGTTGGAAAACCCAGCCAGGAATTTTGCTTTCTATTTGTCTAGCATCCTTGAGATTCCCTGGGAGGGAACAGCTGAGGCAGTGCACCAGGGCTCACCCATGTGTTTCCTGAGTTAGTGATGACCAGTAACACTAGTACTGATTTTTCAGCCTTGGACAAATCAGTGAACATTTTTTTTTTTTTTTTGAGATTTTACTTATTTATTTGACAGAGAGAACACAAGCAGGGGGAGGGGCAAAGCAGGGAGCCTGACAGGGGACTCCATCCCAGGACCCTGGGATCATGACCTGAGCTGAAGGCAGACACTTAACCAACTGAGCCACCCACTCACCCCTCAGTGAACTTTTTGGTGCTTCAATTTCATCCTTTTTTTTTTTTTTACGAGAGGGAGGTGTGGGGGGAAGGGCAGAGGGAGAGAGAAAATCTGAAGCAGACTCCATGCCCAGTGTGGAGCCTGTTGTGGGGCTCTATCTCAACCCGAGATCATGACCTGAGCCAAAATCAAGAGTTGGATGCTCAACCGACTGAGCTACCCAGGTGCCCCTCATCATTTTTAAAACAGAGATAATAATATTGGCTGGGTTGTTATGAAGATCACATTGAAGAAATTACCAGACAAAAATGAAGTGCCACTGTTACTACATTTTGTCTGTTCTACGATGGTAGTGATTATAAGAGGCATCATTATTTTAAATACCACTAAGGAAGAAAAAAATCCTGTCAGTTATCCACAGCACCTCATTTTCTTGTCAGAAAATTTCCGCACATTTAAATAGATTTATTTGGACAGATTTATATCATAAATCATCCTTGTGCATTGGTAAAAAGGAACTCTAAGTGAATATAAAGTAAGGTGCTCTTGAATTTCCCTACAATCTTGATCTACTTCTGCTGAATCATTTGTCAAGGCTGAGTTTTTCCCACACAGCATTGCCTGTGTATCATCATGAGCAGTAGGGATGCAATATTTCTTAAAAGAGTGCTTCATACTGTCTTTCTTCCAAGCCAAGATTACCAGTTCTGCATAATCAATATGTACATACAAGCAATGGTATCTATTTCCTGCCCAGTGCTTGACCAACTTAAGACATCCTGATTCCAGGGGTCAAGTATGAAAATATGTAACTTACAGAATTGACAAAATATAGTAGTATAATTGATTTCATCTTATTTCATAGGTTTGGGTTTGGAAGGGGAGCAAGTGTTGGGGATGAAGAATTTCCTCTGCCCCTTAAGGTCCTTCTAGCTGGACTAAGAGTCAAATTGATAGGAAACAGTTAACAGGAGGAAGTCAAATTTAATAGTGTACGTATGGGGAATCCACACAGGCATGGAAATTCCCAAGACAGTCAGGCACAATGAGGCTTATATGATGAGCTAAAGAGAGGGGTAGAGGTCTGAGAATACTGAGGGGAGAAAGACCACTAGCAGGAAGGTGAAAGGAGGTGTTTGGAAACCACAGGTAGAGAAGTTTCTTAGGTAGAGAGGAATCTTTGTTAATATTTCTCTTCCTGGGGCTCCTGGGTGGCTCAGTTGGTTGAGCCTCAGACTCTTGATTTTGGCTCAGGTCATGATCTTAGGGTTGTGGGATTAAGCCCCACATCAGGCTCTGTGCTCAGCGGGGAGTCTGCTTGAGGTTCTCTCCCTGTACCTCTGCCCCTTTCTCTGCTCACACACGTGTGTGTTTGTGTATGTGTGTGTGCTCCCTATCTCTCTCAAATAAATAAATCAATAAATCTTTTAAAAAAATAGCTCTCTTCCTGATACAAGTAGGCAGTTGAGAGGCGATAAAGAGCTTTTCCTGAATCTGCTGGGTTTGGATTGCTTTTAACTCAAAATAGTGTTCGTGCCAAAGTGGCCCATTTTGGGGCTGCCTGCCCTTGGCCCTACAGAAGCATGAAAGCCTCTGTCTCATCTCAGGAACTGTACTTTCTGTTTGCACAAACTTGGGGTGGGTGGCTTGCCTGGAATAGGGCCCTGTGGTGTTAACGGGACAGGCTTCCCAGTGACATGAATAAATCCTACAAATAATTTTGTGTGTTTCCTCATTTACGTACTCTTTTTCTTCCTTCCTGTTTGCTTTCTAATTTTCCTTTGAAGTTCCCGAGTCCAAATCTGGTTCCTAAGAAACATCAAAGGAAGCCTGCACTGGAGGCCCCTGGGTCTCCTCGGAAGCCGGACTGCATCCACTGTGTGAGACGGGATGGCACCCCCCACCAGTGTGCCCTCGTCATTGCTGCTGCTGACGGCTGTTGCAGGTAGGAAACCATCACCCTGGAGACCCTAGCATCGCACACGAGCCTCCTGTCTTTGGCTTAAACGACTCAGATCAGAAACAAGGCAGAGGATTCTAGGGGAAGGGAGGGAAAAATGAAACAAGACGAAACCAGAGAGGGAGACAAACCATAAGAGACTCTTAATCACAGGAAACAAACTGAGGGTTGCTGGAGGGGGAGTAGGGGGTGATGGCGTAACTGGGTGACGGGCATTAAGGAGGGCACGTGATGTAATGAGCACTGGGTGTAATATGTACCCGATGAATCACTGCCTCTACCTCTGAAACTAATAAACAAACAAACAAAACCAAAACAACTCAGATAACCTGAAATGAAGGTGCTGTGTGTTTGCTTTCCAACAGAATTATTTTACATATAAAAGGCACGAAGGCAGACCTCATGCACAAAGGCAGAAGGAGGCAAGGTCACCTTCCCTTAGGGCAAGGCAGGCAGAAGACCTCAGGAGTAGATCAGGACATTCCAGACTGAGGAGTCTCAGTTGCATTCCTGGAAGAGACTGACTCTGCAGTTACAATTAGGTCATCTCTGTGGGGTTAACATAAGTGATTCCATTTTGGGCCTGTTTCTTTTTGACACTGAGAGTGACCCTTGTTAAAATGCAGTTTTATCTGCATTCAGACCTACTGAACCAGAGCAGGTGTGGCTCAGGGGTCTGAAGCAGCTAAATTATTATAAGCACTGTTGGTGTATATAGGGGCCCTTCAGAAAACGCTCCCACTGGAAAAGCCCGGTCCTTCCCCAATAGATTACTAATGTTTGAGCACTCTTTTTTTTTTTTCCTCTCTCAAATCCCCACTTTTTCATTCCTTTTTGTCTTTTTCTTGTGATTTTTCCATTAATTTAAAATTCCTGAATTACTTTATTAGGAACATTATTTGCAATTTCTTTGTCTTCCCTCTCTATCCTCTCTACCTTTGACAGAATGCTAGCCAATGATTTCATTGATTTGTCAACAATCATGGAGTGACTATGTTCCTAGATTGGGCTGGGACAGTGTAGAGGGTACGAACATGAGTAAGTCTTCTCTGGTCTCTTCAAGAGCTTTTGTTGAGTGAGTCTGATAGAGTCTTAAGTAATTATGGCCACTTGGCCCAACAGAAGCATGGTTTAGTTGTTGGAAACCCTCTCAAACTTCTTTATTGAGCACTAAGACCTCTGTGTAAGGGATGTCTGTCCATACAGATCATTCAGGTGATTTTTTTTTTGCAGAACAAAGGGATGATGTACCCCCAGAAGTGTATGGCAGTCTCCACCTGATTGAAAACTACTTTAAGCTTTTCCAAGGCTTCTGCCATGGAAAGTTCTCCTTAGCCACTGAAACAGTTTGCTTGCTTTAGGATCACAGCCTGCCTTCTGTACGGTGGTTTCTGACAGTTTTACAAGTTGGCTTTTGAGCTGCCTGGTGGCCAACGCCAGAAATGAGACATGGCAGTTTTCTGTGGATCACACTGTCCAAAAGAAGATGACCTAACAGTTTTTCCAGGGAAATAAAGCATATCCTACCATGTGTGTTTGGAAGAAGTTTCTAGCTTGGGTCTTCAAAGGCCACTCAGGGATGTAGTGGTATCTTTACAAATAAAGGCAATATTTTTGAGAGTAGAGGTGGGAGTCCGAGATTACCTGTCTGTTGTACACCATCAGTTGGTTTTAATTAAAGATGCTATTTTTTTATGTTCAGCTGGAGGGCTTTTTCCCCCCTCTATATCCGATATTAAGCTTTTTGTTAGAAATTAAAAGGCTAGGGGCGCCTGTTGGCTCAGATGGTTAAGCAACTACTTTCGGTTTAGGTCATGATCCTGGAGTTCCAGGATCGAGTCCCGCATCGGGCTCCCTGCTCGGCGGGGGGTCTGCTTCTCCCTCTGACCCTCCCCCATCTCATGTGCTCTCTCTCTCTCTCTCTCTCATTCTCTCTCTCTCAAATAAATAAATAAATAATTTTAAAAAAAGACTATCTTTGCCTTAAAAAAAAAAGGCCAAAACTATTAAGTAGATTTGCATTTGAGAAAATATCCTTCCAGTTGAATTAGTTTGTTGCTAGATTATTCATTTGGAAAGATGCGTATCTGTTACATCTAATTCCTATTAAATTGGACCAAGTAGACTTTCCTATAGAGTCAGTGTTTGGCACTGAACAATTCTTCAAAGTGTATAATGATGATCACGTATATATAGGTAAAAATAAAAATGACTCCATTTCTCTTCCCTCCAGTCAGAAGTGCTCTCTGATTGTCACTATGAGGAAAATAACAGTAATTTAAAAAATTGTCAGTGACAAGCCCTCACTAGGAAAGAAATCTCTACCAACAAATAAAGAATAAAAGTGACTTTGCCTCTGGATTTCAGGGAATGACAGACTGCTGCCGAAGGTTCTGAAAGTCTCAATTGCTGTCATTTTGTCTTGTGGGCCTGCACCCTGTGTCTGCAGAACACGGGGTAGCTGCCCTCGGACCGGTCCTGTTTGCGGACTGGGAATATTTGTAGCTATTTAGAATCTGATTAAAGGTAGTTGTTACAGGGGCGCCGGGGGGGCTCAGTCGGTGAAGCGTCTGCCTTCAGCTCAGGTCATGATCCCGGGGTCCTGGGATCGAGCCCCGCATCGGGCTCCCTGCTCGGCCGGGAGCCTGCTCCTCCCTCTCCCTCTGCTGCTCCCCCTGCTTGTGCCCTGTCTCTCTGTCGAATAAAAATCTTTAAAAGAAAACCAAAAGACCAGTTGTTACAGATCTGTATTGAGGACAAGTTTTTCTCTCCTTTGATATTTCCCCGGCAACTGACCTATCATCAGAATAACCTGTGAGATTAAAAAAAAACAAAAAATCAGTTTAACAGCGCAATAATATGATGTTGTCCCCAGAGTAAACCTTTATAACTGACTTTTGGGTGAGGAGCAAAATATTACAAATAATATGAAAGCAGGACGCGGTTGGAAAAGGATGCTTCTGTTCAGTCCACGGAGGCACGCGGAGAGAGCACGGAGGGCCCGGCGGGCAGGTGGGCGGCGGGCGGGACAGAGGGGGGCTGGGGGGCGAGGCCTGCGAGCGGCGCGGGGACCTCCCGTTGGGCGTGCCGGGGGCTCGGCGCTCGCCGGCGGCGCCGGCCGCCTTTCCTCACCGGGGACCGCGTTGTTCGCAGGTTGTGCCGGTGGCCCGTGCCGCGAGGGGAGGACGTTCGCCAATGCCGTCGTTTCGCCGGACCCGGCAACCAGCAGGATCGCGCGGGGGCCCCCGGGCAGCCCCGCGGTGCGCTGCACGGCCGCGTGCTGTGAGCTGCCCGGCTGCGACCTGGCCTGGTGGCTCGAGGGCCGCTGCTACCTGGTGAGCTGCCCGCGCTCCGAGAGCTGTGCGCCCAAGGCCGTGGGCGCCCCCGGGTCCTTCCTCACCTTTGTGCGCAGGCCGGCGCGGCTGCTGGACCGCGGGGCGATGCTGCGCGACAGGGGGGCGCCCTCGGGACGGTGGGGCGACGCGCCGCAGGAGATCGGGAAGGACTGGCCCTTCCTAGGCCCAGAGCGGGGCCCAGAGGAGGCGCCGGGGCACTCGGACGACAGCGGGCAACCCGAGCAAGCCCCCGCGCGGCCCCTCGGCAAGCCGGGGCCCAGAGGGAGCGCCGAGCCCTCGGCCTGGGGCCCGCGCCGGGGCGGCCGGGCCGGCGGCAGCCCCTCTGCCGGAGGCGGCCTTGCAGCGGCCGCCGAGAAGCAGGACCACCCTGCGCCGCGGCCGCCGAACGCGCCCCCATGGGCCGCGGCCCCACAGCGGTCTCGGGAGAGCGGCTCGTTGCCATCCTCGGTGACAGCCCCACCTTGGGGACAGGCGTTGGGAAAGGAGGCCTTCCTGCGCCAGGAGCGACCCAGCGCCGGCTCCGGAGGAGAGGTGGGCCTGGCTGCTCGGGGCTGGGACGTGGCTGGGAGGGGCTGGGTGCGCTGGAGGCTGGGCGCCTGGGGAGAGAGCTCCCAGAGCCTTCCAGGGAACGGAACCTGTTCCTCCGCTGTGCCTTCAGCGCGCCCAGGGCGTAAGGAACGGGCTTCCACCCTCGAGCCAGTCATCTCATGGCGACTTAGCACTTCCCCCTCGCCACGCCTCCCCCGGGATCTCCGGTGTCCCGGGAGCAGGCCCAGAGGCACAGCACACTTTCCCAGAGAAAACCCCCAGGCCCCAGATGGACTTGATGAAGTTTTAGAACCTAAGTGAGGTTCGGCCATGTGAGCTCCGGAGCCGACGACCAAGAGAGAGTTCTTGAGCGTCTCTGGTGCAAAAAGGTGGTTTTATTAGACCCCGGGGACAGGACCCGTGGGCAGAAAGAGCTGCTCCGGTTTGAGAGGTGTGGCTGACTTTATACTTGGGAGCTGGGGAGGCGAGAGTCCAGAAGGACTGTTGTGTGCTAAAGACTCTCGGGGTCCTGGAGGCCCGGTCATCGTCAAGCCAAGGCTGTTTTCCCCTCTAAGGAGGCACGAACAGGAAGACAGATGGGGGTTTCCCGGAGGAATGTTACATTCCTCCTATCACACGTCCTTGTCAATGGGCTTCAGGTTTAGAAGAAATTCCATTTTATTTGCATTTCCTTCGGCCTCAGCCTCCCTTAATTTTAGGGAGGGGAGGGTGATGTTAGGGCTTCAGGAACCGAGTTATGGGTCTCTGGCAGTTAGGCTATTGATGAGAAAGCTTCCTTGTAAATCACTAGGACATTGGTAAACTGAGGGAGACTCCTGTCCTGCAGGACTGTGATCTTATCAGTTAACCGTTCGTTTTTCCTTTACGGCAGCCGGGAGTGCCTGAGGAATGTCACACATACCACATGGGGGGGGGGCGGTGTAGGGGGTCAGCTGCTGCTTTGTCCTCAGCGAGCCTTCTGCTCCCTCATCATTATCAGTTACCTACAATTGATAGAGTTGTAAAATAGCTCACATACAAGAAAGTCTAGAATCAGAGAACTGGGAAAGCCTATAGACAGTATTTCATTTTCCACTGAAATATAAATTTTGCCCTTCATTCAAATTAATCTTTTTTGAACTGAACTGAGTTGTAGATAATCCTTGAATTAGTGTTGATAAACATTAGATCTGCAGCATAAGAAATATAATTTTATTCTGCTAAAGTAGAAAGTTTGGAATTAATGACAAAAACAGAGATTTCTTCTCTCACCAAAAAAGTATTTAAAATAGTACAATTGTATTTAATAAAGGTGCCATGAAAATCCCATGGGGAAAAGAATAGTCTTTTCAATAAACGGTACTGGGACAACTGGATATTTCCATACAAAAACTGAATTTAGATCCCTACCTTACGCCCCATAAATTGACTCAAAATGGATTGAAGGGTATCAGAATATGTGACCCCAAAATATGCCCTTTTGGCGTAAGGATGACTTGAACTGCTTATTTTTGAGACAATACACTAACAAGAGAAGCTCTTAAAAGCAATTTATCCTTGGGGCACCTGGGTGGCTCAGATGGTTAAGCGTCTGCCTTCGGCTCAGGTCATGATCTCAGGGTCCTGGGATCGAGTCCCGCATCGGGCTCCCTGCTCCTTGGGAGCCTGCTTCTCCCTCTGCCTCTCTCTCTCTCTCATGAATAAATAAATAAAATCTTAAAAAAAAAAAATCAATTTATCCTTTTATAAGGGAACTTTACATTTATAAGGGAAATCTCCATTTGTAAGCCTCTCCTCCTCTGAACTAGGAAGAGGATGATTCCAAATCAGTACAAACTCTTATTGCTGGACAAGGCAGGGACTGAAACCTGTATGTATAAGAACCTTATCTTTATTTTCTGTGTTCTTCATGGAAACCTCTCATAACTGGCCCCCCACCTCCAGCGTCTCTCTTTGTCTTCGGTAGAATCGCTTCCTTATATAATTAACTTAATAGCATTCATCTTTAGGGACATGCAAATCAAAGCCATGGTGAGATACCACTTCCTCTGGGTAGCTAGAATTTAAAAGAAAGAGAACAAGTATTAGTAAGGATGGAGAAATGAGAACCCTCAGGCACTGCTGGTGGGAGAATAAAATGGTTTAGGCACTTGGAAAACAGCCCAGCAGTTCCTCAAGAAGATAAACATAGTGGGGCACCCGGGTGGCTCAGTTGGTTGAATGTCCAACTCTTGATTTCTGCTCAGGTCCTGAGATCACGACCTATGAGATCACTCTATGCTGAGCATGGAGTCTGCTTAGGATTCTGATTCCCTCGCCCTTTGCCCCTCCCCAACCCCTGCTGGCACACCCGCGCTGTCTGTCTCTAAAAAAAACAAAACAAGGGGCGCCTGGGTGGCTCCGTCAGTTAAGCGTCTGCCTTCAGCTCAGGTCATGATCCCAGGGTCCTGGGATCGAGCCCCACATCAGGCTCCCTGCTTCTCCCTCTCCCCCTGCTTGTGTTCCCTCTCTTGTTGTGTCTCTCCCTGTCAAATAAATAAATAAAATCTTTAAAAACAAAACAAGACAAGACAAAAACCTTAAAAAAAAAAGATAAACATAGAGCTATCATATGACCCAACCACTCAACCTCTAAGTCTTTACCCAAAAGGAACGAAAGCATTTGTACATACAAGGACGCATAACAGCATTATTCATAAAATAGTGCGACTGAACAGGACAAATTCAAGAAATTTGAAACCCATCCAGATTAAATTCGTAGAGGATAAACGATGTTTCCTGCAGTTTTGTTTTCAAGTGCGCAAGACCAGAGGGATGCACCTACAAGAAGGTGTTTCACAGTAATTAAGAATAGAAAAAAAGAAACAAGACATTTGAGACTCTTGCTGACCAAGCCAGATGTAAATTGAAGGTCGAAATGGGGAGCGGGGGGTGCCCATTGCTTCCCTGGAGGATCCATTTTCTTTGGGTGGGTTATGTCAAGGAGGACCTGCATGCTGACAACTTAGCCAGGAGCTCTCTGTGGAGGCCATGGACACAGGGCCCAAGAGTGAGTGAGGAACTGGCATGCCCTTCCAGCCTCGAGAGGCGCCGTGGTGGGAAAGGAATCGGTCTGGAGAGGAGGCAGGAGTGGAGTCGGCCCCTCAGCCGTGACCTGGTGGAGGCTGTGAACCCTTCAAGTGGCGCCTTAATGTTTCCCACCACTGTCTATGGACTCCATTCTTTATTTCAACTTGGTAGTAATTTTTCAAGACTCTCTACAACTAAAAAGTCTGGTTTATCTTGTGGAATCTACAGAGGCTGTGGGGTCTCTTGATCGGATGGGAGGGGCCACCAAATGTGGGGCAAGCTGGTCAGGTGGAGGCCAGCGGCGTGGGTAAGAATTCACCCAGGGCAGAACAGAGGAGATAGAAGTTTATTGAACACTGCAAGGGAGCTGTGGGCAGGACAGCAAAGCAGAGAGGGCTGCCAGGAGGCGGTGGTGGGGGGCTTTGGTTAAGGGGGAATTGTTGGGGGGGGGGAGGTGAGGAGGTGTGGGGACGTATGCAGTTTTCCCTTTTTGGGACCTGTGTTCAGGTGTTAGTAGCCCATTGATCACCTGGGGTTATGGATATTTTGAGGTGTGTCACCTTAGAGCCTGTCTGTATTCAGGCCAGGGGGTTAGGGGGCCACTGTGGGCCCTTCTCCCTTACTCAGGTTTCTATTCTCTACAGAGGCACCACGATAATATGCTGTGAACACCTGTTCCGGAGCTCTGGTTTGCAGGGATTCTGAACTTCCTACTATTCTCAGCACAGATGTGATGAACAGTCTCTTATATTAGCACTCACTTTACAAACCTTGATATCTGAAACCTCAAAGAAACCAAGCATCTTAAAATTGTGGTCGACCCTGTGGGGGTTCAGAATGTCATCCCCAAACATGGCACTTTGGCATATTGATTATTTTGAATTAATGGTACCTAGGAAATGACGGTGTAGGAAGGACAATCTGACCCACCTCCCTGTGCCAGGAGGGCATTTAGGAGAGAAGACTGTATTCAAGAAGACAATATACACAAACCCTGTTCCTTCTTTACCGTTAACTGCCCCCAAGTCCAAACCCCTTTGTCTTGTCAGTTCTTCACAAATCTATTATTTCTTTGTCTAAAATGTATTAAATCTTCTGTTTTGGTCGTCTCTTTGCATCTCCTATCCTTATGGGATACCTGTACATACATAATTAAATTTGTTTTTCTTCTGTTAATCTGCCTTTTTATTATGGGGAGTGGTGGTCTCACCCAAAAAGCTAGACGGGTATAAGGAAAATTAATTTTCTTTTCCTATAACCCACTACCTGTTTTTCTTTTTAACATATAATGCATTATTTGTTTCAGGGGTACAGGTCTGTGATTCATCAGTCTTACACAATTCACAGAGTTCACGATAGTATATACCCTCCCCGATGTCTATCACCCAGCAACCCCATCCCTCCCAACCCCTCCACTCCAGCAACCCTCAGTTTGTTTCCTGAGATCAAGAGTCTCTTATGGTTTGTCTCCCTCTCTGGTTTCCTCTTGTTTCATTTTTCCCTCCCTTGCCCTATGATCGTCTATCTTCTCAAATTGCTCATATCAGTGAGATCATATGATACTTGTCTTTCTCTGATTGACTTATTTCGCTTAGCATAATATCCTCTAGTTCCAACCAAGTCGTTGCAAACAGCAAGATTTCATTTTTTTTTTTGATGGCTTCAGAATATTCCATTGTATATATATATACCACATCTTCTTTATCCATTCATCTGTTGATGGACATCTAGGCTGTTTCCATAGTTTGGCTATTGTGGACATTGCTGCTATAAACATTGGGGTGCACGTGCCCCTTTGGATCACTACATTTGTATCTTTGGGGTAAATACCCAGTAGTGCAATTGCTGGATTGTAGGGTAGCTCTATTTTCAACTTTTTTTTTTTTAAAGATTTTATTTATTTATTTAAGAGAGAGAGATAGCGATAGACAATAGGAGCAAAGTGGGGGAGCAGGGAGAGGGAAAAGCAGGCTCCCCACTGGGCAGGGAGCCCAATGTGGGGCTCGATTCCAGGACCCTGGGATCAAGACCTGAGCCAAAGGCAGACACTTATTGACTGAGCCACCCAGGGGCCCCTATTTTCATCTTTTTGAAGAACCTCCATACTGTTTTCCAGAGTGGCTGTACCAGCTTGCATTCCCACCAACAGTGGAGGAGGGTTCCCCTTTCTCCGCATCCTCCATCCTCGCCAACATCTGTCGTTTCCCGACTTGTTAATTCTCGCCATTCTGACTGATGTGAGGTGGTATCTCTTTGAGGTTTTGATTTGGATTTCCCTGATGCCGAGCGACGTTGGGCACTTTTTCATGTGTCTGTTGGCCATTTGGATGTCTTCTTTGGAAAAATGTCTGTTCATGTCTTCTGCCCATTTCTTGTTTGGATCATTTGTTCTTTGGGTGTTGAGTTTGATAAGTTCTTTATAGATTTTGGATACTAGCCCTTTATCTGATAGGTCATTTGCAAATATCTTCTCCCATTCTGTGGGTTGTCTTTTGGTTTTGTTGACTGTTTCCTTTGTTGTGCAAAAGCTTTTTATCTTGATGAAGTCCCAATAGTTCATTTTTGCCCTTGCTTCCCTTGCCTTTGGCGATGTTTCTAGGAAGAAGTTGCTGCGGCTGAGGTTGAAGAGGTTGCTGCCTGTATTCTCCTCAGGGATTTTGATGGATTCTTGTGTCACATTTAGGTCTTTCATCCATTTTGAATCCATTTTTCTGTATGGTATAAGGAAATGGTCCAGTTTCATTCTTCTGCATGTGGCTGTCCAATTTTCCCAACTCCATTTGTTGAAGAGACTGTCTTTTTTCCATTGGACATTCTTTCCTGCTTTGTCAAAGATGAGTTGACCATAGAGTTGAGGGTCCATTTCTGTTCCGTTGATCTATGTGTCTGTTTTTGTGCCAGTACCATACTGTCTTGATGGTGACAGCTTTGTAATAGAGCTGGAAGTCCGGAATTGTGATGCCGCCAGCTTTCCTTTTCTTTTTCAACATTCCTCTGGCTATTCGGGGTCTTTTCTGGTTCCATACAAATTTTAGGATGATTTGTTGCATTTCTTTGAAAAAAGTGGATGGTATTTCAATGGGGATTGCATTGAATGTGTAGATTGTTCTAGGTAGCATTGACATCTTCACAATATTTGTTCTTCCACTCCATGAGCATGGAACGTTTTTCCATTTCTTTGTGTCTTCCTCAATTTCTTTCATTAATATTTTATAGTTTTCTGAATACAGATTCTTTGCGTCTTTGGTTAGATTTAGTCCTAGGTATCTTATGGTTTTGGGTGCAATTGTAAATGGGATCGACTCCTTAATTTCTCTTTCTTCTGTCTTGTTGTTGTATAGAAATGCAACTGATTTCTGTGCATTGATTTTATATCCTACCACTTTACTGAATTCCTGTATGAGTTCTAGCAGTTTTGGGGTGGAGTCTTTGGTGTTTTCCACATGAAGTATCATCTGCAAAAAGTGAGAGTTTCACTTCTTCTTTGCCGATTTGGATGCCTTTTCTTTCTTTTTGTTGTCTGATTGCTGAGGCTAGGACTTCTACTACTATGTTGAATAGCAGTGGTGATAGTGGACATCCCTGCCATGTTCCTGACCTTAGGGGAAAAGCTCTCAGTTTTTCCGCATTGACTATGATATCCGCTGTGGGTTTTTCATAGATGGCTTTTATGATATTGAGGTGTGTACCCTCTATCCCTACACTGTGGAGAGTTTTAATCAAGAAAGGATGCTGTACTTTGTCAAATGCTTTTTCGGCATCTATTGAGAGGATCATATGGTTCTTGTTCTTTCTTTTATTAATGTATTGTATCACACTGATTGATTTGCGGATGTTGAACCAGCCTTGCAGCCCAGGAATAAATCCCACTTGGTCATGGTGAATAATCCTTTTAATGTACTGTTGGATCCTATTGGCTAGTATTTTGCTGAGAATTTTTGCATCCATGTTCATCAGGGATATTGGTCTGTATTCTCTTTTTTGATGGGGTCTTTGTCTGGTTTGGGGACCAAGGTAATGCTGGCCTCATAAAGTGAGTTTGGAGGTTTTCCTTCCATTTCTATTCTTTGAAACAGCTTCAGAATAGGTATTAATTCTTCTTTAAATGTTTGGTAGAATTCCCCTGAGAAGCCATCTGGGCCTGGGCTCTTGTTTGTTGGGAGATTTTTGATGACTGCTTCAATTTCCTTACTGGTTATGGGTCTGTTCAGGTTTTCTATTTCTTCCTGGTTCAGTTTTGGTAGTTTCTATGTCTCTAGGAATGCATCCATTTCTTCCAGATTATCTAATTTGCTGGCATAGAGTTGCTCATAATATGTTCTTATAATTGTTTGTATTTCTTTCGTGTTGGTTGTGATCTCTCCTCTTTCATTCATGATTTATTTATTTGGGTCCTTTCTCTTTTCTTTTTGATCAGTCTGGCCAGGGGTTTATCAATCTTATTTATTCTTTCAAAGAACCAGCTCCTAGTTTCATTGATCTGTTCTACTGTTCTTTTGGTTTCTATTTCATTGATTTCTGCTCTGATCTTTATTATTTCTCTTCTTCTGCTAGGTTAGGCTTTTTTTGCTGTTCTTTCTCCAGCTCCTTTGGGTGAAGGGTTAGGTTGTGTATTTGAGACCCTTCTTGTTTCTTGAGAAAGGCTTGTATTGCTGTATACTTTCCTCTTAGGACCTCCTTTGCTGCATCCCAAAGATTTTGAACAGTTCTGTTTTCATTTTCACTCGTTTCCGTGAATTTTTAAAATTCTTCTCTAATTTCCTGGTTGACCCATTCATTCTTTAGTAGGATGCTCTTTAGCCTCCATATATTTGAGTTCTTTCCAACATTCCTCTCGTGATTTGAGTTCTAGTTTCAAAGCATTGTGGTCTGAAAATAGGCAGGGAATGATCCCAATCTTCTGGTACCAGTTGAGACCTGATTTATGACCCAGGATGTAATCTATTCTGGAGAATGTTCCATGGGCACTAGAGAAGAATGTGTATTCTGTTGCTTTGGGATGGAATGTTATGAATATGTCTGGGAAGTCCATCTGGTCCAGTGTGTCATTTAAAGCCTTTATTTCCCTGTTGATCTTTTTTTTTTAAAGTTTTTTTATTTATTCATTCGAGACACAGAGATACAGAGAGAGAGAGAGAGAGCATGAGCAGGGGGAGAAGCAGAGGGAGGGGGAGAAGAAGGCTCCCCGCTGAGCAGGGAGCCCGATGCGGGGCTCGATCCCAGGACTCTGGGATCATGACCTGAGTGGAAGGCAGATGCTTAACTGACTGAGCCACCCAGGCCCCCTTTATCTCTCCTTCTATTTTCAGTGACAGCCTAGCTGGATATAGTATTCTTGGCTGCGTATTTTTCTCATTTAGTGTGCTGAATAGATCATGCCAGTCCTTTCTGGCCTGCCAGGTCTCTGTGGATAGATAGGTCTGCTGCCAATCTAATGTTTCTACCGTTGTAGGTTACAGACCTCTTGTTCCGAGCTGCTTTCAGGATTTTCTCTTTGTCTGAGACTTGTGAGTTTTACTATTAGATGTCGGAGTGTTGACCTATTTTTATTGATTTTGAGGGGGGTTCTCCGTGCCTCCTGGATTTTGATGCTTTTTTCCTTCCCCAAATTAGGGAAGTTCTCTGCTATAATTTGTTCCAATACACCTTCTGCCCCTCTCTCTCTTTCTTCTTCTTCTGGGATCCCAGTTATTCTAATGTTGTTTCACTTTATGGTATCACTTATCTCGTGAATTCTGCCCTTGTGATGCAGTAGTTGTTTCTCTTTTTCTCAGCTTCTTTATTCTCCATCTTTTGGTCTTCTATATCACTAATTCTCTCTTCTGCCTCATTTATCCTAGCAGTTAGAGCCTCCGTTTTTGATTGCACCTCATTAATAGCCTTTTTGATTTCGACTTGGTTAGATTTTAGTTCTTTTATTTCTCCAGAAAGGGATTCTCTAGTATATTCTATGCTTTTTTTCAAGCCCAGCTAGTCTCTTTATAATTGTCATTCTGAACTCTAGTTCCTACATCTTACTAATGTCTGTATTGATTAGGTCCCTGGCAGCCGGTACTGCCTCTTGTTCTTTTTTTGAGGTGATTTTTTCCATCTTGTCATTTTGTCCAGAGGAGAGTAGATGAATGAGAGAACAAAATGCTAAAAGGGTAAAAATGACCCCAGAAAAATATATACTAACCAAATCAGAAAAGACCCAAAACCGGGGGGAAAAGAAAGGGAAACAAACAAAAAATGAATATGATCAGGCTGGCGAATAGAACAGAGCCACACACTAGATTTTGGGTGTATTTTGGTCTGTTAGAAGAAATTGCCTCCAAAACTTTTTAAAAAAGAAAAACTTGTATATATACAAAAATAAGGGTAAGTATGATGAAGTGATGGAATATGACTGTAAAGATAAAAATTAAAAATGATTTTAAAAGAGGAATTGATAAAATGTTGGTTGAAAAAGGAAAGAAGAAAAATTCAACTAAAAAAAATAGAAAAAAAAAGAAAATTTAAAAAATTATCTTTGAACGACTAAAGAATCATGGGGAAAAAAGCCATGGATTCTATGTGCAGTATTCCCCCAGTGCTGGCGTTCTGCCGTTCTCATTGATCAGTAAACTTGTTCTTGGCTGGCTGTTCTTGCTGATCTTCTGGGGGAGGGGCCTGTTGCCGTGGTTCCCAAATGTCTTTGCCAGAGGCAGAACTGCCCTGCCCTTGCCGGTCCGGACTAAGTAATCTGCTCAGGTTTGCTCTCGGGATCTTTTGTTCCCTGCAAGCTTTCCTACAGCTTTGGAGGATGAGAGTGAAAATGGTGGCCTCCCAATCTCCACCCCGGAGGAGCTGAGAACTCGGGGCCCCACTCCTCAGTGCGCCCCCAGAGAAAAGCAGTCAATCACTCCTGTCTCCCCGGTCTCCGGCCGCACTCCATGTTCACCCGGCCTGTGACCGAGCACTTCTGTCTCTGGCACCCAACCCAGTGTGGAGTCTTCAAACCCAGCAGATCCCTGTGGTGCACTTCCACGCCGCTCTTCCCCGGGGAGGAAGGGGAGTCTCCCCGGATCTGCCGCTTGTTGGGTCGCTGCTGGAGGAGCAGTGGCCCGACTGTGCCAGATCACGGTTTATGGCAACCCCGAGCTGAGACCCCGTGCCTTGGCTCCATCTCTGCAGCCGGCTTCCCCACTACAATACCTGGGAGCTCTGCCGCACTCAGGCACCCCCGGTCTTCCTGTGACCCCGAGGGTCCTGAGAACACACTGTCCCACGAGGGTTCCACCCCCCTGCTTAGCCACCGGAGTGACGTCCCTCAGTGGAGCCGACTTCTAAAAGTTCCGATTTTGTGCTCCGCGGCTCTATCACTTGCCAGAAGCAGCTGATGGAGGCCCCCGCCCCCGCCGTCTATCCTCCTGAATATCGCCTCAGATTCACTTCTCTGCACGACCTGCCGTCCAGAAAGTGATCACTTCTCTGTTCAGAGAGTTGTTGCTATTCTTTTCTTCGATCTCCTGTTGAGTTCATAGGAGTTCAGAATGGTTTGATCCCGATCTAGCTGAATTCCTGGGACCAGACGAAATTTAGGTGGCCTACTCCTCCACCATCCTCCTCCCCCTCCTGTTTGTTTTTTTTTTTTAAGATTTTATTTATTTATTTATTTGAGAGAGAGAAGGAGCAGGGAGGAGAGAGAGAAGCAGGCTCCCCACTGAGTAGGAAGCCCGAAGCGGGACTTGATCCCAAGGCTCCAGGATCACGACCTGAGCCAAAGGCAGATGCTTAACCGACCGAGCCACCCAGGCGCCCCTCACTGCCTGGTTTTTAAAATGGTTATCAGTTGATTTGTCTTGGTCTGATGAATATATTCAAAAATTTATGGTTCATCTTCTTTTTGCCTTGGTTCCTGAAATTTGTTGTTGAAGGTTTTACCAGTTGTCTAGTAATACCTGGCAGTTTATGAACTGAAATATCTGGTATTCAGTGAAAATTAGCAGTGATGTCAGCTATCAGGTGTCCAATCACAGAACGTCTGCTGTGTCCTCACTTTTCTTAACTGCAGCAGATACCAATGTGCGATTTCTATAAACACCTGCAGCCCCTTCCCTGGGTTACATCGGAGTTAGAGCTTTTCTTTCTGTGGATTTCTCACTGCACCTTCCCCTGTGGGTCTCCTGTGTTCTTAGCCTGACTTTTACTTACGTGGTCCCTACAGTCACTGGCAGATGAGGCCCAGGAGAGCATTTTATTATTATACGATGAAACTTTCCTCTCTGGCACATCGTATATAATTTAAAAACTTGAAGTTGGCTGGGACGCCTGGGTGGCTCAGTCAGTTAAGCGTTGGACTCTTGATCTCGGCTCAGGTCATGATCTTGGGGTCGTGGGATCGAGCCCCATGTCGGGTTTCCTGCTTAGTTGGATCTGCTTCTCTCCCTCTGCCTCTTCCCCTCCCCCACTCAAATAAATAAATCTTAAAAAAAAAAAACCACTTTAGTTGGCTACCTAGAACTGTAACTTCCGGTTACTTTATACACAATAGTTGTTATAATCAAAGATTGTTTAATCTAGAAGCCTGGCTGTTGAATTATCTATCTTCAGTTTTTGCCTTATTGACTAGTTCAGAGACCCACTACAGTTATTTTCTCTCTTTTCATCTTGCATGTGTGTGTTCACTTATAATAACTGTTCAACCCATAGTTTTCTTATATTTTTTTAGTAGGTAGCAGAAAGAATATTTGAAAGAGATGGTCTAGGGGTGCCTGGGTGGCTCAGCCAGTTAAGCATCCAACTCTTGGTTTCAGCTCAGGTCGTGATCTCAGGGTCCTGGGATCGAGCCCCACATCGGGCTCCCTGCTCAGCGGGGAATCTACTTGAGATTCTCTCTCCCTCCTCCCCCCCACTCACAAGCACATGCGTGCACACTTGCTGTCTCTCTCATAAATTAATAAATCTTAAAAAAAAACATGGTCTAGAGTTCTAACATTTTGTGATATTAAACATGGTATTTTGAATGCCATTGAATCTCATTTATGTAAAAGCTCAGTGACATTGTGTTGCTTGACGAGGTCAACCATTTTTTGTTTTTTTCTTTCCTAACAGTTTGTGATTGATCTCCTAGGTTTTAATATCTTCCCGTCATCCTCCTCCAGCCAGAGTGGCATTCAGCCCAGCCTCCACAGAGAAGAGCCCACTTCCCACAGTCCCCGTGCGGAGCCCAGAGCATGGTGCCCTGACCCCTCCCACTAGCCTTGTCCCCACTGAGCCCACCCCACCAGAGCAACCTGCGTCTCCGACCGCTGCTCCCAGGACAGGTAACTGTGAGAACAATACAGCTGGAGAAAAGTACAAAACCATGCTGTCGAATAGACTAGTGGCAACGTTAAGGTTTACTCGTCCCCTCCAGGCGCATCTTCAAGCCTCTCTCCTGCACTAGACACGGTGCTCCCCACCAGCAATGAAAACATGAACTTTGTCTGTTCCTCAGTGATCTGTAGGGCAGCCAGTGCGAGGGACGGGTGAATAGTTGGTCTTCATATACTACGGGAAGTGCTGTGACAGGAGCGACGGGAGGCGCCTGACCTTTCTGAAGGGCCAGGAAGCCTTTCCAGAGGTGGCGGTGCTGGGATAGAACAAGCTGAAGTGGGGTTGGTGTGTTGTGTAGGTCAGGGCAGCGACGTGCAATAACGATAATGATAATTCTGTTCAGTGAGTACTCACGGAACGCTGGGCACTGTGCCCAGCGTTTCCTGCCCCGTGCAAGAGAATGAAAGTACAGGGGTGCTCTGACATTTTGGGAGAGCAGTCAGGAGGTCAGTCTGGCTGGAGCTGATCATGTGCGTGAGAGGGAAGGGCAAGGTATGAATCTGGAGTGGGAAGCAGGGCAAGATTTCAAAAGATCTGTAATCTGTGCTAAGGAATTTGTGCTTTATCGGGTAAGTGTAGAGAATCTCTGAGTGATTTTAAGCAGGAAAATGAAATTATGAGATTTGTCTTTGAGAAAATAATATGGAGTCAACTGGAGACAAGAAGATCCATTAGGACTAGAGGGAGTGGTTGCAAGGATGGAGAGAAGGAACCAGACTGAAGCGGTATCAGGGGGCTGGGATCATTAGGATTTGATGAGTGGCTACTGGCAGAATCTCAGGACTCTGAGATCGATGAGCACATGGGACTAAAAGTTAGATGAGCGGTGGGCTGAAGATAAAGGATCAGGAGTCGTCAGCAGAGAGGTGGTGACTGAAGCCTGAGGGCACACATGGGACCTTCCACGGAGGGCAGTGGGTGAGCTTGGGAGAGGCCTGAAGAGGAACTCTGGAGACGTCATTACATTAGGAGCTGGAAGACCAGAAGGAGCCTCCAGAGCTGGCTGAGTGGTCTTGCCAGAGAGGCAGGACATCAGGAGGAGGGCATGGATTGAGGGAAGGAAAGAGAAACTTCCGAGTAGGAAGATGTCATGAAGGAGCCACGGGTTGCAGAGATCATGGCAAACACTGAAGAGCTCCCATTAGATTTACTAATAAAGGAGGTATTGGAGACCTCGTTTCCTAAGCCCTTCTATGGGGATAACTCTCTCTGCCTTGTTGATTTGCTTTGATCCTGAGCTTGAGTACAGAGAAGGGTAATAGCAGAAGAGAAGCCATGTGGTGTTTTGGAAAGGAAACCAGCCTGGGAAGTAGGAGCCTTGGGTTCTCATAGGACCTATTGCATGGAGTTGTTAGAAGCTTAGATGAAGTGATCATTTTAAAGTCCTTGGAATGGAGCCTGGCACAGTGTAATCTAGTATGTGTGTCTGTTGAGATAAATACATTTAAATTAATTATTGGTGGATCTCTTATTGCTAATTATTCGTATAACTTTGAGCAATTACTTGGCCTTTTAGGGCTCGGTTCCCTCATCTGTAAAATGATACATTGGGACCAGTGTCCCCTCTGGGTCCACAATTGCTGACTTTCAGGGCAAAGAGTCCGTGGAAATGATGGGAGAGAGGAGCCTGAGACACCAGGGAGGCCCCTGCAGCTGGTGTAGGAAGGCACTGGAAGGACGGGATACTGACTGAGGACAGGAGCGGGTTTGAGCCACATGGCCCCCCAGCATCTCCAAGGAGCTGAGACCTCTAAAGAGCACTCAGCTTAAGGAAAAAAGAAACAAAAAAAACTTTGCTTTTGTCTGTGTGATATCTTGACATTATCTCAGTTGTATTGTACAAGTGAAACGAATGTCCAGTTGCATCCAGCCAGTGGGTACATCAGTGTTGTGCTGGTTATGGAGAAGGTGAATGGACATGGTTCTGAGGGCCGGCTTAGT
>NW_023270709.1:25475384-25510725 GCF_011800145.1 Mirounga leonina | reverse complement strand
GATGAGAGTGAACGTGGTTATGGAGAAGGTGAATGGACATGGTTCTGAAGGCCGGCTTAGTGGGTAAGTGCTTTTGATGAGAGTGAATGTCCCCGCTGCCTGAGTTAAAATCGCCTCTTTATGGAGGTTGGGTTTTCTCTTGGAAAGGTTCCAAGAGCAAGGCCATTAGCGATAATTCATGAGGCTGCTATCAGAACTGAGTGGTATGTGACTAATGATACAGAGACACTTATGATTACACTCAATTTTTTAATAAAAATAGCTCATACCAGGGAGTCAGGAAGCGCTAAGTCTGGTAAGAGAGAAAAGAGACTCAACCCACAGTACCCTTGTTACCCAACACTGTGCTCAGTCAATCCAAATCATATTTTCTTTCTTTTTTTTTTTTTAAGATTTTGTTTATTTTTTTGACAGAGACACAGCGAGCGAGGGAACACAAGCAGGGGGAGTGGGAGAGGGAGAAGCAGGCTTCCCGCCGAGCAGGGAGCCCGATGCGGGGCTCGATCCCAGGACCCTGGGATCATGACCTGAGCCGAAGGCAGATGCTTAACCGACTGAGCCACTCAGGCGCCCCCCAAATCATATTTTCTTTACCTTGTCACCTCCCATGGATGACTTGAAATTTACGAAATCTGCCCTGCATCATAATATAGGTCGTGGTGCAGTTACTAGCCAGAGGAAAGAAGTGTCTTAGATAAAATCAGAGGGAGAACTATTATAAAAGTATGTTATGTTATCTTATCTAAAAACAAATCTAGGGGCACCTGGGTGGCTCAGTCGTTAAGTGTCTGCCTTCAGCTCAGGTCATGATCCCAGGGTCCTGGGATCGAGCCCCGCATCGGGCTCCCTGCTTGGCAGGGGGTCTCATTTTCCCTCTCCCACTCCCCCTCCTCTCTGTCTCTCTCTGTCTCTCACGAATGAATAAATAAAATCTTAAAAAAATAAGTAAATAAATAACAAACCTATTATAGGGCAGTAATATAACATCATTATTGTTTATAAAGGACTGTACTATTTCTAATCAACTTGTAGTGAAAGCCCTCACGGTGTCCGCCGGCGACAATCTCGTAATGACTTTACCGGAGAACCAAGTGGACCTGAAGGCTTTTGTTGTGCGTGCGCCCCCTGCAGGTGAGAGCTTGACTTCCCTTCGTGACACCAGAGGCCGGTGGGCTGGGTCGCTCTTCACCGGTCTTTACAGGTTACTCACCGCACCGTGAGAGGTCGCGACCGAAGGCCAAGGCCGAGAGCGCTGACGAGGCTCTGCTGGTCGTAAGCATTCAGCCTCATTGAGATAGTTTAAAATCGAGGAGTGTGGGAAACTGAATACAGGACATGTCCTTCCATTGGTTGGGACGGAAGGTCACGCATTGCTGAGGATGCAAAGCAAGGGGTGAATTAGAGCGCAGGAGAGGTGTCCCCGTCCCAGAGCCTGAGCTGTGCTGACCCACAGAGCCCGGGAAGATTGCACCGAGAGGCGACGGGGTGTGTGCCGCGCTCTGTTGACAGGTATGCCCCTGCTGACAGCAGGGCTCTGAGGTGCTCAGGGTGTCTCACGCCAGCTCCTTGAAACGTGTTGCTCAAAGTGCCCTTTCTTCTGCTCGAGCAGCGCTCTCCTCTTCCCCAAACATGGGTGCTCTCCCCCTGACCTGTCAGAGGTCTTCTTTCTTAGGCTGTGTTCGTTCCCACAGTGCTGAGTGGTTCTCATGCAGGTGTTCCTTCATTCGTTCCCCCTACCACATGTGGGTCGACATTGAAGCAGAGATGATGATATTTGGCATTTGTCTGTAGTGCTGTCGGCTGACTTCTCCCTTGAACTACTAGCATCTCACGGTGGGAGACCGCTTCACCTTCATACAGAAGGTGTCATCGTGTTTGTGTCTTTAAAGAAACCCCACAACAGATGAAACCAATGGAAATCTCCTTGCCTTTTATTAAAAGGAGAAGAAGTACAGTGGATTATACCAGGTGGAAATGTAGATACACATCCATAGTCACCCTGAAAGGAATGTCATCAGATGCTACGTGGGAGATCAGGGAGATGTTTTTCTTTCTTTCACTTTCTACATGTCATGAATTTTGCATAAGCTGTATATTATTCTGATAGAACGGAAACTAAAAGGGTAGGAAACCCTGCTATTCCTTACCTGGATGAAGGTTGGCGGCAGAGTTCAGAGTGTCTCAGGTACCCCTCCCACTGGAGTCAGGGCTGTCATCCTCTTGCCTCCGCCCAGATTGTGTACGGCGACCTTCCCGAGTTTATGACGACTCATATTTCTGTTTTTGCTCCCAGAAACCACCTACAGCTACGAATGGAGTTTAATAAGCCACCCTGTCAACTACCGAGATGAAATAAAAGAAAGACACACGCAAACTCTTCATGTCTCTCATGTAAGTAACTGGAGGCTGTTTGTGTCAGAGGTTGAACCCCGAAATCTGTTTTATGATGACAGAAGAAGGTGATAAATGAATGAACTTCCTGCCGTGTAGACAGACAGGCAGATGGTGAAAGAAGGAGACTTTCAGATGGTTTTTCTTTATTTGAATGACTTGGCATATCAGCTTGGAGAAAAGAGGCTGGTTGCCCAAGGGTCTCTGTGGTGAGGTTGCAAAGTCTGTCTTCCAAGTCCCATTCTCTCTCTCTCTCTTTTTTTTTTTATTTCAAAGATCTTATTTATTCATTCATGAGAGACAGAGAGAGACAGAGAGGAGGGGGAGTGGGAGAGGGAGAAGCAGGCTTCCCGCTGAGCAGGGAGCCCGATGCGGGGCTCGATCCCAGGACCCTGGGATCATGACCTGAGCCGAAGGCAGACGCTTAATGACTGAGCTGCCCAGGCGCCCCGGCCCTGTTCTCTGTGCAGTGGTAGAGACATTCTGGTTCTGTCTGCTTCCCAGCAGAGCTGCCAGTAATCCCATTCCAGCTGCCGAATGCTTTGGCTCCAGGAGGTAGGCCCCTCACCAGAAGAAACACGCCCCCCTCCCGAACCATAAGGATCAATAAACTGACTGAGCTGCCCGGGGTCTGGTTTCCCGCCCGATGACTATCTCCTCTTGGTTCCTGAGACCGCACAGCTGGGGGTGAGCGTGAGCTCCCCTCTCGCCTGCGTCCCTGAGCCCTGCTTCTCCGAGTGTGGCACCCGGACCACCGACGGCCGCCTCGCCCAGCGACTTAGTAAAAACAGCGTGATTCCCACGCCCACGAGCTGCTGCCCTCGGCCGTTCGGGCTCCGTGGGCGTCTGTCCGCCCGTGAGCGTCCGTAACCAGGCCGCAGGCCCTTCCTGCGTGACCCTCGACCCTGGGGCACTGTCGGCACCTCTCCCGAGGAGACGCTCCCCAGCCCCTGCGCTCCGCTCACTTCAGGACCGCGGCTTCTGTGAGGTGTTAGCACTTTCTAGGCAGTGGACCCGTCACGTCTTCGGCGTGTTTACCTGTGTAACTTTTCTTTACGTTGCAGTTGTCAGCAGGACTTTATGCCTTCAAAGTAGCAGTTTCTGGTGAAAATGCCTTTGGAGAAGGATTTGTCAATGTCACAGTTAAGCCAGGTAAGCCTGTGTGAGAGAATGCGTGTATCTCCGTTTTGGGTGCCTGAATAACTTGCTAATCTATCTTTTTTATTTTTACGTTTGGCTCTACTCTAGAGAACATATGCAACGATTCTCGTTTGTTCTTTTGTTTTCCTTTCCGAGGTCTGTGTAATTCTTAGTACTTGCTTAACGCTGCTATTTAAGGTTGACCTGAGGGGGTGGCACAGGGCCGCCCCTTGGCCGTCTCCTTTGCTCTGGGCACTCCTCCACCTCCCTTGCCCAGGACTCAGCCTCACCTTCCGTGGGGGGTCGGGGGGTGCGGGTTTCAGATACCGTCTGCTGAGCACCTGAGGTCAGGCCGCCAGCAACCCACAGGCCAGTGCATTCGTGTGAATTAGAAGCGGGGCCCTTTGTCCGCATGGGCCCAGCCTGCGCACCTGAGGCGGCCCACCGCTCTGCCAGCTCTGCCTCCCAGCTGTCCCTCAGGCTTTGCCCATTCTGCCTGACTGTTATCCCAGCCAGAGCGGGTGCTGGGGGAGGGGAGGGTGCATGCGCTCGAAGATTGAACACCCAGGTGACGGCTCTAGGACCTGGAACTGGACTCCACTGCTCCTTGCCTGCAGTTAGCACTCATGTTCTTGATGAAGCCCTGGGTTATCATCACACATGTCCCCTGAGCCTGGGCTTATCTGCAGAAATGTAAATCTGCAGACAAGCTCCTAAAATTTAATAGGAAAGTTCCAAACCGTTCGGAATTACTCTCCACAGTTGAGCCTGTAGGGTAAATGCCTTTTTTTTTTTTTTTTTTAAGATTTTATTTATTGGGGCGCCTGGGTGGCTTAGTCGTTGAGCGTCTGCCTTCGGCTCAGACCATGATCCAGGGTCCTGGGATCGAGTCCCGCTCCCTGCTCCACGGGGAGCCTGCTTCTCCCTCTGCCTCTGCCCCTCCCCTCTGTGCATGCTCACTCTCTCTCTGACAAAATAAGATAAAATAAAATAGAAAAAAAAGACTTTATTTATTTTTTTGAGAGAGAGTTGAAAGCAACAGAGAGAGAGCATGGGCAGGGGAAGGAGCAGAGGGAGAAGCAGACTCCCTACTGAGTGGGGAGCCCGATGCAGACTCGATCCTGGGACTCCAGGATCATGACCTGAACCTAAGACAGATGCTTAACCGACTGAGCCACCGAGGCGTCCCGGGATAAACACCATCTTGACAGGATGTTTTAACCAACTTTTAAAAAGCAGATGATTTTATCGCGGTTACGATCTGTGCACACGTAAGGGGCTCAGTGTCCCTTCCTCTGTCACACAGCCAGAAGAGTCAACCTGCCCCCCACAGCGGTGGTTTCTCCCCAGATGCAAGCCCTCACCCTGCCTTGGACGTCGGCCTTCCTCGATGGCAGCCGTGGGTACCTGCGACGCGTCAGGGCCTCTCCGCCCTGCACAGGGCGAGGTTGTATGGTGCTGTGGGTGGAGGCTGGGAGGGCTCATGCACCAAGGAGGACGCAAGAGCGTCTTTGTCGTTGTGCGTGTGGCTCACAGCCCTGGGGCCCCTTCATCACAGCTTTGTGCCGAGCTCATCTTGCAGTATGTCCCACCTGTCCGTGAAGACTTCCTTAGAGCCTAACTGTTCGATTTAGAATTAAAGCGATTCTTAGAGAATCTCCTTTTGACGAGGTGTATGTGATGAGCAATTGGAAAACCACGTTCACAAATATGAGAAGGGTTGCCTTCATCTAGGGTGGGTAGGGTTTATTATTCAATCGGAGTTCATTCCTTCTCTTATATGTGGAAGGGGCCCCTGACTCCAGGCCTCCGTGCAGGTGAAGAGAGATGAAAACATTCCCTACGTTTGGCAGTATATTAATATAGACAGAGACGTATGACAAAATAAGTTCAATCTCAGTGTAACCGGTATTTGCATTTATGTACATTTCATCACAAAGCTAATACCAGAGCTGGTGGAGTAAAGAATCTTTGCCTTGGTTATTGGAAGAAGGGTAATTGTCAGCAGCTAATGCGGCTCCATTTTGCAAGTCTGCAAATACACAGAAATCACACTGACCTCACCATCTGTGCCTATTCAAATATAAATATCCACATTTCCCCCCTTCCCAGCTTGAAAACAAAGCATATTTTAGATGAAAATATTTACATGAGGGAATGTACCACATTTTGATTTCTCTAATGCAGGACAGCTCAGGTACAGGAAAGTGGGGTTATTAATCTGTCATTTGAACTAGTTCGTTCTTTCCCTGCATTAGATGCAGCGGGCTCCCTTCCAGGTCTAAGTCTCTGATTCTACAGAGCACATTGGTTTGCTCTCTCCCAAAGCAGAAAAGGGAAGTTTTCTTGTAGGGTACTACCTTTGTCTGGATTTACACCTGAATGATGGGGATAGTAAAGGCGTGTTGTATTTATATGTAAGCGTCTCTTAATTCTTTATCGGTCACTTCAGATACGTACGGAAAATACCAGGAAGGTATCACGTGCTGTAGTCGAGATGAGTAGAAGTAGCATTTCAATATGGTACATCTGCTTGACTCCTGTTCTTCAAAAAGCAAGAGTGCCTGTCACTGTGCTTTTTTAAATTCACAACTGAGGAAATTCAGGAGGAAAATAGTGATGATAGTTTAGGGAGAAGAAGAGATCCTCCTGCCAGCACATAAGACATGTCCATTGAAATCTATGTAATTCTATAATTCAATGCAAAAACAAATTTAAGCATGAAGACAATAAATTACAAAATTTATGTTTTACTGTTGTTGCATTTCATTCTAGCCTTCACTTATTTTTAAATCTTTATTTGTGGAACATAAGGAATACCATGGAGGACATTAGGAGAAGGAAGGCAAAAATGAAGGGGGGCAATCGGAGGGGGAGATGAACCATGAGAGACGATGGACTCTGAAAAACAAACTGAGGGTTCTCGAGGAGAGGCGGGTGGGAGGATGGGTTAGCCTGGTGATGGGTATTAAAGAGGGCACGTT
Organism: Mirounga leonina; assembly: GCF_011800145.1. Classification (NCBI taxonomy): domain Eukaryota; kingdom Metazoa; phylum Chordata; class Mammalia; order Carnivora; family Phocidae; genus Mirounga; species Mirounga leonina. The sequence continues at coordinate 25,504,210 of NW_023270709.1, read as the reverse complement.
CTGCATGGAGCACTGGGTGTTCTGCACAAACAATGAATCATGGAACACTACATCAAAAACTAATGATGTATGGTGATTAACATAACATAATAAAATAAAACAAAATTTAAATAAGTAAATAAATCTTTCTAGAAAGTACGGATGACACTAAAATCGTCAATTACCACTGGGAAGAAATTAGCGGCCCCTTCCGAGAAGAGACTCCCACAGATTCCCCCGTCCTACATCTGTCTAACCTCGTTCCTGGAAACTACACTTTCAGGCAAGTGGTTTCTCCACCTTTGTTGTGCTTTCAGAACTTGTGTTGTGACTATTTCCTTAAACTCCTGCCTTTACACTACACTGTGTCTCTTTTCATTTTGATCAAGAGGTCAAGGCCGTTGAGGTTTCCTTGGGGGTTTTGGTTGGCAGCCACTTTCGACTGATAGGCTCATGGCTGAATATGAATTGGAAGGGCCTGGTTATTGGAAACATTTGGTTTTGTTTGTAGGAATGGTATGGGGATGGCATCCTTTTGCTGTGTTGTTATGTGAAAGAAATTTTGTATCTTCAAGGTGAGGCAGAGTTGTGTGATTTATGTTTCTTAATCTTTTTCTTTCCATAACTTTTAAAGATATAACTGAAGCATAATGAACTATGCATGATTAAGATATAACACTTGATGAGTTTTGACATGTGACTGTCTGGAAGACCATCACCACAATCAAGATAATAAACATGTCCCTCAACCTGGAAGTCTCCTCATGCCCCTTGGATTTCCATTTGTCTCTTCACTCCTGTCCTTGGGCAGCACAGAGCTGCTTTCTGTCAGTTTAAATTATTTTGTACTGTCTAGAATTTCACATAAATGGAATCATATAATATGTACTCCTTTTTACCTGTGTCTTCTTTCACTCTGCAAATGATTTTGATTCATCCATATCGTCTGTCCAATAGGTTGTTCCTTTTTGTTGCTGACTACTATTCTGGTCTGTGGATATACCACAATTTATTTATCCTTCCATCTAGTATGGACATCTGGGCTGTTTACAGCTTTGAACTACTACAAATAAAGGTGCCATTAACATTTACTTTAAGTATCTGTGTGGACAGGTATTTTTATTTTTATGGGGTAAATCGTGGAATAGTGGGAAGGTCTGGTTCTATGGTGAGTTTATGTTTAACATTTTAAGAAATTGCCAAGCTCTTTCCTGAGGTGGGTGTTCCAGTCTCCACATACTCACCAATACTTGGTATAGTCAGTCTTTTTAATTTAATTTAATGAATGGTAGTATCTCCTTATGGTTTTAATTTGCATTTTCGTGATGACCAATCATAATAAGCATATTTTCAGGTGCTTATTGGCCATTCATATAACTTCTTCTGTGAAGTATCCTTTTCCTATTTTATTTTTTTAAATGTCCCCTTTATTTTTTTAAGTAAACTGCCCAACATGGGGGCTCAAACTCATGACCCTAAGACCAAGAGTCGCATGTTCTACCAACTGAGCCAGCCAGGTGCCCTTCCTTTCCTTATTTAAAAAATTGTATTGTTTGTCTTATTTAGTTTTAAGAGACTTTATATATTCTTTTTTTAAAGATTTTTATTTATTTATTTGACAGAGAGAGCACAAGCAGGGGGAGGTGCAGAGGGAGAGGGAGAAGCAGGCTTCCCACTGAGCAGGGAGCCTGATGTGGGGCTCGATCCCAGGATGCTGGGATCATGACCTGAGCCGAAGGCAGATGCCCAACCGACTGAGCCACCCATGCACCCCAAGTCTTTATACATTCTGAAACAAGCTCATTATTTTATATATGTGTTGTGGATATTTTCTGTCAGTATATGATTTTTTTATTTTCTTAATCTTTCAATAGCTTCTCAACCTTTTGGCTAAGATCAAGTGTATTTTCTTAATCTTTGAAAGAGCAAAAATTCTACGTTTTGATGGAAGTCTAATTCATCAATTTTTTTTCTTTTGTTTTATGCTTTTTGTGTTCTAATTAAGTAAGCTTTGCCTATCCTAAGACTGTAAAGATTTCCTATGTTTTTTCTAGTACCTCTGTAGTTCTAGGTTTTATATTTAGATCTTTGATCTCTTTTGAGTTATTTTTATGTATTGTGTGGTATTTTTGAATGTTAAATCAACCTTGCATTCATGGGGTAAATGTATTTGGTCATGATATCCTTTTTATATAGCATTGGATTAAACTTGCTAATATTTTGGTAAGGGTTTTTTGTCTATCTTCATGAGAGATATTGGTCAATGCCATTCTTTCTTTTTTTTGCAGTGTCTTTGTCAAGTTTGGGTATGAGGATCACTCTGGCCTGATGAAACAAGGTGGCCAGTGATCTCTCCTCCTCTACTTTCTGAAACATTTGTGAACAACTGGTGGTGTTTCTTCCTTGAATGTTTGATAGAATTCACCAGTAAAATCACTGGGCCTGGAGTTTTCTTTTTGGGAAAGTTTTTGATAGCAAATGTAATTTTTAAAATAGTTGTAAGGCTATTTAGATTTTCTGTTGCTGGTTTTATATTTTCCTTGCATAGGTTTTTGATAACTTGTATTTTGCAAGAAGCTTGTCTATTCCATCTAAATTGTCAAATTTGTTGGCACAAAGGGTTTTATAGTATTTTCATATTATCCTTTCATACCCATAGAATCTGTGGTGATAACTCCTTTTTCATTTACTCTATTGATGACTTGTGTTCTCTTTTTTCTGATCAGTCTAATTAAGGATTTTGTTAATTTTGTTTATCTTTTCAAAGAACCCCTAACTAGAGCTGTGTTAATTTTGTCTATTTTCTAATTTGTTGGTTTCTGCTCATATCTTTATTATTTCTTTACTTTTATTTACTTTTGATTTACTTTGCTCTTCTTCTAAATTCTTAGAGTAGAAGCTTGGATCATTCATATTAAATCTTCCTTAAGGGCGCCTGGGTGGCTCAGTTGGTTAAGCGACTGCCTTCGGCTCAGGTCATGATCCTGGAGTCCCGGAATCAAATCCCATATCGGGCTCCCTGCTCAGCAGGGAGTCTGCTTCTCCCTCTCCCGCTCCCCGCTCTTGTGCTCTCTCTCTCTCACTCTCTCTCTCAAATAAATAAATAAAATCTTTAAATAAATAAATAAATAAATAAATCTTCCTTAAATGTCTATCAAGACTTTAAAACTATAATTTTCCTCTAAGTACTCTTTAATTGTAACCCACATATTTTGGCTTATTATATTTTTAAGGTCTTTAAGAATTTAATGATTTCAAAGAAATCCATCTATCCATGCATCCATATATCTATGAATCTTCTGAAGTCTGACTAGGGTAAGAAATTCCCAGGCATTCATCCAAAGATGGATTCATCTTTGACTAAAAAGTTCACAGAGGTGCTCTAGAGTATTTTACATTGTACATATGTTGTGAAAACGTTTATTTGAAATCTCAGCTTAAGAAGTAGCTTACCCCATTAGGATGGCTTATTATTTAAAAAGTGGAAAGTAAGTGTTGGTGAGGATATGGTGAAATGGGAACCCTTGGGCACTGCTGGTGGGAAAGTAAAATGGTGCACCTGCGCAGAGAATAGTTTGTTAGTTCCTCAAAACATTAAGCATAGAATTACCATGTCTGTATCTTGCTTCTAGATAGAGAAGAACTTGCTTCTAGATAGAGATAGACCCCCAAAGAATTGATAGCAGGGACTCAAACAGATACTTGTACACTCATATTGTATATGTTCATGCCACTTTATGCGGTTATTTTGATTCTTTTTTTTATTTCAAGTTTTTATTTAAGTTCTAGATAGCTAACATATAATGTAGTATTGGTTTCAGGAGAATTCAGTGATTCATCAGTCTCATGTAACACCCAGTGCTCATTACATCACATGCCCTCCTTAATGCCCATCACCCAGTTACCCCATCCCCCCACCCCCCTCCCCTCCAGCAACCCTTAGCTTGTTCTCTATAGTTGAGATTCTCTCATGGTTTGCCTCCCTCTCTTTTCATTTCTTTTCTTACTTCCCCTATGTTCATCTGTTTCTTAAATTCCACATATGAGTGAAATCATATGATTTTGTTTTTCTCTGACTTATTTCACTTAGCACTGTACTTTCTAGCTCCATCCACATCATTGCAAATGGCAAGAATTCATCCTTTTTGATGGCTGAGTAATATTCCATTATATATATACCACATCTGCTTTATCCATTCATCAGCCAATGGACATTTGGGCTGCTTCCATAATTTGGCTATTGTTGATAATATTGCTATGAACAATGGGGTGCATGTGCCCCTTTGAATTAGTATTTTTGTATCCTTTGGATAAATACCTGGTAGTGTACTTGCTGGATCATAATGTTGTCCTATATTTAACCTTTTGAGGAAATCTACTGTTTTCCACAGTGGCTGCACCAGCTTGCATTCCCACCAACAGTGTAGGCGGGTTCCCCTTTCTCCGCATCCCCGCCAACATCTGTCGTTTCCTGACTTGTTAATTTTAGCCAATCTGACTGGTGTGAGGTGGTATCTCATTGAGGTTTTGATTTGGATTTCCCTGATGCCGAGCAATGTTGAGCACTTTTTCATGTGTCTGTTGGCCATTTGGATGTCTTCTTTGGAAAAATGTCTGTTCATGTCTTCTGCCCGTTTCTCCCATCCAAGTACTAACCAGGCCCGACCCTGCTTAGCTTCCGAGATCAGACGAGATCGGGCGCATTCAGGGTGGTACGGCCGTAGACTCTTCTGCCCATTTCTTAACTGGTTTATTTATTTGTTTTTTGGCGTTGACTTTGATAAGTTCTTTATAGATTTTGGATACTAGCCCTTTATCTGATAATGTTGTTTGCAAATATCTTCTCCCATCCTGTAGGTTGCCTTTTAGTCTTGTTGATTGTTTCCTTTGCTGTGCAGAAGCTTTTTATCTTGATGAAATCCCAATAGTTCATTTTTGCCTTTGTTTCCCTTGCCTCCAGAGACGTGTCTAGGGACAAGTTGCTCTGGCCGAGGTCACAGAGGTCATAGGTGTTCTCCTCTAGGACTTTTTTTTTTAAAGATTTTATTTATTTATTTGACAGAGAAACAGCAAGAGAAGGAACACAAGCAGGGGGAGTGGGGGAGGGAGAAGCAGGCTTCCCGCCGAGGAGGGAGCCCGATGCAGGGCTCAATCCCAGGGCCCTGGGATCATGACCTGAGCTGAAGGCAGATGCTTAACGACTGAGCCACCGAGGTGCCCCTCTCCTCTAGGATTTTGATGGATTCCTGTCTTACATTTAGGTCTTTCATCCATTTTGAGTTTATTTTTGTGCATGGTGTAAGAAAGCGGTCCAGTTTCATTCTTCTGCATGGGGCTGTCCAATTTTCCCAACACCCTTTTCTGAAGAGACTATCTTTTTTCCATTGGATATTCTTTCCTGCTTTGTTGGAGATTAGTGGATCATAGAGTTGAGGGTCCATTTCTGGGTTCTATATTCTGTTCCATTGATCTGTCTGTTTTTGTGCCAGTACCATACTGTCTTGATGATTACAGCTTTGTAATAGAGCTGGAGGTCCGGAATTGTGATGTCACCAGCTTTGCTTTTCTTTCTCAAGATTGCTTTGACTATTCGGGGTCCCTTGTGGTTCCCATTACAAGTTTTAGGATTATTTGTTCTAGCTTTGTGAAAAATTCTGGTGGTATTTTGATAGGGATTGCATTAAATGTGTAGATTGCTTTGGGTAGTATAGACATTTTAACAATATTTGTTCTTCCAATCTATGAGCATGGAATGTTTTTCCATTTCTTTGTGTCATCTTTGATTTCTTTCATAAGTGTTTACTGTAGTTTTCAGAGTACAGGTCTTTTACCTCTTTGGTTAGGTTTATTCCTAGGTATCTTATGGTTTTTGGTGCCATTGTAAATGGGATTGACTCCTTAATTTCTCTTTCTGCTGCTTCATTATTGGTGTATAGAAATGCAACAGACTTCTGTGTGCTGATTTTATATCCTGAGACTTTACAGAATTCCTGTACCAGTTCTAGCAATTTTTTTGGTGGAGTATTTCATTTCTACATAGAGTATCATGTCATCTGTCAACAGTGAAAGTTTGACTTCTTCCTTGACAATTTGGATGACTTTTGTCTTTTTGTTGTCTGATTGCTGTAGCTAGGACTTCTAGTACTATGTTAAATCACAGTGGTGATAGTGGACATTCCTTTCTTCCTGACCATAGAAGAAAAGCTCTCAATTTTTCCCCATTGAGGATGATATTAGCTGTGGGTTTTTCATATATGGCCTTCATTATGTTAAGGTGTTTCCTCTGTCCCTACTTTTTTGAGGGCTTTTATCATGAATGATTGTTGTCCTTTGTCAGATACTTTTTCTGCATCCTTTGACAGTATTGTATGGTTCTTATTCTTTCTTTTATTAATGTGGTCAACTAATCACATTGATTGATTTGCAAATACTGAACCACCCTTGCAGCCACCAGGAATAAATCCCACTTGACTGTGGTGAGTGATTCTTCTAAAGTACTGTTGGATTCAATTTTTAGTATTTTATTGAGAATTTTGTGTCCATGTTCATCGGGGATTATGGCCTGTAGTTCTCTTTTATAGTGGAGTCTTTATCTGGTTTTACTATCAGGGTATTGCTGGCCTCAGAGAATGAGTTTGGAAGTTTTCCTTCTGTTTCTATTTTCTGGAACAGTTTGAGAAGAATAGGTATTAACTCTTCTTTAAATGTTTGGTAGAATTCCCCTGGGAAGCCATCTGGCCCTGGACTTTTGTTTGTTGGGAAATTTTTAATTACTGCTTCAATTTCCTTGTTGGTTATGGGTCTGTTCAAGTTTTCTGTTTCTTCCTGTTTCAGGTTTGGTAGTTCGTATGTTTCTGGGAATTTATCCATTTCTTCCAGGTTGTCCAGTTTGTTGGCCTATAGTTTTTCACAATAGTCTCTTATACTTCTTTTGTATTTCTTTGGTGTTGGTTGTTATTTCCCCCCTCTCATTTGTGATTTTATTTAATTGGATCCTTTCTCTTTTATTTTTGGTAAGTCTGGCAGGGGGTTTATCAATTTTAGTAATTATTTCAGAGAACTACATCCTGGTTTCATTGATCTGTTCTGTTGTTTTTTTAGTTTCTGTATCATTTATTTCTGCTCTAATCTTTTTATTTCCCTTCGCCTGCTGGATTTAGGCTTTATTTGCTGTTCCTTTTCTAGCTCCTTTAGGTCTAAGATTAGGTTGTGTATTTGAGATTTTTCTTGCTTCTTGAGGAAGGCCTGTATCACTATATATTTACCTTTGCTACATCCCAAAGGTTTTGGACTGTCGTGTTTTTATTTTCTTTTGCTTCCATGTATTTTTTTAAATTTCTTCTTTAATTTCCTGGTTAACCCATTCATTCTTTAGTAAGATGTTCTTTAACCTCCGTGTATTTGTGGTCTTCCCAATTTTTTCTTGTGGTTGACTTCAAGTTTCATAGTATTATGGTCTGAAAATATGCATGGTATGATCTCAATTTTTTGTATTTGTTGAGGGCTGATTTGTGACCCAGTATGTGATCTATTCTGGAGAATGTTCCATGTGCACTCAAGAAGAATGTGTATTCTGCTGCTTTAGGATGAAATGTTCTGAATATATCTGTTAAATCCATCTGGTTCAGTGTGTCATTCAAAACCATTGTTTCTTTGTTGATCTGCTTAGATGATTCGTCCATTGATTTAAGTGGGGTGTTAAAGTCCTCTACTATTATTGTATTGTTATCAATGAGTTTCTTTTTGTCTGTTGTTAATTGATATATATATATATATATATATTTGGGGTTCCCAAGTTGGGGGCATATTTACAATTGTTAGATCTTCTTGATGGATAGAACCTTTAATTATGATATAGTGCCCTTATTCATCTCTTGTTACAGTCTTTGTTTTAAACTCTAGTTTGTCTGATATAAGTATGGCTACTCTGGCTTTCTTTTGATGCTCATAAGCATGATAGATGGTTCTCCAACCCCTCAGTTTGAATCTGCAGGTGTCTTTACGTCTAAAATGAGTCTCTTATAGACAGTATATAGATGAGTCTTGTTTTCTTATCCATTCTGATACCCCGTTTCTCTTTATTGGAGCATTTAGTCCATTTATGTTCAGAGTGATTATTGGGAGATATGCAGTTAATGCCATTGTGTTACCTGTAAAGTCATTGTTTTTTGGAGATTTTCTCTTTTCCTTTCTAGTCTTTGTTGTTTTCGGTCTTTCTTTCCCTCTGTTGTTTTTGGTCTTTCTTCCCCGCTCAAAAGAGTCCACTTTTATATTTCTTGCAGGGCTGGTTTATTGTTCACAAACTCCTTTAGTTTTTGTTTGTCTGGGAAACTCTTTATCTCTCCTTCTGTCCTGAATGACAGCCTTGCTGGATAAAGTGTTCTTGGCTGCATATTTTTCCCATTCAGCATGCTGAATGTATCATGCCACTCTCTTCTGGCCTGCCTAGTTTCTGTGGATAGATCTGCTGCTAACTGTATTTGTCTTCCCTTGCTGCTTCTAGGATTTTTTCCTTATCTCTGTATTTTGAAAATTTTACTGTGATATATCTTAGAGTTGGCCTGCTTTTGTTGATTTTGATGGGAGTTATCTGTGCCTCCTGGATTGAGTGTTTCTTTCCACAGATTAGGGAAGTTTTCAGCTATAATTTGCTCAAATAAACCTTGTGTCCCTTTTCCCACTCTTCTTCTGTGACTTCTATGATATGAATGATATTGCCCTTTATGGAGTTGCTGAGTTCCCTAATTCTACACTCGTGATCCAATATTTTTCTTTCCCTCTTCTTTTCAGCTTCATTATTTTCCATAATTTTATCTTTTATGTCACCTCTTCTCTCCTCTGCTTCTTCCATCCTTGTGGTCATTACATCCAGTCAGTTTCGCATCTCAGTTACAGCATTTTTATTTTAGCCTGACTGGTTTTTAGGTCTTTTATCTCTGTGGTAAGGGACTCCCTGATACCTTCTATGCTTTTCTCAAGCCCAGCTAGTGTCCTTATGATTGTTGTTTCAATTCTGGAACAGGCATATTGTTTATATCTGTTTTGTTTTTTTTTTAAAGATTTTATTTATTTATTTGAGACAGAGAGAATGAGAGACAGAGAGCATGAGAGGGAGGAGGGTCAGAGGGAGAAGCAGACTCCCTTCCGAGCAGGGAGCCCGATGCGGGACTCGATCCCGGTACTCCAGGATCATGACCTGAGCCAAAGGCAGTCGCTTAACCAACTGAGCCACCCAGGCGCCCTATATCTGTTTTGATTAGGTCCCTGGCGTGTCCTTTTCTTGTTCTTCCTTTTGGCATGATATCCTCTGTGTTGGCATTTTGGCTAGGTCTGTATCCTCTTTGTGTTAGGAAAGCCTGTTACGTTTCCTGCTCCTGAGAGTAATGGCTTATTAAGAAGAGGTCATATACTGTCCAGGGCCTGGTGCTTCGGGATGTGTGTCTGGTCTGTGCTACGTGTACCCTGCTGCTGTGTTTTGGGGGCTCTTTCCCTCAGGTCAGCCCTCTGCTGAGTTTTTCCTTGCTTGCACTAAGGAGTGTTTGGACCTTGTCCAGTGTGTGATGAGTTTTAACTAGATATGCTTTCATCTGCTTGTTAAAAAAGGCCGGATCCTATTTCCACTAGAGCTGTAACTTTGTAGCACTCTATCATCAGTAGACTTGGTGCTTGCGGGGGATTTGTGCTTGTTTTCTGGGGGAGAGGCCTGCTGCCCTGGCTCTTAGGCATACTTGCCCTAGCATAGAAGTACCTGCAGAGTGCAGGGGGTGGGGTTTGGGGTAAGTGGCTCCAGCCTCCCCTGGACGGGTGTGGGGAGGGGGCACTCACTCTGCTGCTCACTGAAATCCAGTGGTGCTGTTGGGTGGAGGAAGAAAATGGCATCCACCCTCTCCCTGGGCCCCCACCCAAAAGGAAGAACAAGAAAAGGACACGCCAGGGACCTAATCAAATTAGGTCCCTGAATTTGTGCCCCCACTGTCCAGGAAACCCTCACAGAAGAGTGAAGAATCTTCCTTGTGTGCCAGGTATCCCTCGGATCTCTGCCTTCACCGTGTCTGCGACTGAGCTGTCTGCCCACCTGGTGGCACAGTGCTTCTATATTTTATCTCTGGCACCTGGCAGAGTTTCAAAACTCCAAATTTTAGGGACTCGGCGCTGCCTGGACCCACGATGATCCTCTGGAGGAGGGTCTTGGGGCGCTGGGGCTGGTAGGAGTTTGCCCCAGAGGGCAGTTGCAGGAATGCACAGGTGCTTGGAGTTCAGAGTAAAGCACAGCAAAAAGCTGGTGTCCAGGTTGGCTGCCCTCAGCAGGTGCCTCTGCCCCTGTGCTGATGAACAGGACAGTGCCGTGGTGCCCGCCAGCTCTTTTGTCCCCGTGAGGCAGTACCACTTCTCCCAAATGCACTCCAGGAGGGGGAGCTGTCTCTCCAGTGCGATGCAGGGGATCCTCAGACCACGCTGTCCACTCCCAGGCCTCTGCCCTCCTTCTCCACAGGAGCCCCACTGTGCCCACTGGGCTCCACACTGGCTGCAGTGCGGACCTCTAAAACTTCAGTCTTTGAGCTCTGTTGATTGTAAAAACTCACAATAAGCAGGCTCTCTCATTTTCCCAGTCAGTGGCTTTGGGGAAGTGTTCTTCTTATTCAATCCCCTGTGCGCTCTTTGCTCTCTCTGTGATCAGGGCTCCCTCCCCTCTGCGGCACCCGGGATTCTCTTCTCCCCCAAATCACATCTCCGCACCTCCTACCTTCCACAATGTGGCCTCTTTTCTCCCTCTACTTCGGCAGTTTGTTCTCTCAGCCCTCAGATCGATTTCCTGGGTGTTCAGAATGAGTTGATATTTATCTAGCTGTGTTTGAGGGACAAGGCAAGCATAGGGTCCCCTTACTCCTCTGCCATCCTAACTCCTCCCCATTTAATTTTTATTTAATTCATCATCTGGTTGAGGCACATTACTGCTGCTGTCTCCATTTTACCATGAAGAAATCCCCTTAGGGGCCCCGGTTTGTGTCCCGACAGTCTGGCTGAGGAGGAAGGATCTCAGATGCTTGGTTTGCTGTCAGAGCCTGAACCAGAGTTTGGATCTTGGTTGTATGGAGTGTGTGGGATAGTGTGAAAGGGTGCACAGAATACACGTGCTCCCGTACACATACCTTACTACATGTAAAGCCTGTGTTCCTCCCATAGCTTCATTATCCTATTCCTACTAACACCTGTATAACATTCATCACTGTTCAGAACCGACATCTTTACCCCAGAAGGATGAAGTGACCATATTATTTCCTGATCCAGGACCTCATCAGCAGTGAGTTCACCACAGGACGTCCTGAACGAGTGTCTGCAAGGAGTGTTCTGAAAACATAATTATATTAAGTCCTCTAGAAAAGAATAAAAAAAATGCAAAATCTTTGTAGATGAAAACTGATGAGTGATGTAGTGTCTCCACGTGCTCAGACCTGAAGGCAGGACCTAACTCCGACACATTCTTTGTCTCAGGTACTAGAGGGAGGCTCCTATGTTGGTTGAGGAAGATTTATTCATCTGGCGTCTCCAAGACTAGTCAGAAACCCATATGAGATACAACTCCATCATGTGGCTGTATTACTAGCTAAAACTAAAATAAACCAACAGCAACACATTAACAAAAAAACCCTCGGATACTCTGTTCTTTTCTCAACCTCATCCTCAAATTTCTGTTTACACATCTTCTGAGTTTTTCTGAGAAATGTACCATGGGCAGACTAAATGGACCATTGCCTTAAGACTTGGCATCTTCTTGCAACATGATTTTTTTTTGCAACATTTTCCTTATTTTATTTCTCATATTTCTCCCTTTTGTAGATTGACTGTTACAGACTCGGATGGAGCCTCTAACTCCACAACTGCAGCCCTAATAGTCACCAGTGCTGTGGACCATCCTCCAGTCGCCAATGCAGGACCAAATCAGACCATAACTTTGCCCCAAAACTCCATCACTTTGAATGGAAACCAGAGCAGTGATGATCACCAGATTGTCCTCTATGAGTGGTCCCTGGGTCCAGGGAGTGAGAGCAAAGAGGTGGCCATGCAGGCAAGTTCTCTATCCTGCCTTCAAACTTTTACTTGTCTGTCCATCCAACCACCCACCCACCTACCCATCTAACCAACCATCCATCCATCTATCTACCCACCCACCCATCCATCCATCTACCCATCCACCCACCCACCCACCCACCTACCCATCTATCCAACCAACCACCCACACACCTACCCATCTGTCCAACCACCCACCTACCCATCTATCTAACCATCCATCCATTCATTCATCCACCCACCCACCCGTGCATCCATCTACCCATCCATCCATTCACCCACCCACCCATCCATCCATCTACCCATCCATCCACCCACCCATCCATTCATCTATTCACCTACCCACCTGTCCATCCATCTACCTGTCCACCCATCCACTCACGCATCCATCCATCTACCCATCCATCCATCCACCCACCCATCCATTCATCTATCCACCCACCCATCCATCCATCTACCCATCTACCCATCCATCCATCCATCTATATGTCTGTCCATTTAAAACTTCACACATCTATCTACCTTCCTACCTACCTAAATTATTGTTATGTGGTATAAATCCAGAAAATGTTTTATAAGATTGTCTGATGTATTACAACTATTAGAAGAGCACCTAAATTCATAGATTTTCCAAACTTACATCCTTTCCCCTCACCCGTTCTGGTGAGTAAATAAATTATAAATAAATAAAAGTAAATAAATTATAAGCACAGAATAGAAACTAAGTGGGTCCTGTGTTGATAGCTTGACCTTGAGGCTAGTTTGGGGAAAGTATGACCCAACATTTGCTACAGAAATATTATTTTAATATTGGGAGAAACTTTAGAAATAATCCAACATGAACTTTGTTATCAGGAAATTTTTCCTTATTTTGTTTCTCATATTTTTAGAAACTTCATTGTCATCTTTTCTGGATCTAGTGGTCTCTTTTTAAGAGCTTTTTGTATCTAAATTTTAATTTGCTCAAATCTTAAATATATTTGTCTAAAGACATACTACCGTAGACACTTTTGCTGTGAGTGGTATGTATGCACATGAGTATGTATAAGCTATTTGCTTCTTCTTCTCTTGGTGCTGGCCAGAACTCTTTGTTTTTATTGCTAACCAGTTTGCTGTTTTTAAGTTATTATTTGACAGTTTTCATTTTATTCTTTTTTTGTTATTTTATGTATGTATGTATGTATGTAAGCACGCCCTACGCCCAATGTGGGGCTTGAACTCACGACCCCAAGAGCAAGAGTTGCATACTCTATTGACTGAGCCAGTCAGACACCCCTTTCGTTTTTATTTTAATTCCAGTTAACACACCGTGTTGTTAGTTTCAGGTTATTATTTGAAAGTTTAATGGAAAAAAGGTAGGACCTTGTATTGCCACCTTGTACTTCTCCTTCAAATTCCATCTCATCTGTCCAACATAAATTTCTTGTTAGTATTTTAGATGAAGTCAGATATCCCATGAAAGCTTACCTACTTTACTTTCTGATGTTTCTGGACAGTATTTTGCAATTGTGATGAATTTAAAATGACTGGTTGGGTTTATGGGACTTGAGAGGGCCATGCCATAGTGTCCATCTCTGTCTAAGGGTTGTAGCACGTGCTGTTTGCTGCTGTTGTGCTAAGACTTCCGATTCAGAGGGCTTTGCCTGCAAAACAGAAAGATGGGACATTATTGTATTTCCTTGGTTAAAAAAATATTCCAGGGGTGCCTGACTGGCTCAGTCAGAAGAGCGTGTGACTCTTAATCTCAGGGTTGTGAGTTAGAGCCCCTCGTTGGATGTGGAGATTACTTACCAATAAAATTTAAAAAAAAAATCCAAATTTTCTTTCCTTTAGTTATTGAGAATTATGTGCCCAAAGCTCACGCCCCAGAATTCATCCATATCTGCCCAACATATGTCCAAGGGAATCAGCTAGTGCTGGGTGTGGGGCCAGCTTCTCCACACCTGCCCTTCTGCAGAGGACACTCTGAGATTATCCCTAGTAACAAGGTTATTGTCTTGTGATTGATAGATGAAGATGTTAAAAGGGGTGATCTTTTTATTAACTGGGCAATCACAAAGATGGCTCTGTCAGCTGGAGTCTTAGATTATTAGTCTAAACATCGTGTAGGGCATCCTGCCGAGGCTTTGCTTTAGATGGGGGAAGGCCATCTGAAGGCTCCAGGCTGTTACCTGGAGATTATAGTGGCTTTGAGGATGCTTGGTGACATGTGTGAGTCTGCCCACTTACCATTTGCCACAACATTCCCTGTACCGTGTGCATAAGCATTTATGTAACCATATTAATTTTGAAGTAAGCACTAGGAAATTATACTTTTGTACAGCTTTTCAGAGCAAAATGCTTTGCTTTATTTAGTCAAAGTAGGGGAAAACACCTTTTCTAAGTTCTTAAAAGTATGTATTTCAAATTTCACAAGTTCCCCTCGTGATAACACAATTGATTTTCTATCAGTTTTCTTTTTCAATTTTCCATTAAAACCTTTAATAGACACATGCAGATACATTTATCTTTAGACAATCTTGGGATCTATAAAAGTAAATAAATTATAATAGGGTTTAGGATTAAAAATCCTTTCCATGATGCCATGAATTTCAAACATAAGCAATAATTGGAAATGTTACCAACAGCAACACAATAGCAACAAAGTGAAAGTTGTTAACCTGGAGACAAGTACAGCTATTGTATACTCAATTGAAAAAATGTCTTATTGAAATATTTTGTTGGGGTGCCTGGGTGGCTCAGTCGTTAAGCGTCTGCCTTCGGCTCAGGTCATGATTGGGGCGTTCTGGGATCGAGCCCCACATCGGGCTCCCTGCTCTGCGGGAAGCCTGCTTCTTCCTCTCCTACTCCCAGGGACTGCTTGTATTCCCTCTCTCTCTGTGTCTCTATCAAATAAATAAATAAAATCTTAAAAAAAAAAAAAAAGAAAAATTTTGTTGTCTTAGAGTTTTAAAAAATTATTTTTACTTGTAAGAGTAATGCATGAATTGCTTCTTGTAGTTAAAAATAAGGTAACTTCTGATAAAGTACAAATACACCTTGATTGTACCCCAGTCCCCTTATGGTGATAATTTTATCAGCTTAATGTCTGTCCTTACAGAATCTTTTCTGTGTGTTCTGTGTATATGCATATGTACACATAGAAATATCTGTCACACTCTATACATTGTTCTGCAACTTTCTCTTTTTGCTTGATGGTATGTCTTTAACATCTTTCATTTCATTATTTATAAGCTACAGACATTTTTTTTTCCTTCAAGTAGGCTCCACGCCGAGCATGGAGTCCAACTCCATTTCAATATGTATAAATCTACCTTATTCTTTTAAACTTTAAATTTAAACTAACATTGTAGTGTATCATGGTGGGTCTGGCCACACCCCATTGATGAAAGTTTATTTAAAGATTGATTGATTGATTTTACAGAGAGAGTGCAAGCGGTGGGGAGAGAAAGAATCTCAAGCAGACTCCCCAGTGAGTGTGGGGCCCAGCACAGGGCTCGATCTCATGACCTTGAGATCCTGACCCGAGCTGAAATCAAGAGTTGGCTGCTTAACTAACTGAGCCACCCAGGTGCCGCATTGTTGATGAACATTTAGACTGTTTCCATTGTTTGCTACTATAAACAATGCTTCTGTCAGCATCCAGGTGTGAGGCTCCTTGTGTGCATGGGCATTTCCCTAGTGTAGGTAGTAAGAAGTAGAATCACTGGTTGGAGTATGCTCATTTAACATGTCAGTGGATGTTGCCAGATGGGCCTCCAGAAAGGCCAAATTAATTTGTACTTCTTCAACAGCGTGTGAGGATACACACTGAACTTCAGATTGCATTTCCTTGGGGCACACACATTTCTTTTTCACGCAGGATCTCCATATTTAGCCAAAAGCATTCATTTTTCATTACATCATGCTACTTCTTAAAATTATCATTTTTTTTCTTTCTCATCTCTGCTTGCTTTTACTTAGGGCGTTGAGACACCATACCTTCATTTGTCGGCCATGCAGGAAGGAGACTATATGTTCCAGCTGATGGTGACAGATTCTTCAAAGCAGCGATCCACGGCTGTGGTCACTGTGACTGTCCAGCCCGGTAGGTGAGACGGAAGGGGGCTTTGGCCCCAGAGATTAAGGCAGAAATGACACCTGGGCTTCTGTGCTTCAGACAAGCGAAATTTGGAGGCAAATTCTCTAAATGTCTTAACTATCAAGAAATTGGGGCTGGAGGAGCTGAATCTTAATACAAAGCCAGGTTTCTACTGTAGTTCGGAATCTTGTGTTGACTGTGTCTTTAAACCATGGCACGGAGGCCCAGATGGACATCCTCAGGGCCCCTCGAGGGCTCCACTTTGACACTCCTCCATGTGTCCCATTCTGCTGCAGAGCTCCAGGGCCTTCTTGAAGAGTCTGGTCATGATGTGTGGCCTGGTAGCTCAATGGCTCGTAGTCAGGTGGAGACTTGACTCCAGGTCAGCTCTCAGTCCATTAATGGTTTCATGAAAAGCCAGGGCTCTGCCTTCCTGCAGATTTAAATATCCTTAAGGGGGGTTAGTTTTTGCATGGCAGTGCTCTTTGCTTTAGAACTTTTCTAGAAGATGCTGCTAATCCCAGTAACCATCCAGTGTACTGGCAACTGAAAATACACTCAGCTTATAGGCAACGCATTTATTTGTTTTATTTATTCACTTAGTATGTAGTAAGTGCTAGTGGTTAGACCCCAGGGATGTGGAATTAAACAAGAAAGACTTGGTCTCTGTCCTCCCAGGGCTCATGGGGAAGTCCACTGAAAAACCACAGGATCGGTGCATTTCTAGGGGATGGACACAGCGCTGCTGGAGCCCATGAAAGGACCCACCTATGTGGGCTTGAGGCATCTGCAGAGAGTCTTACCTGAGCTCAGGTCTGCAGTTGGCCAGGTGAATCTGGGGAGAGAAGGGCAAGAGGAAGAGTTTTTTAGGTGAAGGAAACAGTGTATGAAAGCCATGGGATGAAAGGGAGTTTGGTAGTTGAAGGAATTAAAAAGAACGTAGTGGGACAAGAGAAAGCAGCGAGGACATGGGAGTGTGAGGTACAGGGATTAGAATGCCAAGAGATGCTCTGGAGAGAGGTGGGGCTCCCATCCAGGGCTTTGTAATGGGTGGTCACGCGTTTGATCCTAAGGACAAGAGAAACCACGGCCTCACTGAACTTTACTGAGTAGCACAGTGAGGGTGGACATGGTCCAGATACTGGGTCATAGCTGCCTCAGTTTTTGACTCCATGACTTTTATTTTAACAGAAAATTTGTCTATTTCAATATCAATATCAGCAATACTTTATATCTTTTGCTTTTTTTAATCTTTTTTTTTTTCCTAAGATTTTATTTTTAAGTCCTCTCCACACCCAGCGCGGGGCTTGGACTTAAAACCCCGAGATCAAGAGTCGTGTGTTCTACTGGCTGAGCTGGCCGGGCACCCCTTATACGTTTAACTGTTGTTCAACACTTAACTGAAATGTTTCGAGCATTTATTCTTTACCAGGCACTGTGTTAGGCCCTGAGGCTACAAAGACAAAATGAAGTAAGTCCTGCCTGACAAAGCAGCTGTCAACTCACTTCCTTCCAGTTCCTGCCTGCCTGCCCCCACTCTCCCCAGTCCTTCTTCCGTTCATCTGCCCATCCTGTTCCTTTTCCTTCTCTCTTGACTCCATGACTTTCCAGGTCTTTTATTTTATTTGTTTGTTTATTTGAGAGACAGATTACACACGCACACACATGCACGAGGTCGGGGGGATCCTCAAACAGATTCCCCGCTCAGTGTGGAGCCTGACGGTGGTGGGGGGCTTGATCTCACAACCCTGAGATCATGACCTGAGCCGAAACCAAGAGTCAAACACTTAACGGACTGAGCCACCCAGGGCGCCCCTTGAGGTTTTTTAAGGAAACCAGACATATATGTATTAGGGAACAATATTTCCTTCTGTCTGTACCCCCCAGCCTCACCCTCAAAACTGCAGTGTTTCTCCCCAGGATTCCCCCGGGTGTCCCGTACACTCTAGTCCCCGCCTGATCCAAATAGGAGTAATTTGCCAAAATCAAGAAAGCAGGGGATCGAAGACTTAATCCCAAGAGATAATAGTGTTTCCCACCATTTCTGTAATTCTAGAAAGCAACAGGCCTCCGGTGGCTGTGGCCGGCCCGGACAAGGAGCTGGTCTTCCCGGTGGAGAGCACCACCCTGGATGGCAGCAGGAGCACTGACGACCAGGGCATCGTCCTCTACCACTGGGAGCACGTCCGGTAGGCCGTCTTACCCCTGAGCCATGGGGGTCACGTCCCTGGCCCAGGGCTAACATCGCCCCCTCTCTGGAGGGCCCAAATTAGTCAACTCGAGCATGCTGGGGAGTGAGGAGCATTGTTGAAGAGCAGATCAAGTGTGGACAGGGCCATCTGGGGTGGGAGAGCTTCACAACCGACGAGGTGCTGGGAGACCTGTGGGAGGCCCTCAGAGGCCTCCTGGCTACACTCACTCAAACCATCTGCTCTGCCTCTCAGAGCCTAGTGACATCACAAGCCTAGGTTTGCCCAGACGGTAAGGGGGGCAGCTGGGTTTTTCCGACGACAGGGCCCACAGTCTTAATAACCGCACTGTAATTGCCCTTCGGAGATCTGTGATCTGGCTCATCCCTTCCTCTTCCATACTCTCTATCAAGATAGATGAGGATTTAACCTAATTTCATTCAAAGAGGGAATGGGAGTAGTTTCTAAGACTCCATTTTGTAAGGACAGATCATTTCACTGACAGCTCAACTTAAAAAAAAACCAAACAGGTCTGGGGGCACCTGGGTGGCTCAGTCGGTTAAGCACCCAACTCTTGGTTTCAGCTCAGGTCATGATCTCAGGGTCGTGAGATTGAGCCCCGTGTTGGGCTCCGCGCTCAGCGCAGAGTCTGCTTGCGATTCTGTCTCTCCCTCTGCCCCTTCCCCTGCGTGTGCACTCTCTCTAAAATAAATAAATAAAATCTTAAAAAATAACCCCCCAAAAATCCCGCAGGCTCATTCTAAAATAGGCATTAGCTTATGACCCGTACCCTGAACTAGAGAATTTAAGTGGATTTAAAAAGTTATCTTGGAATTCTCTAGATGCTGTGTTTTAGCTGTAGAAACGGGCTTTTATAAGGACACAAACATCGTGCCTGCCATAATCAGAATACCATGCCTGCTCTGCTTTGTTGTTCACTTCCGTTCCATAGAGGCCCTGGCGCCGTGCAGATGGAAAATCCCGACGACGCCGTAGCCACGGTGCGCAGGCTCCGGGTGGGGACCCACCGCTTCCGTCTGACGGTGACTGATGGGCAGGGGCTGAGCAGCACAACCACCCTCACTGTGGCCGTGAAGAAGGGTGAGTCCTGGCACCGGGGCAGGTGGGCACCTTCTTTCCCGTCTCACAAGACCCTCAGCCATGATTGTTCAGAAGCACTGGTATTTATCGGTTCACCGCAGACTCTGAACTCATGTCGGCCAAGAAAAAGCCATTCTTCCCCTGAGCATGCTCGCTGTTCCCAGTCTCCCTCTGCAGAGAAACAGCATTTCCTTTTGTGTGTCGAGTGAACCTTCTATGGGCTTCCCTCTTCTTCTGTGACTACTGGCAATGAAACACCCGCGTCCATGTGATGGCGTTATGCTCGCTCTCTCCTCCCTGGGAATCGAAGAGCAGAGATGTTTTCAAGTTCCATATTGTTTGTTAACTTGTGGTCTAGTCTTGTGCCACTCTGCTTGAGGACCTTCGTTCCAGACATTTCTGTGTCCTCTGGGGCACAATGCAAGGCTCATGTCAACTCACAAATGCTGGGCACTGGAACAGATGGATGGATGGATGGATGGATGGTTGGATGGATGGGTGGGTGGGTGGGTGGATGGATGGATGGGTGTGTGGATGGATGGATGGGTGGATGGATGGATGGATGGGTGGATGGACGGATGGATGGATGGACAAACGGACGGGTGGGTGGACGGACAGACGGATGGGTGGACGGGTGGACGGGTGGATGGATGGATGGATGGGTGGATGGATGGATGGATGTGTGGATGGATGGATGGGTAGATGGATGGATGTGTGGATGGATGGATGGGTGGATGGATGGATGGATGGATGGATGGGTGGATGGATGGATGGATGGATGGATGGATGGATGGGTGGGTGGATGGATGGGTGGGTGGATGGATGGGTGGGTGGATGGATGGATGGATGGATGGAAGATCATGATGTGTTGAAGCACAGGGGTGTCCAAGAGCATGCTGGACAGACAAAGTCAGGTACTGTAGACCAGCCAGTGGTGGGTGTGCTGGGGAGTGGCTGAGCTTCTGCCTCAACCTGTGAAGGGTCATGTGTCAGGCCAAGGAGGCTGGGACTTCGTCTGCTGGCCAGGCAGGAGAGGCTGAAGCAGTTTTATCAGCAAAGTGACATGGGTCTGGCTGTTTTCAGATGTTTTACTCTGGACATTTTCAACCATATATAAAAGTAGAGAAAGTAGGCTCATTGGACCATTATGTCCCTATCACCCAGTTTCAACAGCCAAGAGCAGTTTGCCAATCTTGTGTCGTCTAGCCATTCATATTTTCTTTTATTTTGGTTGGAGTATTTTATTTTATTTTATTTTATTTTTTTAAAGATTTTATTTATTTATTTGAGACAGAGAGAATGAGAGACAGAGAGCACGAGAGGGAAGAGGGTCAGAGGGAGAAGCAGACCCCCTGCCGAGCAGTGAGCCCGATGCGGGACTCGATCCCGGGACTCCAGGATCATGACCTGAGCCGAAGGCAGTCGCTTAACCAACTGAGCCACGCAGGCACCCCATTGGTTGGAGTATTTTAAAGCAAACCCTAGCACCACATCATTTTACCTGAGAGTTAGGGATTTTTAAAGCAGGTGATGGTTTGATGGGAAGAGAGGTCAGCAGCAGGGAGAGCAGGGGGGAAATGATTGACTAGAAAGACATCTTAGAGCCTGAAGTCTCAGGACTTGATGCCTCAGTGGTTCTGGAGGGAAGAAGGATGGTGGGTGTCCTGATGACTCAGGGACAGTGACTTCAGTGCATGGGTGGGTGGTGGTGCCATGCTCTGACCTCCGTCCAGAGAAGAGCATCCCTGGGTTTGCAGGGGGTTGAGTTTGGACATAGCAGATTTGTGGCGATGGAGTGTCCGGAGAGTGCCTGGGGAGCGTCCTGACGGAGTTCAAGATTGAGGGGACATAAGCATGGAAGGGGGTGGCTGCCTTAAGTCCAGCCTTGAAGCGAGAGAGGGTCTAGTAATCATTTCTCACAGAAGGATTTTTGGGCTTACGCAGTCTTACTGCCAGTCTGTTTCTGTGGGTTCCACCTCCCCCTTGGTCTACGGTGGAATTAAGCCTCCTTTACACCAGGTTCTCCCCACAAGTCCTCCCAGAAAAGGCGTGTGGTGGACAATGTGGAAATGCTGCTAACGGTACCAGGTGCCTCTGCTCTGACCTCTGGGGTGTTTTCTCAGGAGGAAAGTGGCTGGTGATTGGCGGGATGCTCGTTGCTCCCTGGGATCAACATCTGGCTATGCTCACCCCATGACTTGCTTGACTTGTTTTTAAGGGGCATTTGCAAGGGGTCAAGGGTCAGGTAGGGTCCCAGAACGCCACCTGAACACGCAGATTTCCCTCACAGCAGCCTCATCCTCACAGTGGGGCTGTGTCTTATTATGGTCTCTCCCTGCACCCCATTCTCCTGGCTCCTCCCTCCTGAGTCGATTTTATCAGAAATGGCTCTTAACATTGTTCATGCATATTTAACACACAGTTGGAGGAGTGAAGGCCTGATTGTTTTTGAGTCAAGTTTTGATTTGCTTAAGCAAGATGTGGCCCTGGTAGAAATAAATATTTCTATGGCCAGAGAGTGTGGACCAGTACATAATGATTCAGAATATATTTTAAACTAAAATATTTTCCCTTTCTGGACCCTAGTAAGTAAGGTAATTTTTTCTCTTTTTCAAAAAGAAACTGTCATGTTGTTAGAAATCTCCCCAGTATACAGACCACCAGATTACAGCTACGCGTAAACAGAGCTACAAGAACGTCTATATGTTACGGGTGGAAAACAGTGCCTCTCGGCTCTTAAATCTGCGTATGTGCAAGATGGAGCCATCGTGGATAGTCTACCGCACTCTTCTGCCCCCTGCGTTTCACATCCGTCTCTTTGCTTTCATCTTTGCTGTTTGACTTAGGAAATAACAGTCCTCCCAGAGCCCACGCCGGTGGCCGCCACGTGCTTGTGCTTCCCAATAACTGCGTTACTTTGGACGGTTCGAGGTCTACCGATGACCAAGGAGTTGTGTCCTACCTGTGGGTCCGGGACGGCCAGAGCCCAGCTGCTGGGGTGAGTGCTCCATGAGAGCCGTCCCGCTTACATCACGCCGAGTCAGTCTGCTCGGGCTCCTGTAAGGAAATACCGTGGCCTGGGTGGCTTCCACGACAGACAGACGTGTCTCCCAGTTCTGGAGGCTGTGACGTCCAAGCTTAAGGCTCTGGATGATTTGGCTCCTGGTCAGAGCTCTCTGTTTGGCTCACAGGTGACTGCCTTCCCCACACAGCAGAGAGGGAGGGAGGGCTGGCTCTCTGCGGTCTCTTCTTCAAGCACATTAATCCTGTGGAATCAGGGCCCCACCTTTATGACCTCATGGAACCCCTACCTCCCTCCCTACAGGCCCGATTTCAAACACAGTCAGTTGCACTAGGGGCTAGGGCTTCAGCAGATGAAAGTGAAGGCCACACAGTTAAGTCCTTAGCAGCATTTCTATTATGACCTCATCTCCCTTTCCATGCTCCCCACTAAGGTGTTTATGCTTCTGGGTTTCCTCTGAGGCCCGGAGGCAGCCAGCTACTCTTAGATTCAAGCAAAGGCTGAAGTCTTCCCAGACCAGACTTTGCATTGGGGTAGGAGACCACAGCCTGGGGGGGGACTTTAAAGCCAAGTCTTCCCGTGGGAATCGTTCTGCTCCTCAGCTTCCCCGCTGTTCCTCTTTGGGTCCAAGTGGTTTCTTTCCATTTCCTCCCATCCTGCCAAACAGGTCAGTTGGTCCAGGATCGCTGTTCCCATTTCACAAGTACAGGAAGCGAGATTCAGAGATGGAAAATGACTTGGCCAAGGTCAACCAACTCATCCTTAATCAAAC
Source organism: Mirounga leonina (assembly GCF_011800145.1). Lineage (NCBI taxonomy): Eukaryota > Metazoa > Chordata > Mammalia > Carnivora > Phocidae > Mirounga > Mirounga leonina. The sequence continues at coordinate 25,480,997 of NW_023270709.1, read as the reverse complement.
CAGGCAGACCCAAGTTTTTAGCTCCTGGCAGACGTTTCTCCGCATAGATCCCTCCACTTCTTAGGCTATACTTTTAGGTACATCTTCACTCCTGCTGTTGCTAAGGACTTGAGAGTTGCAGATACACTCTTGGACGTGCCCCAGAGAAGTGGTCTTGTGGGGAGGGGGGAGATGAGCAGCACCTGGGTGGCTCAGTCAGCCAAGCGTCTGACTCTTGATTTCGGCTCAGGTCATGATCTCAGGGTTGTGAGATCGAGCCCCTTGTCGGGCTCCACGCTCAGCGGAGAGTCTGCTTCTCTGCCTCTCCCGCTGCCCCTCCCCCCAGCTTGTGCATGCACGCTCTCACCTTCTCTCTAATAAATACATAAATCTTAAAAAAAATAAGAGAAGTGGTCACAAGGAAGGAACTGAACATGCTTTATACTTGCTGAAGCACCTCTGGAATGAATGCTCTTCAGCCAAAAGGTAGATTAGCTTCAAGGTATAGCGACTCTCTGTTCAGAGCACTTGTTACCTTTGCTTACCACCCTCTTCTGTCACCAAGTGCAGAGCAGGGGTGTCTGAGATTCTTCTCTAATCCTTTGGAGCTTGGATCCCCCGGGAGCGGAAATATTCTACTTGGGCTCTTGGGTCATTTGAGAAGGTAAATGTGATACATTAGAGACTATTGTAAAACTGTGTTTGAAAATCTCCAGAAACTCTCCAGAGGGGGTGCTTCACCCTCATTTCAACGGTTATCCCCTGTGTTGGATGAACTGAACAATTCGGTAATGGCTGGACAGCCCTTACTAAGTGCAGCCCATTAGTCCTGTCTGAGGAATCTGTGCGTCCTGGTGCTGTCTTTGGAAGCGCTGCTGAGGATTCCCCTCTCTTCAGCTAACCCACCAGCCCCTTCCTCTTCAGCCTGCCCCTTACAGTCATGCACACATTAGAAACATAGGCCCCTGAGGTCTGGGATCAGCAGTGGGCCAGAAGTTGGGAACTGAGCATCGACTTGAGAATCGCATTATTTTGCAGGATGTCATCGAGGGCTCCGACCGCAGCGCAGCCCTGCAGCTTACCAATCTGGTGGAGGGCGTCTACACGTTCCGCTTGCAAGTTGCTGATGGTCAGGGGGCCTCGGACACGGACACGGCCACCGTGGAAGTGCGGCCAGGTGCGCCTGGGCTAACGTGCTGGTCTGTGATGTAGGCGGCCCGCTCTCGGACTCTTCGCAGTGGACGGGGTCCCCCCGGCTGGGGTGCCTCCCGTGGCTGGCTTCCGCTCCTGGCCAGAGCCACAGTGCGGCTTTCCTTCTCTTCACTGTGTATCCCCAGACAGACCCGGCCTCTCAGCTCATGACACGGAGTTGAATGTGGCAGCAGGAATCTTGTGTCCCTTCGGTGTTGCTGTCAGAAAGTGAAGCAGACGCATGAGCTTCAGGGTGGGAGCGCGGGGGAGCAGCTCCAGTGAGGGGCCTCCAAGCCCCCCACGAAAACGGGGCGAGAGCAGCTCCCGCAGCTGAGGCTGAGGGAAGGGTGTGCGGAGCCAAAATTTCAAGGTAGCCCAGAGGCTGTTTAGGTTCCCCAGGAGATCTCCCAGGAAAAGTCCTAAGTCCTGAGAAGTTACCCCGGGATCATTTTAAACTCTTTAAACCCTTGTGCGGGCCTTGCCCCTTATGTTGTCCAGCAGGATTTCAGAGCGGACCTCCCGTGTGTTCTGGCTTCGCAGACCCTAGGAAGAGTGGACTGGTGGAGCTGACCCTGCAGGTGGGCGTGGGGCGGCTGACCGAGCAACAGAAGGACACCCTCATGAGACACCTGGCGGCCCTGCTGAACGTGCCAGACTCAGACGTTAAGGTTCAGAAGATCCAGGCCCACTCGGACCTCAGGTGTGAGCTGCATACCTGTCCGGCAGGATCCTGTTTGTTCCCTTTGCGTGTTGTCTGGGTTTGCACATGCTTGTATCCCATCCATACATTCTTTTTCTCAAAGGGCAGCAGTAAGGACAACGTCATTCCAGGTCCCTCCTACAAGTCTCAGTAAATGTTTGTTGACCGAGAATGTTCCAGATGAAGGAGTTAGCAATCATCAGCCGGAACTGGTTGTTAGCTCTGCTATCTTCAGAGGTCGTGCAAATGGCCTGGGGCTGGCACAGAGGATGCGTCACAGCCAGACTTCATCCCTACCCCACATTCCCAGGGCTGAGGCTTCTCTCGGTGTGAGAGGAGCATCGATTACCATTGCTGTCTTCTGGGAGTGTAGGAGGCTAAACCTCTGCCCTTTATATAAGATTTATATATTTAATTGAGCTTTTGTTTTTGAATGCTTATCCAATCTATGAGTAGTAGGGTGGGTGGGAGGAGAGAAAGAGTATGGGAATGAAAATCTACCATTCACAGTAAATCCATTGGCCAGTTATTGTCAGCTACTCTGTTCAGGTTTTTTTCCCAGACAACTGAAGTTTACTTAGAAAAATACCAAGTTAAAAGAATTTTAATTATTTTTTCATAGAATTTTAATTACTTTTTCATAAATTTCATTATTTTTTCATTCTTTCAAAACAAATCACACATTTCCCTTACTTACAAAATATCAAACACTGAACAAGTCTGAAAATCAACAAAACCAAAGGCTATTTCTTTGAAAAATCAACAGAATTGATAAACCTTTAGCTAGACTGACCAAGAAAATAGAAGACTCAAATTAGTAAAATGAAGAATGAAAGGGGATATTCCTACCAACCATATAGAAATAAAAAGGATTATTCTTTGAGTAATTGTATGTCAACAAATTAGTTAACCTGGATGAAATGGACACAATCCTAGAAAGACACAACTATACCAACTGACTCAAGAAGAAATTAAAATTTTTTACAGACCTATAGCAAGTGAAGATTAAATCAGTAATCAGTAACTTCCCACCAAGCCCAGGACCAGATGGCTTCACTGGTGAATTCTACCAAACCATTTAAAGATTTACCACCGCTTCCACAAGTTCTTCCAAAACAGAGAAGTGGAGGGAACACTTTCCAACTCATTCTAGGAGGCCAGTTTTTACTCTGATATTAAAACCAGACAGAGGGGCACCTGGGTGGCTCAGTCGGTTAAGTGTCTGCCTTCAGCTCAGGTCATGATCCCAGGGTCCTGGGATTGAACCCCATGTAGGGCTCCCTGCTCAGCAGGGAGTCTGCTTCTCCCCCTCCCTCTGCCCCCTCCCCTGCTCATACTCTCTCTCTCTCTACTCAAGTAAATAAAATCTTTAAAAAAAATAAAACTAAAAATAAAACCAGAGACATTCCCAAGAAAACTACTGACCAATGTCCCTTATGAATATAGAAGCAGAAATCCTCAACAAAATACTTTGAAACTGCATCCAGCAACATATTAAAAGATGTAGACACCCTAGCCAAAGTGGGATTTATCCCAGGCATGCAGGGTAAGTCAATCAATAAATGTAATAAACCCTATTAATAAAGGACAAAAACCATATGATCATCTTAGTAGGCACAGAAAAAAAGCATTTGATGAAATCCAACAGCCTTTCATGATAAAAACACTTGTAGGCTGAGTTGTGGCCCCTCAAAAGATACATTTACATCCTAACCCCTACTACCTGTGTGACCTAATTTGGAAACAGGATCTCTGCAGATGGAAATAGTTGAGATAAGGTTAAACTGCCGTAGGGTGGACCCTTCATCCAGGGTGATTGTGTCCCTGTAAGAAGAGAAGAGACTCAGAGACAGACACACAGGGAGATCACCAGGTGACAGTGGATTGATGGGTCTCCAAGCACGCCCACTGTGGAGAGCTGCAAGAAGGTGTGGGGCATGGTTTCCTCTAACACCTTCAGAGACAGGATGGCCTGACAATACCTTGATTTTGAGCTTCTAGCTTATGGAACCGTAGGAGAATAAATTTCCATTGTTATAAGCCACCCAGTTTATGGTACTTTTAATGGCAACCTTGAAAACGAATACAGATTTGAATAGAAATGTCTCCAGAGAAGACATACAAATGGCTAATCAGCACATGAAAAGGTGCTCAACGTCATTAGCTATTGGGAAATGCAAAGCAAAATCCTTTTGACATACCACTTCACACCCGCTAGGTTGGCTGTAATCCAGAAGACGGACCATAACAAGCGTTGGCGAGGACATGGAAGGATTGGAACACTGCATTTCTGGTGGGAATGTACAGGGGTGCAGCCAGTGTGGAATTAGTTCCTCAGAATGCTGAACGTAGTTCCCAGACGACCCAGTGATTCCACTCGGAGATACATACCCAAGAGAAACAATAAATGTGTGTCCACACAGAAACATGCACATGAAGATTTATACGTTCAGCCAAAAGTGGATACAATCTAAACGTCAGCAGTTGATGAATGGATAAACTCAATGAGCAATGTCCGTACAATGGAATGTGGTTTGGCAATAAAAGGGAAGGAATTTGTGGTAGACAGTGGGACGTGGATAAACTTGGGACACATCATGCAAAGTGGAAGAAGCGGGACAGAATGCCTCGTGTATTCATTTGTATCAGACATACCGTCAAACCAGGAGAGATGGAAGTGGATGAGTTGTTGCCAGGGGCTGAAGAGAGGAAGGGATGAAGAAGAGTCACTCCTTAATGGGCACAGGGTTCCTTGAGGTGATGACAATGTTCTGGAGTCAGATGATGGCGATGGTTACACAGTGTAGTGAATATACTAAAAGCCGCTGAGTGATGCGATTTAGAAGGGTGAATTCCAGTGGAAGTAAATTATATCTCAATAAACAGATAAAAGTAAGGACATCTCCCCGCGCTCGGCTGAGTCTGTTTGCACACATACGCATATTGCTCCTCTTAATCTAAAGGTCTATCTGTCATCAGGTGAATAGATAGCTCTGGGGCTGAAGAGCCTTTATTTGTGACTAGAAACGGATCAGTTCCTTGGCCCACGAGATACGTCCCCGTGTCCTTGCCAAACCACCCGGCTGGGGCAGTCAAAACCCTCCCAGGTCAGACGGCCGGTGCGGATGTGGCATGTCGGTCACTGCCTGACCCCGTGGCTGTCCTCCCTCTTGTCTGCTCTGCAGCACCGTGATTGTGTTTTATGTCCAGAGTGGGCCGCCTTTCGAGGTTCTCAAAGCTGCCGACGTGGTCCACAGTTTGCATAGGCAGCTCTCAAAGGAGAAGGCCGATTCCTTGCTCTTCAAAGTCTTGAGGATCGACACAGCAGGTATGTCTTCTATGGGAATAGTCCTTCTTTCAGGGTCCAAGTAGTAGAAATATTTGCTGTCTATTCAGAATTGGATGGCACTGAGCAAAACATCCCATCAAATTAGATGCATTGAGAATCTCATAGAAACCCAAATACCCGTTGAGGCTAAAGTGACAGATTTCTTGGACGAGGTGATCTAAGATGTGTTTGCAGTCTGACAGGACAGTAGTGAGGTCACGTAGTCTTTTGGGACTGACTGGGCATGAAGTCCAGTATTTGTCTAATCAGAAATTAAATATTGAGCTTAATTCCTCCAAGAATATGCCTATAGGTTGATTCCTCTGGGAATATTCTTTTTTTTATTTTTTTATTTTTATTTTTTTATTTTTATTTATTTATTTTTTAAAGATTTTATTTATTTATTCATGAGAGA
>NW_023270709.1:25310503-25475374 GCF_011800145.1 Mirounga leonina | reverse complement strand
GATCATGACCTGAGCCGAAGGCAGACGCTTAACCGTCTGAGCCACCCAGGCGCCCTCCTCTGGGAATATTCTTAAAAAAAATCAGACTCAGCCTTGCCAGTCAGGGCCAAGTTTTACTGGCATGGAAAGAGGAGTGAGGTGTGACAGTTTTCACGTTTAGCGTCCAGAGACTTGGTTCACGTTTATGTTTACAGTGGGCTTCCTCCAGCACGTTTACCACCTGCTCTTTGCCTCTGAGGGAAGCAAGAGAAACAGCAGTCCTGGGTCAGTTTTTTTAAAACTATACTCCAGATAATGGTCATTGTCAGAAATTTCATATTTAAGCTGTCAGCACAGTTTTAAAGACAAGTGTTCTGGGCTGGAAAAGCTTATGTTCATGTAGTTTTTTCCCTGGGCGTCACGGTGTTGTGACAGTGGGGTTTCCTGGACTCCTGGAAAGGCAGGGTAGCTTCCAGGTGCCTCCCACTGGACCCTCGTCCTGGCGCCTCGCTTGCTGCCCCGTCCTGGCACCAGACTGACTCACGGGTGTGCTCGGAAATGTGGTCTTGGTCCAAGTTCTCTGTCTCTACCTTATGAGGAACATGATCCCTCATGATGAAGTAAGTGGCCATTCCAACAGGCGCCAAGGAGTGTGAGCGTCGGGAGGGACACGGCAGTGTCGGGTGGACGGTTTAGCATGTTTCAGAGAGATGTCTGTCCACAACTGATGTCCTCAACGTGCATTAACTTAAATCTTTTTTAAAGATTTCATTTATTTATTTATTTATTTATTTATTTATTTATTTATTTATTTATTTGACAGAGAGACAGAGCCAGAGAGCACAAGTGGAGGGAAAGGCAGAGGAGAGGGAGAAGCAGGCTCTGCACTGAGCAGTAAGCCTAACGCAGGGCTCGATCCCAGATCCCTGGGATCTTGACCTGAGCCGAAGGCAGATGCTGAACCATCTGAGCCACCCAGGCGCCCCACTAACTTAAATCTTTTAATAATCCCCTTTTTTCTAGCTACAAAAGCAATGTCTTATTTATCATAGGAAATTTGGAATATCTAGAAAGGCAAAAAAAAAAAAAAAAACAATCCTCTAGATTCTTGAGCCTAGAATCCCCACCCTCCAAATTTAACTTTCGTTAATATTCTGATGTATTTCCTTCCAGCTCCTCCCTCTCTGGAAACATGTGATACAATCAGGATAATTCGATAAATATTTTTAATCTGCTTTTTAAGTGCAAATCATATTATCATTTTTTTCGAATCTTTTACGATTTCTCCCTCAATAGAGGATATTTATGGCTGCATTGTCCTCCATCCTGGATACGTTCAACCAGTCCTCCACTCAAGGACTTTAGGTTGATTTTAAATAATGCTGTAATTGTAGACAAATCTTCGTGCACATCCCCAGTTATTTTCACTGGATAAATTCTTAGAATGTATCTCTCTTAGGCCAGAGGGTACTACGTGTTGGCTACATTTTTAAGGCTTTTGTTACCCGGTGTGGATTGGCTTTTTTCTGCCGTTTGCTTCCTGATGAGAGAGACCCCTTGGGCCCCCTGCATGCCGTAAGAGGCTCTTGAGTCAGCAAGATGCGTCCATCGGGGTCCAAGCTAATGAAAACCCACCGCGGGCGGAAGCCAGGCTCTGCCCTCCTGCCGGCCGCCACACCGGCCTCAGCTGCACCCCCTCTTCGCAGGCTGCCTTCTGCAGTGCTCTGGCCACGGTCACTGCGACCCCGTCACCAAGCGCTGTGTGTGCTCCTGGCTGTGGATGGAGAACCTGATACAGCGTTACATCCGGGATGGGGAGAGCAACTGCGGTGAGTCTGGGGCTGGGGGTGCGCCTGTGGGCGAGGAGCGTCGGGACACACCGTTTTTGAAATACCAGAGATACCCGCCCCATTCTGCTGCTGTAAACATTCGCCCTCTCCTTGCCTGAAGCCAAGGCGCAGTGAGTTAAGATCCTCTCCACCCCCTGCCATCAGTGTGGACGGACGTGCCTAGGCTTTTCCGCAAACCTTCCTGATAAGGAGACCCACTTGGGCAGAGCAGAGTTGGCTAATCACCGCCTGCATTGCCGAGAGAGTTGCTTTGTGCCCCTTGGGCCATTTTTGGGGTGCACCTGCCTTGGCTCGGGCTCAGTTGGCCTTCTGGTGACGTGTTTCCTGGTGTGGACCTGCTGGACGCAGATGAACGGGAGAGTCTGGCCCACTCCTCGTGGATGTCTGCCGGGCAGGCACCAAGAATGGGAGCCACCTTCTCAGCTAGCCCAGCTCGTGCCCCGACATCTCCTCTGGGGAGGAATCTGTTTTAATGCCAGTCTATTTCCAAGAGCAATTTTGTTGCCTTGGGGATCCAGATGCACGTATTTGGCCGAGAAATTTGAAAATAGCCAGCCCTTGGGTCATTATTCCAAAGAGCATATATAACACTTACTAGGGTTAAGCCTATGTCTTTGGGCCCTTGGTTTCTCTGTCCCGAATTGCTCTTGCAAAGCTTTTTATACTGGATTTGTGCAAGGATGTGGAAGGAATGCAGATCAGGTGGTTTCTGAATTACTGTCTGGCTCTCGGAAGTGTGTATGTGTCATAGGAAGCCATACAGATATTTTTTTTGCCTTATTAAAGACTAAGCCAGAACTATTTTGGTGGGGAGGGTTGTGTTTCTTGTGATTATGGAAGGAATATTGTGATGTGTCATACATGGGTGTTCACAGAATTACTTCTTTTTTTATTTTTAAGATTTTTTTTTTAATTTAACAGAGATAGCGTAAGTAGGCAGAGTGGCAGACAGAGGGAGAGGGAGAAACAGGCTTCCCGCAGAGCAGGGAGCCCGATGCTGGGCTCGATCCCAGGACCCTGAGATCATGACCTGAGCCAAAGGCAGACGCTTAACAACTGAGCCACCTAGGCGCCCCTCACAGCATTACTTCTTAATTAATTTGGTTTTGATAATTCTGTCCTTAAGTCAGCATGAAATATACCCCATGAGGTCCCTGAACCAATTGCACCGAAGTTGGGTACCTTTAAGTTGTTCTTGATTTATTTGCATTTACCATGTTTATGCTCTGCTCAGCCCGATGAGGCCGTAGGTGGCCTTTGCTCGTAAGAACTCAGAAACACTCATTGTGAGTCACTGAAATAAAGTTGTTTTGCGAACAGCGTGTAACCGTGTCCCCTCTGGCTTTCTTGTTTCCCAGAGTGGAGTATATTCTACGTGACGGCGTTGGCTCTCACTGTCCTCGTGCTGATCGGGGGCTCGCCCTGGCTTTGCATCTACTGCTGCAAGAGGTACCCCGCCTGCTCGTTTATTTACTTGGAATAAAGACACGTCATGGAATGGAACTCGATAGCTGTAGTAGCTTTAGCTTGGGTTTCTTAAGCTGCTGAACCATTTGACAGTCACCTTTATATGAAGACAAACTAGACTTTAAAAGTCCTTTATGGGGACGCCGGGCTGACTCAGTCGATGGAGCATGCGACTCTTGATCTCAGGGTCTTGAGTTCAAGACCAACGTTCCGAGTGGGGCCTACTTAAAAAAACAAAAGCCTCTATATTGTACTCCCACCCCACCCCACCCCACCCCACCCCCTGCAAGGCATGTGTGCCCAGATACATGGAATAATACCAGAGGCGGCTTTTTCTTTTTCTTTTTTTTTAAAGATTTTATTTATTTATTTGACAGAGAGATAGAGAGCACAAGTAGGCGGAGAAGCAGGCAGAGGGAGAGGGAGAAGCAGGCTCCCCGCCGAGCAGGGAGCCCCATGCGGGACTCGATCCCAGGACCCTGGGATCATGACCTGAGCCGAAGGCAGCCGCTTAACTGACTGAGCCACCCAGGCGCCCGAGGCGGCTTTTTCTTATGCAGCTTTCCTCTTCCCTAGGAGGCTCAGTGATTCTGTATCAAATCTAATGTTATTTTCTATCAGTCTCACCTTCCCTTTACTAAGACACTCCTGGAATGGCCTCATTGATCAGCCCTCACAGGAAGGAGTTCCAGAAACATTCTGATGCAAATTTAGATTTTGATTCTTTTGTGTGAAGCAACAATGGAATCTATCTCAATCCTACTGAATAAATGCAAAACCTTAATCCAGGCCATGCGGTCACCAAAGAGAAGTTTTGCTTTCGGTGTTTTCCCTCTTCCTTCTTCGGTAGAGCTGACCTTGAGAAGCCCTTGAGCTGCCTCGTTGTCTCAATCTTCCAGAACTCTGTGCCCAGCCCTCTGTGAGGAGATTTGTAGGGACAGTGATTTCTCGAGTCCTTAGAAGACAGTGTCGGTGGCCCACTGTCGACACAAAACACTAAATACTCTCCAAAGAAGATACGATAAAAAAAACTAATGTGTACGGTAACTAATAGTTATTTTTTGAAACTGCTCACATTATCTTGGTTTTATTTGTGACTCCTTTCCCAATAGTGAGGCTGGTGAAGGGGGTCACAGGTCCTCAGAGGCCTAAATCCCAGTAAACTTTCCCAGAGCTATTTGGGACCATGGGCACCCTGCTGTGCTTGGCTGTAAAAATTCTGCAAAAAATAAAAATAAATGAAAATTAAAAAAAAAATACACATTCTGCAGTTTTGTGGCATATATATCAAGCAGATGATGGTGATGATGAAGAAAGTGGTTGGCTGTGACCTTTTTACGTATTAAGAAGTAATATGAAATATTCGCCATTGTGACGGGTGGCTCTCCGTGCTTTATGTATATTATTCAGTCCTCCCACCACCGTATAAAAAGGGACTGTTTTTACTTCCATTTTACAGGTGGGAACTTGGAGTCACAAAGTATCAAAAAATTGTCTCAGAGTCACCCAGCTAGTAAGCACTGAATCAGGCTTTAGAGGCCCATGCTCTAAGTCCCCACCCTGTCCGGAAACTGAATGCCCTGGGACTGTCCTCAGCATAACCTTCCCGTGGCTTTGATGTGTGTTTTCACATAATCCTCGGCAGCTTAGGACGATGCACAAAGGACCAGTTTTTCATGCGTTGTGAAAAATGAAATCCTGGGCTGTTGCCAGTTAATTTGGGGAATCTGTTATATTTGTTTGTTTGTTTTTCCTGGTTGCTAGTTTATATCATCTTTGCATCTTTGGACCTTCTAGGCAGTGTAGGTTCAGGGGGGAAATGTGTGCGTCCAGGTTTTTCCGAGTAAAGAAGGACCCGTGGGGAAGCTCTCTGTGCCAGCACTCAGGTACTCAGACGGTGGCTCCCAGGGGCCCTGGCCGAGAGCCTGCGGTTAGGTGGGCGCTGGGGGGCGGCCGCCCTGCTCCTGTGTTTGTTCAGGATGCACGCTGTGCCTCAGCCCCACCGAACCCAGCCCTGGCTCTGTACGCACATCATCCCTACACGTGCCGACCCTTCCATTCTAAAGGCAAACCATTTCCTTTAGTGTTTTAATTCCTGGCTCCCGGTTCCCTCTCTAAGAACCTGAGTTGGGCTTTTCATTGTTCCTCTCAGACGAAAAAGGACTAAAATAAGGAAGAAAACCAAGTATACCATCCTGGATAACATGGACGACCAGGAGAGAATGGAGCTGAGGCCCAAGTATGGTAAGGTGGTCTGCAAGATGTTTGCCCGGTGCTTGAAAGGATCGGATCGGGGGGTTTGCCTGAGTGTTCCCTTGGGTGAAGGGGGAGCGACAGGCTGGAGCCAGCAATTTAATTGGGAAGGAAGAGTGAGTCTGAGCTTGTGGGAGGGAAAACCTACACCAATCCCAAGGATATGCGACGGGGAGGCATCGTTGTATTCTAAATTTCATGAAATTTTGGGGACGCACTTTGAGGCCTTAACGGCTGAGAGATATGAAATGCCTCTTATCAGCTGAGCCCCCCCTTTGCCCCCACTGCAGGCAAAGACCGCTTTTCAAACAGGTTTGCCTCTGGCACAGCTGGGCTGTCGGGCGTGCGGCCCCGCTCCGCCCCAGCGCCCCTCTGAGCGCTGCGCCCCGCAGGCCTGCTCCCCAACAGCATTTCCCTTAGCTGACGATCCATATGCAGGCGAACATGAAGCTTTGACAGAGCCGGCGAGGGCCCGTGGTGGGTAGGGCCGGGCCACCTGCTTCTCTCAGTGTTTCTGGTGCCTCTCTGCACACTCCATGCCCTCCCCGGTCCTCCTGTCCAAATCCCTGCCTGTATGAAATATCGCTGAAGCAATGCTGGCCGATCGGTGTGTGCTTATCCGTTCTTGATTCCTGTAAGATTGATTTTTCAACGTTTCTTGCCTGTTTTGAACCATCTTTTCATGAGTCTTTGTCTTAAGCCCTTAGCTAGACACTGTAAATTCTCTGAGAGCAGGGATCGCATCTTATACCGCATCTCTTAGTTTGACCAGCAGCAATCACATATTCTACCAAAAATATTTTGATTGAACCAAATCGTAAGACTGTAACAGCTTTCACTTCGTGCTTACTGAGCGCTAACTCCTGGGCATCAGCTTCACCTGCACTGTTTTATGGAGTGCTCACCATAAACTCGTGGAGTACGGGCTCGGTCATCTCCCAGTATTAATGGTTATGGAGCCTGAAAGCCCAGAGAGGTTAGGCATCTTGTCCAGCATCACACAGCTAGCTAGTAAGTGTCAAAGCTTGGGTTCAAGCTCAGGGGTGACTCCAAAGCCCCTGTTGCTGCTCACCAGGGCCCCCAACCCCTGCTCTGTTGTGAGTGGTGCTCTGAAGGTGCAGAGAACACCACTGGGTACATGGGACCTACAACCAGAAAGACAGCTGAGAGCGAAAAAGGCCGTTTCCCCCAAGATGCATCTGTCTGCTTCTCCCTAGGTATTAAACACCGAAGCACAGAGCACAACTCCAGCCTGATGGTGTCCGAGTCTGAGTTTGACAGTGATCAGGACACAATCTTCAGCCGAGAGAGGATGGAGAGAGGGAATCCAAAAGTTGCTATGAATGGTTCCCTCAGAAACGGAGCTTCCTTCAGCTATTGCGCAAAGGACAGATAATGGAGCAGTTTGTAAACTCGAAGGCTACCCACAGGAATCGCTGAATCCAGGACCAGTTACTGGGAGTTAAAACACAGAACTAACTCTTGTTAGAATAGTGCATTAATGTCCTTTCACACGGGGCTGGATGTGTGTCCCTGTATTTAAAAGATCTGTTTTCTTGGGGTGTTGGAGACATGAAACAAAACAGAAACGTTGCTCTTTTAAACAGAGATGCGTGCTAACAGGGATACAGGTTGGGTCAGATACTAGGTATACCCGTGGAAGAGTTTCGTATTTCGTAGGTGGCGCGGTATTTATATTACCTAGGTGGAAATAAAGACTACCCCTGTGTCTATCCGCAGACCTTTAGGTAAGTTAAACACGCATTTAAAGAGGGCTGATTTCTCTCTGGAGCTGCGATTGCCCTTGAGGACGACGTTCCGAACATGGTTTTTCTGGTAGGACCCACACAGTCACATGGCTGCGTGTGTTACAGTAGCTTACTTGAGGTGTGGGTTGTCTTCTGTGTGGCAGGTTTTCTGTGCTGACTGAGACCCCCGTACAGAGCAAGCCCCCCAGTATGCTTATTCCTTGCTGTGGCCAGCCACCGTGTGCCCTGTGTTGACAGCAGCCCCTGGGAATCGGAGAGCTGAGTAAGAATCATCTGATGAGGACCAGAGGCATAGAAAGGGACGTGGGGGCATCACGACCTGTAGGTCGAAAGTTGAAGGTCACATGGTAACATCCTTTGCCTTTTCCTTCTCCTAGAAAAGCTACCTCGAAGCCTCTCCTAGCCCCAGTGTACGTTAAACGCGATAAAAGTGATTATTAACTGATGGAACATGTACTGAGTATGTCCATAGGCATGTATTTAGATTGCCATAGATAGGAATAATGACTCAGCAACTTTGTCTATATTCTCAAACTCAGAAACGTAGTCCGTCTTAATTAGGATGGGATGCTCATGATAATTGGCCCCTACAGATACTTTCCATGATAACAAATTGACATAGACACTCACTTCATAGGTTTAAAAAAATATATTAAATCTTTTTTTTTTTTAAGATTTTATTTATTTATTTGACAGAGAGAGAGAGCGAGAGCAGGAACACAAGCAGGGGGAGTGGGAGAGGGAGAAGCAGGCTTCCCGCTGAGCAGGGAGCCCGATGTGGGGCTCCATCCCAGGACCCTGGGATCAGGACCTGAGCTGAGGGCAGACGCTTAACGACTGAGCCACCCAGGCGCCCCTTAAATCATTTTTTTTTAACCAGATAAATCTCACTTTAAATATATGGGGGGGGGAACCCATCCCCAACCACAGAGCACCCCAGAGCAGACCTGGAGTGAACTATAGCCTGAGGAGGTGGCTGGCCCCTGTTGGTTCTCCATCCATAGTCTTGAGGCTGGTGACCTGGGAGGCGCCCTTGGCATTCTTTGGAAAGATTAGAATAGAGGTGGGGCCCATCACAGATAGAATCAGTGTTGTGGCCTCAGGCGTGAACACACCTAAACAGGATCCTGGTGCACAAGTTTCTGTGAAACTAGGATTGCTTTACCATGATTAAGTGGAAAAGCAAGAGGATCAGGTTTAAACCATCAGGATGGAACAAGGGAGAAAATAGTTGCTGTGGGTCCCTGAACAAAATTAAGCTTGCAGATGCTTTTGTTCTCTCTGGTCATACTCATCCTCATGAGATCATCTTGTTTTCAATTTTTGTACTTTCTGGGGAACCGCAGAACTAAAAAGTATATAAGACTGTAATTTTATTTTTAAAAAATAATTTCTTTGCTTATGCCTCCACTTTCTGTATTACTAGTCAGTTCAGTCTATCTGTGATGTTAGAAGGAAGATGTGATGGTTTCTACACCAGTATTTATCTTCATAAACTTAATCCCTCACATACCTAGTGAACAGAGTTGTTTTGTCTACAACCAGAAATTTCCAGCTTCGAGGAATGCAGAATAGGAGGTGGATAGCGTGCAATGAAGAAGAGTGAACGTTTAAGTGCTTTATGTGCATAATACATGTTTTATATATACCCCACTGGTCCTTACAGTCAGCCTGGAAAAGGAGATACTATTCTCATGTGGCAGAGAACGACCTGGAGTCCTAGAGAGGTTAAGCAACTTGTGCAAGGTCACAGCCCAAGAGTGCTAGATCTGCGAACGGAATGCAAATTTTTTAAGCTGTGAAGCCCATGCTTTCCACCCTCCTCCCTTACTATACAGAGAACTGCCACCCTCAGCTGTTGGACAGCAGATTCTGGCTGGCCTTTTGGACCATTTGTTCCTGGGACCCAGGGGACTTCCTTCAGACGATGGCGAGAACACAGGACGCAGAGAAGCCTCCCTCGTCCCTCCTGCGGGATCACACCCTGCGGCAGCGCTCTGGTTTCGAGTGCTGCTTCCGCCTCCCCTGGCCTCCCTTCCCCCACGGGTGCACCTTGACCTCAGGTGCACCAGGAGGTGGTCTGCCCTGGGTACCCCGTGGACCCCGGGCGGGGCGGAGATCGGGGTGAGGAAGAACCGCCTCCTGCCCGCCACCCAGGGCAGAAGCTCCCCCAGGGCCAGGGGAGGGAAGGGTCTCCAGCTGCTTGATGGAGAAGCCCGCCCACGAGGCCCTTCAGTCAGTGCAAGGGGATGTGACCTGGGTACTGAGGCCAGTCGCCAAAGAATGCAGCCGAAAGGCGGCGCGGGAGGCACCCCAGCCCGGGGGCGGAGGGTCCCGGGCGCCCCGGCCGCCCTGCGCTATTTCCCAGGTCTGACCAGCTCTTATTTGTGGGACCACGTATGAGACATGGCCAGTCTAAATAAAGGTGCCTGTATTTCCGTCGGAGCAGGGGAGTACTTCCCGCGTCGCGCGAGGGCCTTCCCTGGGGTGGGAGTGGGCAAGCTGGCCTGACCTGTTCTGTGCGGCCCGAAAGCCCGCGGTTGTTTTCACGTTTCCAAATGGTTGGGGAAATGGTGAGGCTGTGGTGAGACTTCAGTGGAGTTGGATTTCAGTTTGTGCACCAAGACAGCCGTGATGGAAGGCGCGCCCCGCGCTCCTGCTTGGAGGACGGCAGAGGAGCGGTGTGCAGGGCCGTCCCAACCCCAAATACCCGCTTCCTGGCCCTTCTCAGAACCATGTGCCCAGCCCCACAGCCCCGCACTTCTGCCGTCTCTCTCTGCCCCTCCTCCTCGCATGCCCTCTCTCTCTCTCCAAAATAAATAAAGAGATCTTTAAAAACCAAACAAAAGTAGTCATTCCAACAGGGGCACAGGCGGGGACTAGCAGTGTTCTGTTTCTTGCTCTGGGTGCTGGTCACAGGGTGTGCTCAGCTTGTGAAGATTCAGCAAGTTGTTCACTTCTGTACTCTTTTTGGCATGCATGTTACATTGAATGAAATTTTTAAAAAATACTGTTTTTAACTTAAATTCAATTTCGTTAACATAGACTATTATTAGTTGCAGGGGTAGAATCTAGCGATTCATCAGTTGCATATAACACCCAGTGCTCATTACATCATGTGTCCTCCTTCATGCCCATCACCCAAGAATAAGAAACCTTGCCAAGTGATTTTACTTCCAAAGCTGAGTATAAAGGGCTAGCAGGAGGGATTCTTTGGTGGTGGTGGACACAGTTACAGTTACAGATACAATTCTGTATCTTGATTGTGGCAGTGATTACACAAACCTTCCTACCGATGGGATTAAGCTGGATAACACACACATTCACATAAATGAGTGTACAAGAAACTGGGGAAACTGCCAGAAGGTCTGTATTAACAGTATGATACTTATGTCAGTTCCCTGATACTATGTAAGATGGTAACCACGGGGGGAAAATGGGTGGGAGGTATGGCAGAATGTACCACTTCTGCAACCTCCCATGAGTTTATAATTACTTCAAAATAAAAAGTTGAAAGAGGTGGAGGGGAAATAGCCAGATTCGTGATTAACAGTGAAATCCTAAAAGTTCTTCCATTGAAGTCAGCAACAACAACCACCAGCATTTCTCCAACTAAACAGTCTCCCTTTTTGAGATGAGTTTAGGGAATGGCCAAATTTCCTGCATTTGAAGTGTCCTATTATCACCTCTGTCCCAAGGTGACGAGCCCAGAATTGCAGGCCTGAGGTCTTAGCACAACCGGAAGAAAGCACACAGTCTTACCTAATCTGACACAACACCTGCAAACACGTCCATGTCCCCTGAATCACCAGGACGGGGGATTGTTCGCAGCCTACACTGTGGCGAGTCCTTCCTAGTTAGCTGATAAAATGGATGGATGGTAAGTAAATCTTCAGACTGCCAATTTCCAAACCCATTTCCATTCATTTATAAATAGCACATGCAAATAGAATATGCTGGTAGCCTTTCAACACTCTTAGATGAAGCAGGGCCTATTTTTCCAGAAAGTTTTGCCAGACTTCATCAATGAAAACCATACTGATTTGCTTTTTAATTTGCTGCGGGCTAAAATAGAAGCTGTCGCATTTACATTTACTGATAGAGAATGGAAGAAATAGGAAGAAGATGAAAGTAACACTTGCTTTTAAGCAGAGGCCTAGGCCAAGGATGTAAAGAACCCCCCCAAACTGAGAGGTGAATGGGTAATTTCTGCTGGTAATAAAGTAATTTTAAAAATTAAAAGCAGGTTCAGTGGAACACTAAGCATTGTCTACACATAGCAGGCCTTCCTGGGTTCTCTGATTCCCGCATTCAGTGCCCTTGAGGCACTTTCTGACCCTGTACCATTGTAGAGAAGAGTGGTGCAAAATGCAAATTCTGGCGTCTTGGGAGTCTGACTGACTTCCCTCCCACGTGTGGAAGAAGCTAGCGTTCTTCCATTTGCACATTCATTTCAAGGTTTCTCATCCATATAAAATTTGTGGGAGTTTTTGGCTTATTCTTTCAACTGGTTATAATACCCTTACCAGCTTCCTCATTAATGAGTTAAATAAAATACCATATGTTCATTTTTTTAAAATTTAATCGACAGCGTGAGGGGGAACACAAGTAGGGGGAGTGGGAGAGGGAGAAGCAGGCTTCCGGCCAAGCAGGGAGCCTGATGTGGGACTCGATCCCAGGACCCTGGGATCATGACCCGAGCTGAAGGCAGTCGCTTAACCAACTGAGCCACCCAGGCGCCCCTGTATGTTCATTTTTTAAAAAACCAAAGCAGGGGAAAAGAAATGCATGAACTCAGTGGAATGAACAAAGGGAGAGACATATCCAGTGGCACTGCTTTTTCTTCCAATGAAGAACTTACTTCTGTTCAATGTCAGATTCAATGAGGCCACATGAAATTTCTTAAAAAGTAATGAGCACTGGGTGAAAATACAAGATACACTGTTAAAATAATATAAATATTATATCTGAATAGCAGGATTTCAGGGAATTTCTTCCTCATACTGCTCTGTATCAGAAAAGCCCAAACTTGAGGAAAAGTATGTCATGGGTAACAGTGGAGTGAGTAGAAGAGACTGGCAAATTTGAGAAAGCTGGAGTATACTTTCTCACACAGCCACACTTATAAACCATGTAAATTTTCAGTCTGGTTCAGCAAACATTCAATGAACACAAACCACGGGACAGATCCTCGTGAAGATGCTAGGGTACAAAATCTCACATGCATGCTCCTGGTCCACGGCATTCACTGACTAGAAGCTCTCTGGGGAGGGAGCACTATTTACACCTGCAGGAGAGGAAAAATAATTTTCCTTCTACCCTTCTGAGTTCTTGGCTGAGACCTCTGAAATAAAAGCTAGAGGAAAAAGAGAAAAACAAGTTCATTAACATGTATGCCTCATGTACACATGGGAGATACCCAGGGAAGAATGAGGAACTCGAAAGAGGTGGCTTGAAACTCTGGCTTACATAACATCCTCAACAAAGAGCAATACATTTGTGCAGAAATGACAGGACAGAGGAAAGCAGCTGTAGGCTTTCAAGGGTAGAGACAAAAGCCAGTTGGTAAAATCTGTTATGTAGATTCCTGTGGTGCCCTTTCCAGGCCGACAGGATCTAGAGTTGTCTCTGGGGATCAACCTTTTTCCTTCCTACTGCAGGGGTGGGGGCACCTTTGTAAACTTAGGTCCTGCTTTTAAGAAAATAGGGGGAGGGCAGACAGCTTTTCTGGTATCTGCTTCTTTTAGACATCTTCAGTTCACAATAATTGTTACATCAAAGCAGCATATTTTGGGATGGCATACTGCTATTCTTCATACATACCTGAACTGGTCTAATAATACCCAATATAAACTGAAATGACGAACCGGAGATAACCACAACCAGAAACCTTAACACAGAAACAGGAAATTCTGTTAATGCAACATTTATTAATTACACACAACTCTGCTGACGAGCATGGATACATGTACACAATTATCAAAAACGGGAAAAATGAGTTCTGTGCACATTTGAAAAGCAAAATGTTTCCACACTTGCCACTACACTTATTCCCAAGTTTTATCCTACAAAATATAGCACACACACAAAAATCACAGCTTAAATATTAAGTAAAAGGCTAACACAGCTGCACATGAATAATTAAAACCCCGGGTTCCAGCCTTCTGAGAAGGCAGGCATGTGGGCACAATTTAAAGTTAACAGTATAACAGTAAAATCAGATTTTATTTGCATTGTGCTTCTGATGTTTATTTTCATGAAGTCTTTCCATAAGAATAAAGGAGAAAAGAATACAACTCTTGGGGCGCCTGGGGGGCTCAGTCGTTAAGCATCTGCCTTTGGCTCAGGTCATGATCCTGGGGTCCTGGGATTGAGCCCCGCATTGGGCTCCCTGCTCCGCGGGAAGCCTGCTTCTCCCTCTCCCACTCCCCCTGCTGGTGTTCCCTCTCTCACTGTGTCTCTCTCTGTCAAATAAATAAAATCTTTAAAAAAAAAAAAAAAAGAATACAACTCTTGACATAAAATCATGTTTGAAAGCCACTCAAAGGGATAAATACAACAGATGCAGAGAAGCTGTTTCAATGCAAATCCCTGCCTAGCTGGGAAAAATAAATTGAGAAGTTTTCTCTAGGCCAACACACTCTTGTTACCCAGGTAATTTCATCTGAGTTCTACGATCACCGCTGCGGCAAGTTCTTGGTGAGAACTCGTTGGAGCAATGCCCAGAAAAGTATTTTACACAGGTGTTCAATGAAATAAAATAATGCTTGAAAAATGCAGGAAGATCAGTATCTCCCTCAGCCTCAGGAGCTCTGGATCAGGGGCTGGCAAACTTTTTCAGCGTCAATACCATAGGCTTTGCAGGCCATACTGTTAGTCTGTGTTGCCAGTACTCAACCCTGCCTAGAAAGTAGCCGTGGATCCAGTGTTAAGTGAATGGGCATGGCTGTGTTTCAATGAAGTTTCACTGATGGAGTCTGAAATCTGAATTTCCTGTAATTTTGTGTTATGAAATATTATCCTTTTGATTCCCCCCCACCCCAATCATTTGGAAATACAAAACCATTCTTAGCTCTGGGCTGTACAGAAACAGGTCGCAGGCCAGATTTGGCTTGTGGGCTGTAGTTTGCCAACCCCTGGCAACCCAATCACATAGGGTTACCTTATTGAAAAATAATCCCCTGAAATGTTCAGTTAGAGACACTTTTCTTTCTTCCCACAACCCACAACAGTTTTACTAAACAGTAACCTATTTCCTTCTCAAATCATTTTAAATACAAAATTAATCAAAGACATTGCAGTGAGTCTCTGGACCTGAATTTATGTACCGGGTGAGCCAAACAGACAAGAAAACTCAGATCTACCACCCAGCCAAGGAATCCACTGGCTTACAAAGTTACCCACATACGCGAATGTATTCTCCTAACACCTCCCAGCATCAGTGTTCCAGACTTCTAACAAATAATGTTACAGCATGTTTGTTGTTAAGAGAAACCAGATGGACACATCCAAATCTTCAGTAATTAGAATGTAGAAAACCACCTAAAACTATAAAAACAAAAAGAAATAAACTGACAACATGCCGCGTATGTGATTCCTAACAGGGTGCAGGTGAGCTATGTCACCAGGAGGTGGATGTCAGCTCGTTTCTTCTGTGGGTTTCGGACACAGCCGGTATGATGCAGGCTAACAGAAGGGAGCTCCAGGACCGGAGGTGAGTTCCTCTGTGCCCACAGGCATTCCAGACTGTTGGTGACTTAACCTCGGCTCCCCAGGGGCGTAGGGAAGAATGCTAAGCCCCAGGGGGTGGCAGGAACTGCCCTCAGGCTCTCCTTCCACTACCCAGAATATCCCCAGAATGTCAGTGGACTCCACACACAGAGAGAGTGGGAAAGGAAAGAGCTTTATCTCGGCTTCCTCAGCCAGGAACAGCCTTGATTCCTCTTCCTCGGTGTCTGAGTACAGATGGGAGACATGTCCAGAAGAACCTAGAATTTTCTGAATCAGAGTTCCTCTTTCAGAGTGATAGGAGACACCGGTCATTTTTGCTTTAAATAACGAACCGTAAAATCTCTTATTGGATAAAGGGTGCCTGACATTCAAGGGCTCATGCCTCTTCCATTAGGTGGATTGGCCATTATGGAAATTGGTTTTCCCCTCGAGATCACTGTGGTGAGACTGTGTTCTTCTGGAGGCGAAGGAGCGCAGCACCCCATGAGGGCGGGAAGAGCAGGCTGCAGGTGACCACCGCTTCGTCCCAGGGGGGAGAGCCGGTGGGCACCAGCCTTCCTCACCAGCTGGATGCCCCAGGGGGGCTTTGCTGCTACTAGTATTAATAGCTCCTGTACTTACACCAGGTTTTCTTCCTTTTCTTTTTTTCTGTTTTGGCGAGTATTTCGCTTTCTGTCAGGCTCACAAGAGCCCATGGAGCTAAGTGAGGCATGTACAGAGTCTCCAGTCTGCGGGAGGAACGGGTGCTGATCGGCAGGTCCACGGAACAAGGCTACTACGGGGGGACGGAGCCGCCGTCCACAGCCGAGCAGGGGAGGGGCTTTGCCTTCTGCTTAGGCTCGTTTCCTAAAGGAAACACAATGAAGTGGACCGCAGGACGGAAATGAAAACATCATCTTTAAGTAGCAAATTTAGGGCGGTGAAGCCTTCAACTTAAAAAATGGTCCAGGGGCGCCCGCCTGGCTCAGTCGGTGGAGTGTGTGACTCTTGATCTCAGGGTCGTGAGTTCGAGCCCCATGCTGGGTGTAGAGGTGACTACAAAAATGAACTAAAAAAAAAGAAAAGGTCCAGGAAAAGGGAAAGGTGCTCCTTCGTTCCTCACAGAAACACAGGCAATTCGGGGCTGTTTCAGAGGTCTTGAAAACCCATCGATTCAGCCCGTGCGGCAACACCTCCAAACACGCGGCAGGCTCTGCAGCGCCGAGGGGGCGGACGGCTGGGGATGGTGTGCCCGCTCGTCATGCTCAGGGCTCTTCCCTGCAGACCTCTGGTCGGGGCTCAGAGCCACAGGGGGGACGGCTGTGATGGAGCCTTTGGGACGTCCCCCCCACCCCGGGGCCATGCGGGTTCCTGGGGAGACTGTGGCTGCCACAGGCATGCGGCATCTGCTGGTCCCTGGTCGGGTAAGGGGAGGGGGGGCTCCCCTCTGCTTGAGATGATGAGCATGCGGTGAGTTTTTAAAAATTCCTAATTCCAATAACCCATTCGTTCACTTAAAATAATGGATGGCACGTCCACATACATGTAAGTAAGCTTCCTTTTTTATTTTTTTAAAGAACTAACGAATCCTACAAGCCTCCGAAACACACGTATTTGAGCTCCAGATACTCATCAATGCCATACTTGGACCCCTCTCGCCCGAGGCCGGACTGCTTCACCCCACCGAAAGGGCACTCCACAGAGGAGATCAGTCCCTCGTTGACGCCAACCATGCCGACTTCCAGCCGCTCTGCCACTCTCCAGATCTGGGCCGGGTCTTGGGAGTAGAAGTAACCTGTCATGGGGATAAGGACGTACACAGCACGTAGGACAGTCGTGAAAGACCTCACGTCTGAAGCTGAGGATACCACCAGCGACGGCGTGTCTCGTCACGGGCCTGGAATCCTCCCTGCTCCCATAGGGGCCCCATGGTCCTGTTCATCGCAGACCCGTGGGACATCGTCATTCTGCTTCTGTCCCACTCACGGGGGCTCGCTTCACCGCCTCCCAGGACTGCAGCCGTAACCTCCCCACATCCTGCCGTGCGCGGCCCAGGCTCTCCTGCACACCTCTGACCCGACTGTGGGACTCTCCTCATGCTCTGTTTGCCCCCCCCTCCGGTGACTCCTTGCTGTTTACAAAATACGGTTAAATTCTTTGTGGGTACTCGAACCCTCCCCAGTGTGAACTCGGGCAACATTTTCAGCGTTCCCTTCCATCATGCCAATCACCAACCATCCTGTCCTTGTGGCCAAACTGTCCTTGTCCTTCCTTCTTAACTCCCCTGGTCCCCTCTGCCCAGAATCTCTCTCCTCCCACCTCTGCATGATCAGATCGCTGCCCATCACTGCTGACCTAATGCAGGGTGCGGTTCCCCTCGTCCCACCGTGAAGGGAAGGAGCACGGAGCCGTGTCCCAGAGGTGCTCCCGCACACCTCTCACCCGAGCCTTAGGATAACTCTCTGCAGGCGGCGTGGGGGAAGGGCCTCCACGGTGTGCGCGCCCTTCCTGTTATGAATACTTCTCTTACAGCCGGAGGGGCAGCTTCTGTGGAGACACGGCCTTCTCTGTATCCTCCTCAGCACTCCCCTCACTGCGGGCACTGACGTCGATTTGTCGGGTGCATGTGTGTGCATCTAATGATGTCAGGATAACGGGGTATGTGCTGCGGCCGCCCTGACCACCTCCAAACTAAAGGGACAGGGACCACTCAGGCTCTGTCTGCACACTCGCCCACTGCCACCGCCCTCAGTCTGGGTCAGGCCGCCGGGAGCCAGGTAGAATGGAAAGAGACAGACTTGGCATTTGCAGGCATGAAGCCTCGGAGGCCGCGGGACTTTGGGGCGTGGGCTGCCCCACAAGCTGCCCCCCTCTTCTCCTGCGCTCCCTCCGCTCTCTGCAGGGAGCGCCCACACGCAGAAGGACCAGACGGCAGGCCGGGAACTTGCACAAACCCACCTGTGCCCCGGAAAGTAACAAAACATACACCCCAATGGCGTCTCCTTCTCAAAACCCAGGGCGATGTTTCAAAGGCAAGCGCGGCACCAGCTCGAGAAACGGGGAGCACGGCGCCGAGCGAGGAGGGCCGCCTACCTGCCAGCCCCACGTCGGCCGCGTTAGCGATGGCCACAGCCTCGTCCTCTGTGTCGAACCTGCCGAAGTGGAATGCGCGGTCAGCAAAATCTGTAGGCGACAGTAGGGAAAACCCGCTGCCTTGTCTCCCGATTGGCCTCCCAAATAACGGCAGGGGCTAAACGGCACCGAGACCCCGGGGCAGGTGCGGAAGAAAACAGCCCCGCTGCTCCACACGCTGGCTCCTCTCTTGCCAGAGAACAGGAGGCACGCAGGCTGGTGGGATGCAGCGCATCCGAACGTCAGACCGAGTGCCTTCCAAAGGGGTGACCGCTCTGCTACGTCCTGAGACCGCAGCGCAAGCAGCGCCCACTCGGAAGCAGGCGGAACGGAGGAGAGAGGCTCCCGGGGGCCGGCGCCGGGCCCTGCTCCTGCCTGAGGCGCCGAGTGGTCGTTCCAAAGCCCTCCGCGGTCCCTTCCAGCTCTGCCACTGTTCCTCTGGAACAAGATGTGAGGAGCGTTCTTTGGGGCAGAGGGCTCTCAGCCCCCATCCTTAAATTCCGAGCTCTGCTGGCACCGGGCAGAGCCAGCAGGGGCCCCCGTCTACACAAGGGGAAGGGAGAGAAGAGGGCTCCGGGGGGAGATCAAGGAGGAGACCCCAGGAGGATCACTTGTCCCGAGGATGCGCAGCCGTACCTCCTAGGCTTGCCGACTTGCAGACAGACGGCGAGTGTTCTGCCCGCTGGAGAGCAGAGTAACAGCGCACGGCTGGTGTTCCCACTTCCCCCTCAGAAACAGAGTCATCACCTCACTGACTGTGGCATCCCTGAGGATTTTCACCTTCCCGCACACCCTGGAGCTGTGCGCCCAGCACCGTACCCAGAGGAGAGGTGTGGGAAGAGCGGAGCCGGCTAGCAGCAACTTGTCCCCCTCCCTGACCTCACGCTTCGATGACGAAACGACCACCATAATGCTTCGGCACTGTGCTACGTGCCTTATCACATCACGTAACGGAACCTCCGTCACCGCTCTGCGAAGCAGGTACTGGTTCTGTTCCTTTCCCACGCGAGGACCCTGGGACTAGAGAAGTTAATTCGTCCAAGGGTACACAGGTGGGAGGCAGCGAAGCCTACATCTACACCCAGTTCACCTCCAAAGCCTGCATTCCTCACCACTGACTGCATCCTCTAGGCTCCTTGGAAATGTCAAGTTCACATCCTAGGTAAAAAAATTTTTATTAAGACAAGACAAAAGGGCGCCTGGGTGGCTCAGTTGGTTGGGCGACTGCCTTCGGCTCAGGTCATGATCCTGGAGTCCCGGGATCGAGTCCCGCATCGGGCTCCCTGCTCGGCAGGGAGTCTGCTTCTTCCTCTGACCCTCCCGACCCTCCCCCCTCTCATGTGCTCTCTCTCTCAAATAAATAAATAAAATCTTTAAAAAAAAAAAAAGACAAGACAAAAGTTCTTCAAGCGGTCCATTTCCCCAGTGATGGATTAATATGTGAATTTCATTGGCAAGACGGTAACAAAGCCAGGAAAGTATATGGCAAGAGAGACTTCTGTCCCAGACAAGATAGCATGGGTAGCGCCGGGGACCAGCTCTCCCTGGGAACCTGATGCTGGAGATGCCAGAGGACAGAGAGAGAGAGTCTTAGCTCAAAAACCCTCAATTAGCAACTAAGACCAAAAACACAAGACGCTTCTGGGGGCCGAGAAGGTGGCTGGATCCTGAGGGAATGATGGCCTCAGGTGGGAGAGAGCTAGGGGCCACCCACGGAGGGCTGGGAAGGGCCGGAGCGCCATGGAGCCTGCAGGGGAGGGGGGAGGGGCTGCACCCGCGCCTCCCCCGCTCCCCCCGTGCCTACGGATTCAGGTGCTGTTGCCTTAGACCTGGGTCCCTGGGCCAATGGTACATGCCTACAAGCAGGAAAGCAGCAGGGCCAGCTCAGGGTGGTGGGGCCCAGGCAGAACTCGAGCCCCGCTGGCTCGGTGAGTCACCCAAAACGAGTGAAGACAACAGCATGAACCAGACGCCTCTTCCCCTGAACCCCTCTTGTTACTCCAGAGGTAACCACAAAACACCCCAGGAAGCCAAAAACACCTGGGGCACAGGCAGTCGTGTTGAGAATGGACTTTCATACTAGAAGCTTCCTTCCTGAGGCTCAGATGTATCAGAAGCAGCCCAGACTAGGCCTAAGCTTTTTACCACAACTCCAAGGCAGACACTAAGCGTTCAAAGAGCTACAGACGAGCTCACAGAGAAAACGAGAAGACATCTGAGGAGCTCTGAGAAGGAGAAGCATGACATACAGAACGACCTACACTGTAGGAGGCGGAAACCGAGCAACAGAATAAAACGGAAGAAACGGATAAGCATCCACGGCAACGTAAGGGAGAATAACGAAGCGGGAAGACTCCATGACGGGGAAGAATGAACTGGAGACGCCAGGGATGGAAGAGTAACCGAGGCGCGCGGCGGATGGGCTGGGTAGCAGAGCGCGCGTATCTGAGGAACGCAGGACTCCACTGGCAGGTGCGGGGACCCAGAGTCTCTGGAGGCCTCGGGAATGGATGAAGATGTGCAGTGAACACACAGGCGTGAAGAGAAGCAGGGGTAAGGCGGGCATGGCACCACCACAGGCTTCCTAGGAGGCCGTTAAGGAACCAATGGGGGGAGAGAAATACCTGGAGAAACAATGACCAAGAATTTCCCAGGACTAGACAGACACCTGGGATTTTAAAGGAAGTCGTTAGGACCACAGCGTGGAGACGCTCCCGATGGGCCTCACCGGTAAGACTTAAGGATGTCAAAGACCCGTGAGAAATCCAAACAGCCTCCAAGAGGAAAAGCTGGTCCCTCCAAGAGCAGACACCAGCTTTCTCGGTTAACAACCCCGGAAACAATAGACAATTAGTGGTATCTTCACAGTGCCGAGCCCAGAATTCTATCCAGGTGAGTTAGTACTGACCTTTGAAAGTGGGATAAAACATCACCTAAGAGCACGGCAAGTTCACCTGCCACTGACTCCCTTGAAAGAACTCTTTGAGGACGTGCTCCCCTGAGAAGATGGACCAGCCGAAAGCAAGAAGTAAGAAGGCAAAGGAAAGAATCTGGTGAATTTAGGGGTCTATGATAAAAACACATTTTTTTTTTTTCTTCCAGAACCATGACCTGGACTCGGCTTCCGGCTGAAACAACAGAGCTCTGCTCTGCAGGAACCCCCCCACCCCCGGGCCTCGAAACAGAACTCCAACTGCCCAGGTGTCCCTCTTCTGCCCTGATCCTCTCCCGTCTTCCTGCCGGCGGGGTGATCTTACTTGATCACTGGCGCCAGAGGCCCAAACGTCTCTTCGTGAGAGCAGAGCATGTCCCTGGTGACATTGCTGAGCAGGGTGGGCTCAAAGAAGTTTTTTCCGAGTTGGTGTCGCTTCCCGCCGGTCACAACGGTGGCCCCTTTGGAAACCGCGTCACTCACGTGTTTCTCTACCTGTGTGAAGAGAAAAAGAGGAGCCTGGGAGAGCTGGCTTGAAGATAACTGTGGAGATGATACAATCTCTTAAGAGTGTTAAATCTATAGGGAACGGTTTTTTCTTTCTTTCTTTTTCTTAAAAAATAGGTTGAGAACAATGTGCCCTGGTTCCTTCCAGGTAGAAAGAACCAAATATGCACAGACACAGAGGCAGGAAGACGGCACGTGGTGTGGGCAAGTGCCACCTTCCCCTGCTCTTAGATTTTCCACTGTCTGATCCTATAATTTGTTGAAGGGTCTAGTATGGCCTGATGTCCTTCTGAGCCTGACACTCTGCAGTTTTCCTGGGATTTGTTCTTTGCACTCTTGAGTTAGCTCCAGGTTCTTGGGCGCCATGTTGTCCTCCTGGCTTTCATTCTGTTCTATTACATTCTCCTCAAGTGGCTGTTTTGGGAAAGGCACGCTGAAAACGCCTACTTCCTGAGTTTTCCGACAACGCATGTCTGATGTCTTACCTTGTGTTGGTTGGGGACGGAATGGTGATCCGAAATCATTTTGCTTCAGAACTCTGGAGTACACATCGCTATTTCTATTGTTGTTGATGAAAGTCATGTTCAGAGATAGTTCTCCCTTCTTGGCGGGTAGCTGACCCCCACTCTCTGGAAGTGTTTAGGATCTTCTTCTATGTTCCTGACATTCCATGTT
Source organism: Mirounga leonina (assembly GCF_011800145.1). Lineage (NCBI taxonomy): Eukaryota > Metazoa > Chordata > Mammalia > Carnivora > Phocidae > Mirounga > Mirounga leonina. Next base: position 25,453,100 of record NW_023270709.1, on the reverse strand, counting down.
TTAGCAGAATGTATCTGGGGCTTTTTCCTTTCATTCCACTAGGTGGTTGGTAAAGTCTTTCCATGTGAAGCATCATTTCCCCTGGCTCTGAGTTTTCATGTTATTGATTTGATAATGCTACTTTTCCCCTCCCAGTTCTTTCTGGAGCACCTGTTGCTAAAATGGATATCCCCTCACCTCAGATTAATTCATTTCTTTTCAAATTTCTATCATATTTTTCATCTCTTTGTTTTTTGCTTTAAATTCTGAGAGCTCTTCCTGATCTTGTCTTCCATCTTCATCTACTGATTTTTTTTTTTTAATATTTTATTTATTTATCTGAGAGAGAGAATGGGAGACAGAGAGCATGAGAGGGGGAGGATCAGAGGGAGAAGCAGACTCCCCGCCGAGCAGGGAGCCCAATGCGGGACTCGATCCCGGGACTCCAGGATCATCACCTGAGCCGAAGGCAGTCGCTTAACCAACTGAGCCACCCAGGCGCCCCCATCTACTGATTTTTTAAAAAAGATCTGACCATCATGTGTTTAATTTCTAAAACCTTTCTCATTCTCATTGCCTCGTTTTCACAGAACCTGCTTTTGTTCTATAGATAGGCAATCTGCTGAAAACACAGGGAGAACGCTATTCAGTTCTAAGAAAATTCCTTTCTGTTCCCAGACTCATCCTCTTCCTTGAGGGTTGACTGTTCCTCTTATGTGCTGAGGGTTTGCCCTAAAGTTACCATGATTGCTGGTTGCTCACCTTCCTCGTGAAGGACTGGCTTGGTTAACTTAAGTGGGTGACATGGGTGGCTTTGTGGTTTCCAATCTCTCCCCTGAACAAGAGGGGCAACGGCAAGCTCAGGTTTATTCTGATTTGGCGGCTTCACTTCAGGGACAGCCCCCTTCCCCAAGGGGCCAAGGCAGGGGAGCCCAGCTCCAGGACACCCACCCTCACTCTTGAAGCTGGAGCACTTCAAGGGACACTTTAACGCATGCTCTCTCTTAGGGCAATCCCAAGGCAAGAATACAGAGCTCTGTCAAGCCTCGATGCTTCCCCTGGGTCCCACGGGCTGACGCTGACCTGACTGCCCACTGAGGCCGGGCAGCCCTGGGGTCTTGGTCCTCAGGCGGCCGATGAACAGCAGGAGCACAGGTGGGTGCTGACCTGGCTCTAACTTAATTTTGGTTCCTCAGGTGACACCCAGGAGGCTGGCTGTGTCACCCTTCTTTCCCCACATACAACCCAGCCTCCAACTTCGGTCTGCTTTAAATGATTTCATTAAAGTCCTTTCCACTAGTAGAGATTTACCGAAGGAACATATGGGATGTTCACGTTTTTTGTTTTTTGTTTGGATGTTCATATTCTAAGAAAGTTCCTTGTAAGCAACTCTAAAAAGATTATGGGGGTTTTCCCCCCTTTATTTATTCAATTCCAGTATAGTTAACATCAGTGCCTTCTTAGTTTCAGGTGTACAATATAGTGATTCAACAATTCCATATATTACTCACTGCTCATCACGGTAAGTGCGCTCTTAATCCCCTTCAGCTATTTCTCCCATCTCCTCACCCTCCTCCCCTCTGCTGACCACCAGTTAGTTCTCTAGAGTTAAGAGTCTGCTTTTTTGGTTGTGCCTTTTTTCTGTTTCTTAAATTCCACATATGAGTGAAATCATATGGTATTTGTCTTTCTCTGACTGATGTACTTCACGTTACACTCTAGAGCCATCCATGTTATTGCAAATGCAAGATTTCATTCTTCTTTATGGCTGCATAATATTCCATTGTGTGTGTGTGTATATATACACACCACATCTTCTTTCTTAAAAAGGATTATGTTTTAAAACAGGAGATTATGTCTTAAAACAACAAGGACAACTAGCTAGTGGTCTATCTAGACTGTGACTTTCTATAAACAAAGAGATCCTTCCTAAAAGCAATTTCCCTTTCCTGCCATCTGTAAATCCTGGGCATGGCTTCTGGTATTCCGTATCTCCCTACCAGGATGCTTTTGTCAAGGACTCTTCTGGAAGGGTTTTTTTTTTTTTGTCAATGGAAGCCAGCATTTCAGCTGAAACATACATGATTTTAAAAACAAAACCAGTCTTCCTTTCCTTTTGGGTGTTCAAAAAATTAAAGAACTTTGTCTTTCAAGATCCTAATTCCTAGGGCAGCTAGGGATAAAATTATCACCACGATCACAGAAAATTTAGGGAGGGCAGTAGAAGATCTAAAGTGACAGATCTCATGGGCACTGTAATGCCAGAGCCAGAAAAGCTTATGGGCAGATGAAGCCACCTGATTTATACTTATGGGCAGAAATTCACTTTTTCCTGATTTCTCCATTGTTTCCAAAACAGCCTTGCTGGGCACTTTACCAAAGTGTTTTTTGCTAGTAAAGCCTTTGATATCGAAACCATGAAATTTACTTTAACAAAAAATCAAACGAACTTACCTTTTCTACTGCCTTTTCATCAATTAATGGGCCTTGAGTAGTTCTCTCCTCAAATCCATTACCCACATGCAGGTTTGTTTTAATTGCCTCAGCAAATTTCTTCACAAAGGAATCATGAATACCCCTTTGTACCAAGAAACGGTTTGAGCAAACACAAGTCTAGACAGGGAAAAATAAAAAAATAAAAAACCCCAAACTCACAGGACAGTTTGTCAGAAGCTGTTGACCCAACCAATAAACGTGTGACTGCTGCTACCTCTCTGAATATGAAAACACTTCCCCAGGTGGCTCTCGTCCTGTGTCCAATCTGCCATGTCCCTCCCCATGTGGGTGGGGCCCGAAGATAAACGCACTAAGTAAGTGCACATTCTTCTCCAACCTTCTCCATATCTGCCACACCTTGTGGTTAAACAAGTAAGCAAGTACAAATATCTGTGTAAAAAAGAGAAAGCCACCTGACCCAAGTTTTTTTCCAATGGCTTAAGTAAGCCACTATAAAACAAATAGGGAAAGAAGAAAAGAGCATAAAAAACCTGTAACTCCATGAGAGACAGTGATGCTGCAACAACAGAGCAGGGGCAGGATGGAAGGCAGTCAAAAACTGACTTATATCTATTAGCTTATTAAACTGTTCAGGGTTTGGCTGAATCTGACATTTTGAAAATGGACACAAGACCATTCTTCCATGTCAGCCTAAATTATTGAAAAGACCCTCGCTTATTTTTTTTCTAATTAAACCTAAATATATATATTTTAAAGATGTATTTATTTTAGAGAGAGAGAGAGCATGTGTGAGCAGGGGGAGAGGCAGAGGGAGAGGGAGAGAGAAAAAATCCTCAAGCAGACTCCCTGCTAAGTGCAGAGCCCAACATGGGGCTCAATCCCAGGACCCTGAGATCACGACCTGAGCCAAAATCAAGAGCTTGTCACTCAACCAAATGAGCCACCTAAGCACTCCTAGACCTAATATTTTTAAATTATAAAACATAACCATATTATAGGAAATGCAGTTATCGCTGACAGATTTTCTTCTTGTGTTTTTTCTTAATCATGTATTTTTCTAGTAGAAACTATAGGTAAATAGATATAGACATAATTTTTTGTCCTATGCATTTTTATTGGCTTCAAGCAATACCTCAAAGTTGTAGCTTTATGAGTGTGACTCTGAAGGTCGCACCTATTAACATTTTACGTTTCTAAAAGGAAACAAAGGTATTTCTGAAACAACCAAGCTTATTTAAGGTTATATGAAAGGGGAGAAATTAATCACCGAAGGTCAATACAAGGATGAAAACTACTTGATACAGAGTACTATATAACATTTCACCTTTTCCCACAATATTACCTTTCAGGCGTTTTTATTGTCTCTGGAATGCATTTAAAACCACTTATTGATGGTACTCTGAGACAAAGTACTTGAGAATATTTTGTAAGACGCCAGGTTCCTGGCAACAGCTTGGAGAGAAACTGGGAGATGGGACCCTCAGTCCACTGAGTTGGTACTGCGACCCAAGGGTCTAGGACTTCAAGTCAACCAGTGTCTCCAGAGTTCCATTTTCTCATCTGTATCAGGTCACTCTGAAGGTCATGCCAGATGTGCTCAGCCAGGATTTCCTGTGGAGGTGTGAGCTCGAGCCACCACTCTCCCGATGACAACCTGGACACCCCCTGGGTACGCTGTACCATGTGCCCATCAGGCCCCCTCCATCTCAGGGACAGTGAGACCCAGGCAATAGCGTTTTGAGTTTTTCAAGAACAATCTCAACATTTTCCTACCTTTTCCTTAAGACTGTGGGCCTCAGACCCTAGCTGTGTGGGCTGTTTTGTATCTGAGGAGATGATTTTATCTGTTCAGTAGAGAAAAGCCCAATGAGGGGAAACTATGAAAATAACCAGATTCAAAGAGTAGGAAGACGAAGAGAACAATGTGATTAAACATCTGTTCAGGAAATTGCTCGAAGCCAGGGATCACACCTTATTTCTCTTTGGACCCTCTGAGCCGAGAACAGCTGCCGGCAAAAAGAGCTCTTAATAAATATGTGCTGAAAGTGAGTAAAGGACGAATGATGGAAGGAATCTGCAAGTTTCCTTCCAGGAGGTGAGTTAGGCGGTAAGATCTTTGTGAAATACAGTCACGCGCGTGTGCGCGCACACACACCCACACACACCCTGAAAAACACTGCAGGACTCACCTGTCCAGAGTTCCTAAATTTGGACGTCATGGCCCCTGCCACAGCCTGGTCCACGTTGGCACTGTCAAATACGATGAACGGGGCGTGGCCGCCCAGCTCCATGGAGACCCTTTTCACAGAGCCTGCCACGTGGTGCAGCAGCATCTGTAGGCAGACGATAGACCGTGAGCGCCGGATCAGGATCGGGCCGGTAAGCCTTCGTTTCAAACACTGACCCAGCAGGGCACGAGCCAGGGGCACAGCAGTGTCTCCAGGATGACCGTTTGCGTAAGAACATACATTTGTAGGGGCGCCTGGGTGGCTCAGTTGGTTAAGCAACTGCCTTCGGCTCAGGTCATGATCCTGGAGTCCCGGGATCGAGTCCCGCATCGGGCTCCCTGCTCAGCGAGGAGCCTGCTTCTCCCTCTGACCCTCCCCCCTCTCATGTGCTCTCTCTCTCTCTCATTCTCTGTCAAATAAATAAAATCTTTATAAAAAAATAATAAATAAAGTTTCATTGGGCGCCTGGGTGGCTCAGGCGGTTAAGCGACTGCCTTCGGCTCAGGTCATGGTCCTGGAGTCCCGGGATCGAGTCCCGCATCGGGCTCCCTGCTCGGCGAGGAGTCTGCTTCTCCCTCTGATCCTCCCCCCTCTCATGCTCTCTCTATCTCATCCTCTCTCTCAAATAAATAAATAAAATCTTTAAAAAAAAAAAAAGAACATATATTTGTATACGATAAAGACACAGGAGGAAGGCTACAAGAAATTCAAAGTAGTTACATGGACAGAAGGGAGGGAGTCAGGGGCAGGCAAGAGCCTTCTGAACATAAGCATGTTTATACTGCCTTGCTTCTTGCACCATGTAGTGTACTACCTATTAAAAATTACATGGTAATAGGCTTAATCATAACATAGGGAAGATAATAAAATCACCCAGAATCCCACACCCTTAGCTTTTTTTTTTTTTTTTTAGATTTTATTTATTTATTCATGAGAGACAGAGATTGAGAGAGAGGCAGAGGGAGAAGCAGGCTCCCAAGCAGCACGGAGCCCGATGCGGGACTCGATCCCAGGACCCTGGGATCATGACCTGAGCCGAAGGCAGACGCTTAACCATCTGAGCCACCCAGGCGCCCCCCACACCCTTAGCTTACCACTGATAAAATTTTAAAGTATATTGATCCGGAATTTGGCCACATACACAGGTTCATATAGATGCACTTCTTTTTTTTTTTTTAAGAAAACAGAATGGTAGGGGGCGCCTGAGTGGCTCAGTCGTTAAGCGTCTGCCTTCGGCTCAGGTCATGATCTCAGGGTCCTGGGATCGAGCCCCGCATCGGGCTCCCTCCTCAGCGGGAAGCCTGCTTCTCCCTCTCCCTCTCCTACTCCCCCTGCTCGTGTTCCCTCTCTCGCTGTGTCTCTCTGTCAAATAAATAAATAAAATCTTAAAAAAAAAAAAAAAAGAAAACAGAATGGTAGATTTATACAGTTCTGTAAACTGCTCTATCTTCCCAATTAACCACATATCTGGAACACCTTAACATGTTCATAACACCTTATACCTTCTTCCTCCAGGGTAACACTATACCGTGAAGATTCTCTCATGGTAGCACACGCGTTTCTAGAACATTCCTTTAGATGCCGGCCTAAAGTTCCATTGCATGGCTGTTCCATAAATTTATTTATTCAGCCCCCATCTGTGGGAAATTTAGGCTTCCAATCCCTTGCTATTCAAAATAACGCTGCAATTATTCTCTCGGTATAAATTTGTAGAAATAGAATTGCTAACTCAATGCACAATTATAATGCTTTTTTTTTTTTTAAAGATTTTTTTTTCTTTTTATTTATTTATTTGAGAGAGAGAATGAGATAGAGCACGAGAGGGAGGAGGGTCAGAGGGAGAAGCAGACTCCCTGCCGAGCAGGGAGCCCGATGCGGGACTCTAGGATCATGACCTGAGCCGAAGGCAGTCGCTTAACCAACTGAGCCACCCAGGCGTCCCAATTATAAAGCTTTTTAAGGAAACAAAAAGACCTTTCTGTTTCTGTAAGTACCTTTATACTAAATACAATTTTGGTTCAGTTCTAAGACGTCCATTTCAACATCAGCTGTATGTTTCTGGAACCTTTAATTCTAGATTATGAAAGAAACATGCATTCCAGAACTGAGGACATACAACGGAGAGCCTTCAGCCACTTTACATGCAACTAATAATGGGAACTCTGGTCACCCCAATGCCTCAGTATTGTCCAAGAGGACGTCTGTCATGTCACGGTAAGTAAGGGACACCATTCAAAATGTCTCTGGATGGTGATCAGACATTACTTTATCCCACAGACCTCTTAACCCTCCCCTGCAGATCTCCCTAAGAAGGGTGCTAAAGATGAACTAGTATTTTCCTACTCTCTCTAGAGAGAGAAAATATTAGAATGACATCTGTTTTCTTTGAGACTTAGGTCACGTACCTTTCCGGTCGCTGTCGAGCCAGTAAAGGAAATTTTGGACACGAGAGGATCAGTACAAAGCGCTTCCCCTACTTCCTTCGCCTTCTTTCTAGAGCAGGGAATAACATTGTACACACCTGGCGGAATTCCAGCCTGGTTTGCAAGCTATAAAGAGAAACAGCAAACAGGGGGCAGCAAATGATCAAACTGGAAAAACAGAAAAAGAGAAATAGAGGTTTTAATCCAAAACGTAATGGGGGAAAAAAAAACAACTAAGCTGGCTTGGGGGACAGAATAAGAATATGTTTGGAACTGAAATAAGATCCTTATTCATGCTAAAGTGATTTTAAATGTGTTGTCACGCATTTAAATATTTATAGCATGGTTTTAATGCCACTTTCTTGTTTAAATTTATTTTAATTAATTTTTAATGCTACTTTGTTTAAAAAAATAACAAAACAAAACAAAAACCCCTTGGGATTTCTTTCCCGAGAAAAATCCAGGGAGAGTTCTGGAAGTTTTGGGTTCACCTGTAGAAGAAGCAAAGGGAGAGGGCGCAGGGGAGCACCTCCTGTGTGGGGGGCAGTGGCAGGCCGTCCCGCGGGGGACCCCCCCAGGGCAGTGGTGAGGAACGGGAGGCCTCGCGGGGGGCTGGTGCCCACGCCGCGCGCCAGGGAGGACGGGGCCAGCACGCTGACCCGCCACGGCCCTCTTTGGATCAGGCACGTCTGGAATCACGGTAGCTTCTGAATGTCACTGACTGTGACCCCTGCGCAAATCCGCCTGGGGTTCTGGGAAGACGGCGGGAAGCGCGGAGTGTGGCACTCTCTCCGAGTCCCCTCCTAAACGCAGAGAGGGCAATCACAGAGCCAAACCACAGCATCCGAGGCCGCACTTCCAAGACCGGGATGTAGTGCGAGCCCAGGACAGTCGTTTCTCAGCGCACCACGGGGCTGACCTAAGGTCTGACCGCCCGGGCACCTGCTTCAAAGACGCCGACGGGGGCAAAGGCCCGGCCGGCCAGACCACCGAGATAAGCAGCCAGGCAGCCCTCCCGCGGGAAGTTTCGCAACAGGGAGGGTTTGGCAACCTGCTTTCTCGCCTGACCCGGGGGTGCCGAGCCAGGGACAGCTGGGAGCGTCAGCACCTGCGGGAGGAGCCGCAGAAGGAAGCTGTCCATGGCCGCCACCGGAGAACAGCCCACCGCTGCTCCCGGGAGGGCACTGGGGCCGCCGGGTGCAAGAGCAGGTGATAAAGGAGGGGCAGGCTCGGTCAAGCGGGGAAGGGAACGGAGCCCGGAAATCTCAGGGCGGGGAAACAAAAGACACCCGTGACTTAGAGAATCGGGCCTCCTGCTAAAAGCTTAGGGAAACCAACTTCGTATAAAAATGAAGTAAACGCTCAGAAAAATACCCAAATCAAATCCCATACAACATGATTAGAAGAAAAGAAGAAACTAAAGAGCAGAAAGCATCCTCGTGGACAACAAAAGCACTCCCAGAAGACATGCCCACAAAACAGATCAAAGCGGTAACTGACACCGAAGGAAAAAAAGAAGTATCAAGATACAAAAGAACAACATGAATCAGAGAAATTCTGGAAATGAGGTAAGGGAACACAGGGAAGAATCAGAAATACAAGGAAAAACTAGGTTCAGAAATGAAAAGCAGGGAGCTCCACGTTCGGTATAGAGAGGCCTTAAAAATGAAATCCTTAAAAAAAAAAAAAAGGAAGAAAAGAAAAGAAATGAGCAGCACTGACCAGCAGCCCTGCCAACGTCACGACAAGAGACAGCTGGCCGTATGCGTCTCCCGATAAAAGGACACGAGGAGGCCGAACCGACATCTGACGAAGTCTGGATGAGGTTCAGAGGTTTTGTTTGTTTTTTTTTTTAAAGATTTTTATTTATTTGACAGAGAGATACAGCGAGAGAGGGAACACAAGCAGGGGGAGTGGAGAGGGAGAAGCAGGCTTCCCGCTGAGCAGGGAGCCCAATGCGGGGCTCGATCCCAGGACCCCGGGATCATGACCCGAGCCAAAGGCAGTCGCTTAACCGACTGAGCCACCCAGGCGCCCCTTTTTTTTTTTTTTAAAGATTTTTATTTATTTGACAGAGAGATACAGTGAGAGAGGGAACACAAGCAGGGGGAGTGGAGAGGGAGAAGCAGGCCTCCTGCCGAGCAGGGAGCCCGATGCGGGGCTCGATCCCAGGACCCCGGGATCATGACCTGAGCCGAAGGCAGACGCTTAACGACTGAGCCACCCAGGCGCCCCTTCATAGAGGTTTTTAAAACACGTGGTCCTGAGCCTTTCCGATCAACACAGATGTGTGTTTCCAAATAAATTTTGTAAGCAGGAGGGGTCTGCTGGTCATAGATCAGTGCGGGCTCTGAACACCGTCACCTGCAGGAAGCACATCGCTAACTCTGCACGCCTGAGGAGTCTAGTCGTAAGTTCACTTACACACATCGTGCAGATTTAAGAATCATTTCAAGGAAAACCGTAACAGCTCATCTAAAAGAAGCCTTCTGTTCGGTTAACGTTTCCATAGGACTAAAATGTCCAATCTGCCTCTGAAATAAGATGCTGTTGGGGGAAGTGCCCTGAGGGTCTGGAGCCGCACCCGGTCCCTGAGAGCTCCGAACAGCAAACGTGGCAACTGTTGCTGCCTTCTAGAAGCTTCTCCAGCCGACCACAGGGCCAAAGACAGCAGCGCAGGGACCCAAAGGAGGAGGACTCTCGGCCCAGGAAGGATGCAGATGACGAGGCCAGAAACAGACCCCCATACTCAGTGTGGCTCTCACGGCTCGGAAGCCCTCCCTACCCCGAACATTTCCTGAGGGCCTCCCGGGCCCAGGCACCGTAGAAGGTTCTGGCATTCAGCAGTGAACGAAACAGAGGCGAGTCTCCGTCTCCGCGGACCTGACGTGCTCGTGTCCGTGAGACAGCCAGCATGTCAGGTGGCTCGGAGCTACGGGAAGAAGAACAAAGCAGAGAAAGGATCGGGAGCACGGGAGTCCGAGGCTGTGATTTTCCAAAAGGGGGCCAGCAGAGCCTCCCTGTAAAGGTGGCATCTGGGGAGGAACTTTCCGGAAGAAGAAAAGGCAGGTGTAGAGCTCGGTTGGGGGGAGCCTGGTGTGGTCTGAGGAGTGGAAGGGGTCAGAGTGGCCAGAGCTGAGGGGTACGGAGTTTCGGAGTGACAGGTAAGGTAAGGGCAGAGGGGGGATTGGGGCTCGGGGGGTGGCATCTCACAGGGCCTTGGAGACCACTGTAGGAAGTCTGGGCTTCACTCTGGGGGACATGAGAAGCCATTGGATGGTTTTAAACAGGAGAATGGCGAGACCTGACTGAATGCTGACTGAACTGGAGAAGGGAGAGGTAAAGAGGAGGTTCCCTAAAATGTGAGAAATGCCCACATTTTAGTCGTGGGCTTGCCTACTTAATAAAAGTGACGGACAGGTACTATTTGTAGGGCAGCCTAAAATACACATTGTCTACAGATGTCAGGAAGTCCCCCATCCATTGTTTTTTTCCTAAAACATCTGACTTAAGGGCACCTGGGGGGCTCAGTCGGTTGGACATCCGCTCTTGATCTCACGGTCGTGAGTTCAAGCCCCGCGTTGGGCTCCACGCTGGGTGTGGAGCCCACTTAAAAAAATAAAATCAAATATCTGACTTAAAATAATTGCTAGGAAGTTAAAACACAACCCATCCAGCATGAGATGCAGCCAAAGAAGGAGGCTTCGAATCAGCTTCTTTCTGCCCTGGATAAATAATCCCGGCTTGGACTTTGTCAGCTATGCACAAACATGGGGGAGAGGCTCACCTCGGCCAGGGCCAGGGCAGAGAAGGGCGTGTGTTCGGCGGGTTTCACCACCACGGTGCAGCCGGCTGCCAGGGCGGCCCCCACCTTCCGGGTGATCATGGCACTGGGGAAATTCCACTGGGGACAGGAGAGCAGAGAAAGTATGAGACAGGATGGACTGCCCCATAGTTCAAAACCAGGCAGGTCAGGAAGTCAGTCAACAATTCCATTGCTCCAATGGACTCTCACAGCGGTTCTCTGGCTCCTGCTCAGGTGAGCTCTCAGGACACCTGACACCTGGGTGTCAACTCAGGGACTCTGGAGGCATAGGAAACCTTTCCAGAATTTTAAACAGTACAAGATTATCCACACCAGGAGTTGGCAACCTTTTTCTGTAAAGGGCCAGATGGTCAATATTTAGGCTCTGTGGGATGTACAGTTTCTGCCCCAACGACTCCGTGGTTCTGATGTGGAGGCGGGCACAGCCAGTGTGTGCAGGAATGGGCATGGCTGGGTCCCAATAAAACTTTACTTATAAATATAGGCAGGGACGCCTGGGTGGCTCAGTCGGTTAAGCGTCTGCCTTCGGCTCAGGTCATGATTCCAGGGTCCTGGGATCGAGTCCCGCATCGGGCTCCCTGCTCAGCGGGGAGCCTGCTTCTCCCTCTGCCTCTGTCTCTCTCTCTCTCTCTGTGTCTCTCATGAATAAATAAATAAAATCTTTAAAAAATAAATAAATAAATATAGGCAGCAGGCTGGATTAGGCCTGAAAGCCGTAGTTTCGCTGACCCTTTGGGAGAAAATACCAGCCAAGGTAATTTTGAAAATGGCAGATGATTTATGACCTCCTTCTCTCTATTTATGGATAGATATTTGTAGTTATCACCGTATCTATATTAACAGCATTTTTTTTTTTTATTTTGACAAATCCTCGTCCAGTGCTCATTCTGTGCTAGGAAGCACTTCTAAATGATAATTAATGAAATCCTCACCCCAACCCGCTGCGGTATTACTACACCGGGGAATAACGAGGACATTACTCTGGGGAAACCGGGAGAAGCTAAGTACCTCGCCCAGGCTCACGCAGCTGGGGAACAGTGAGCTCTGAGGCACACCTGGTCAGGCTGGGCTAAGGGGGTGTCTGACAGCCAGCGGCCACCCTCGAGGAGTAGACGGGGGACGTCGTGGACGGCAGCCACACGAGGCTGGTCACCAGGAGAGCGCGGGGCGCCCCTCAGGGGCCGCATCCCCACCCAGGCAGACGCAATACTGCATCTGGAGACCTTCTCACCTGCAGAACCCGGCCCAGTGCCCGCTGGTCGGCACACTAATACTGGGCTGTGGATGATAATCGTAAACTGAGCATAAAGTTTTCCCCACGCCATGGCACATTAAATGTGTCATAGCTTAAGTCTTAGAAAAAAAAAAAGATCTTTTCCGACGTGCTAGGCCCGGCCTAGAAGAAAAGCCCCGGGTCCTGCTGTGGGTCGTCCGCCTCTGCAGGAGTTACCCAACAGGCATTCCCACTCACCGCCCCGCACCGGGGTGTCACAGAGGACCCGCATACACCCCTCCGCGGGACAGGGGAGGGACGGAGCCGGCGGGGCGGTGGGGGGGGAGGGGGGGGACGACACACCTCCTCACAAGGGAGGAGGCCGTGTCATCCCAGTCCCGCCCCATCTCCTACCCCGGGACCTCGCCCGTCCTTCCCATCCCCATCCCCGTCCTGCCGGACCTCGTACCGGGGTGATGACTGCCGCCACCCCAACGGGCTGCTTGAGGACCAGGGCCCGCCTGTCTCTTGCGGGGGTGTGGATGACGTCTCCGTAGATGCGGCGGGCTTCCTCTGAGAACCACTCCAGGAAAAGGGCTGCATAGACCACCTCCCCCTGCGCCTCCTTCAGTGGCTTCCCCTGGAGCAGAAAAGGACACATTCACCGCGTCTCACGACAAAGGCATGACTCTGCCAGGTGGCATGCAGAGCAGACACTCTCCCGTTACCAAACCCCCGGGACCGATGGGAAATGCGCGACCCCAGCGGGCGTCCGAGAAGGCGAATGACAGGTGGAGACGGGAAGCCAGGCCACAATCCGTCTACACCCCGGCAGCTAGAAGGGCGACTTCGCACTTGTTTCTCCTCGGACGCCTGCTGGGTGTTGGGACCCTGCTGTGAAGCCATGATTACAGCTATGGAGAAACTTCTGGCACGTTTTTAAACACACACACGCAGCGTGAAGAAAGTCAACCACACCAATCAGAGAGAAAAAATGTGGAATGGTGGCAAAGCATTGTTCACAAAATTCCACTCAAAATCTATTTCTCCAGGATTATTATTATTATTACTGTCCCCCCGTTCCCCGCCCACCTCCCCTCTGGCAACCACCAGGCTGTTCTCTGTATGTAAGAGTCTGTCTCTTTGTCTTTTTTTTTCTTTGTTTCTTAAATCCCACGTATGAGTGAAATCATACGGTATCTGTCTTCCTCAGAATGACTTATTTCACTTAGTGTAACAGGCTCCAGCTCCGTCTATGTTTCTCGTATATCATTCAAGGGTAGAACATACAAACTGTTCTAGCAAATGTGAGGCCTGACACAATAATTACTGCATAGCTGATCACTAGGCAAGGACTTCCCATTTTCTTTAGCTGCAGGCTTGCCCGGGCTTGAGCCTGAGCATTCCGGGACAGCTTCTTAGGGGAGCAAGTTAGGGCCCTGAACTTACACTTTCAGCTGTAATTATCTTGGCAAGGTCATCCTTATTTTGTATCATTAGGTCGTACCATTTCCGAAGTAATGAACTCCTCTCCTGGGAAGGAAAGAAAAAGAGCAACAGAAATACAAAATAACCTTCCATGTCCTCAAACGGTTGCTGTGTGGTCTCACGCTCGGGGAGACACACGCTGACCTGTCTTCTTCTTTTTTAAAATGATGCGTAAGTGACGTGTATATAACACAATGTTCGTGTCAGGTGTGCAGACCTTCCTTTGATAAGCAATAAGGAAGATTCCATTTCAAGCTGCATCTAAGGGTTGTATTGAGTCATAAGTTGTAAAAGAGAAAAAGACTTGGGTCCAACAGCACAAAGACGAGTAACTTCACCACACACAGCTCTGGTTGCGAGCTCGCCCTGTGCAGGAGCAGGGAGGAATCTGATGACTCCAGGCCAGTGCTTATTCTGGGGGAGAGACAAAAGCCTACGCTCTAGGGGGCGTGGCCTGGAGAAAGAAATCAAAGATCTGAGCCCAGGGCCTGCGGGACACAGAGTCCATGCTTCGCCTGAGAGAGGTTGAGAGGACGTGGAACGGCGTGAGAACTGCAGGAATGCAAAGTAGATTCGGCTTGCTGGCGGAAAACACACGTCCAGGCCGAACACCGGAAGCCAGGGGAGGCAAGGGGCCACCCTCAGGATGCACGGCCCGTGTCGGGGGTTAATGGTGTGTGCCCCCAACAGAAGTGCTGCCGTTCCAGCCCTCAGTACCTCAGACAGGGACAGACAGGGTCTTTACAGATGTGACCGAGGCAAGCAAGTTACAGTGACGTTCAGTTTTTAATAAATTCAAAGTTAAAACTTTTTAAAAGTTTTGTTAATCTAAAATTAGGGTGTGTCCTACTCCAACATAAAAGGGGGCTCCTTGTAAAAAGGGGGACTTTGGACACAGAAACAGGAATGCACAGAGGGTTAGGGTTAGGACACAGGGAAAAGACAGCCGCCTGCAAGTCAAGGACAGAGGTCTGGGGCAGATCCGTCCCTCAGAGCCCTCGGAAGGAACCAGCCCTTGACTTGGGATTTCGAGCCTGCAGAGCTGGGACAGTATGTTTCTGTTGTTTAAACCATCAGGTTTGTGGTACTTCGCGATGGCAGCCCCCGGAAACCACTGCGGTCTTTGTGAGGAGCTGTGAGAGTGTGTCGGTCTCCAGCAGGGAGGCTCGCGTCCCACCTGAGCAGGGATGCGTGGTGGGTGGCGGCCTCGGAGCCCAGCTCAGCCACGCTCCTCGTCCGTACCCTGCATCAAGTCTCTGCCTCAGAGAGCCACTGAAAGCACTAGATAAAGCACCTGCAACGCGCCCAGAACAGCCCTCAGAGACGGCCTCGTCCTAATCCCTGGAACCTGCGAATCTGTTCCCTCACAGGGCAAAGGGATTTTGCAGATGTGATCGCGTAAAGGATCCCGAGGTGAGGAGGGCATCCAGGTGGGCCCAAGGGAACCACAAGGCTCACTTAAGAGGGAAGCAGGACGGTCCGAGGCACACAAGGTGGTGGTACCAGAAGCGGAGGCTGGAGTGAGGTGGGGGTCGCCTCCAGACGCTGGGAAGGAAGCCCCAAGCGGTTCCTGAAGGAACACAGCCCTGCCAACACACGTGGGACTTCTGACCGCCAGAACAGTGAGAGAATAGATCTGGGTTGTCGTGTTGATTTGCCTTAATTTGTTAAAGCCGCCATTGGTGACTAATGCGTTAGCTCACAGAGCCGTAAGTATCCGGCTCCCGTTTCCCCTGAGATCCTGCAGGAGCTCGCGAGCTGGGAAACAGGAGGTCCTAAAACCCGTGAAAAGAAGGACGTGAGGCAATGCAAACAATGTCACCGGGAAGGGCCAACCAAGGCGCATGGACCCAGCCACCGTTCAGAGCGGGGAGGAGAGCGGAGCCCAACGGCAGAAGCATCAGGTGAGCTAGACCTTGAGGATGGGGGTGGGCAGGGCGGACAGACAGGCCTGGGGGCAAGAGGGGTGGGTCAGGGCTGCCTTATACCGGAGCCGCGCCACAGCCCACCCGTCCTCCCTGCAGAGGCGGACCTGCCTTCCTTGGGACCGCCGAGCACCACTTCCTCAGCAAGACGCTCCACAAGCCTTCCAAGAAGGAAGGTTCTCTGAGAAGACTCCAGCTCCTGCAGGACGAGCGGACGCCGCCACGTTCACGCTCCAGGGGCATGGATGTCAGGTGGGTGACGTGACCACAAGCTGACGGCAGCCGTGAACGGTCCCGGCACCGGCCCTGGGGCTCCGAACAACCAGTCTCGAAGCCGAGTCTGGGCCGGAAGAGCTTCCCGGACACCTGTAGCACCCCCGGTCTCTCCTCCCCTACCGCGTCTCAGCTGGTGGTTAGTGGTTACTCCTTCCTTCCCGGTGCTCTGGCTGGAAGCCTGGGGTCCTGGCTGACCCCTCTTTTGCTCGCACCCCAACATCACCAGGGCCTCCAGCTGACGCTCTGGTCACAACAGATCCTTCTGCAGAGCGCCCTGGTTCAAGCCGCCGTCCCCTCTCGCCTCAATCTCCGCCAACAGACCCCTAACAGGCCTCTGCCCCCACCGTGCCCCTCCTTCCACCTGTTCTCCACGCTGGGGCCAGAGTACCCTTTCCCACCGCAAACCTGGTCACAGCTCTGCTCGAAGCCCTGGAGTGGTGCCCCGCCTCCCTCAAGGTAAAACCCCAGTCCTTAGGATGGCTGCACACCCCACTGGATCCAGCCCCTCCGCCCCCTGTTACTACGGCCTTCAGAGCTGCCCCTGCCTCCGGGCTGTTCTACAAACGGGTCAGGCATGCCCCTGACTCAGGAATTCTGCTCCAGCCCAGTTCCCGTCCCTCCTTCAATCTTTGCAGCCCCGGTCCTCAGTGAGGCTACTCTGATGTGTGGGCAGAATTGGGCCCACTCCACTCATAGGTTGAAGTCCTAACCCCCTGTATCTCGAACAGCGTCTTGAAAGAGGTTATTAAGGTTAAATGTGGTCATAGATGCGGGTCTTAATCCAGTATGACTGGTGTCTTTACGAGGAGAGGTTAGGACACCGGCAAATGCAGAGGGAAGGTCGTGCGCAGACGGCCACCTACAAGCCAAGGACATGTCAGTTAACGGCAGTCTCTCTACTCGGGCCGAAACCTGGAGAACGGCCGGCTGCCCGCACGGAGCCCGATTTCCCGACTAGCCTCCCTGTGTTGAACTGTGGCGGCCAGGGAGAGCCCCCTGGGCGCGCACCTGCGCCCCCCGCTCAGGCCCCTCCACCTGCTCACCATGCCCTCGGCTCGCTGGTAATTTCATGGGGCAGCTAAGGCTTCCGCCTCCCTCCTGGACAATTTCAGAGGCTGGGGGCGGCGCCTGTCCCTGGCCCCTGGCACAGTGCTTGGCACCAAGCCGACGCTCCACGCCTGCTCGCCGATCCCCTCTGTCTTGGTTTTATGGCTTTCTGCCTGGTGAATCCGGGGAATCGGGGAGGGGGAGGCGACGCGGCTGGTTCCTCTGTGGGGCAGCCCGGGGCCCCCGAGCGCGCTCACCTTGGCCGAGACGCCCCTCCAGCTGCAGAAGGCCTCGTAGGCGGCGCGCACCGCGGCGCGGGTCTCGGGCACCCCGCAGTCGGCCACCAGGCCCAGCTCGGCGCCGCTGGCCGGGTCGTGCACGGGGAAGGCGGCGGCGGCCGGGAGCCAGCAGCCGCCCACGAAGCGGTCGGTGCGGAGCAGCGCCGCGGACAGGCCCGCCAGGCCCCCGGCAGAGCGGCGGGGCTGCGCCGAGCAGCGGGGCCGCAGGCCGCGCGCGGCGGGCGCCGGCGGGAGGCGCGGGGCCCGGCAGCTCCGCAGCCGCAGCCAGGTCGCCATGGCCCCGGCGGCGGCGGCGGCGGCAGGAAGCAGGCAAGCGGGCGCGCGCCCGAGTGCAAGGGTCGGGGCGGCGGCGGGGGCGCGCCGGGGCCGCGGGGGCGCGGAGCAGCGCCCTCTCCCGCGTCCTCGGCGCCGCCGCCGGTCCTCCGCGGCGCGCCGCCTCGCTCCCCGCCAGACCTGGGAGGGCTGCCGGAGATGCGCCCGCGGGCCTCGCCTTCCAGCCTCGAGCGCTCCTGTGTGATGACTCCCTAGCTCCCTAGCTGCTGCAGGACAGCCGCCCCCCGCCGCCCCCGCGGTCCACCCCCTCCCCCCACCTGCATCCCCCGCCACTGGAATTGGGCGGGGTCCATCGATGCGCTGGGGGTGCCCCAGCCGCCAAGGGCGTGATCCCCGCTCTCCGTCGCCACAGCTCCCGCGCGCTCGGGGTCTAGGCTGGGGGTTCTCTGCGCCGGGCAAGTGTGGCTCCCTGTTCTGCCGCCTGGACGGTTTTCTGGGTGTGTGTTTACCTATTCCCCGCATCAC
Organism: Mirounga leonina; assembly: GCF_011800145.1. Taxonomy (NCBI): domain Eukaryota; kingdom Metazoa; phylum Chordata; class Mammalia; order Carnivora; family Phocidae; genus Mirounga; species Mirounga leonina. Next base: position 25,435,141 of record NW_023270709.1, on the reverse strand, counting down.
TGGGAGCAGGGGGTCCCCCTGATGTGTCCCAGTGCTTCCCCAGAGAGACCGGTTTGGCCCCAAGCTCAGAATCTTGTCGACAAGCTGCGTGTGACCTTCACAGATCATCCTCAATTCTTCTCTTGCAGAAAGTTCTCTCGTTTGTAGTGAGATAACATAATGAACGGCTTCGCAGAGTTGCTACATTAAATTCAGCACAACGTTCAGAGTCCTAGTAGCTGCCCTAGGACAAGCCACTAGTTAAGATGAAAGTTAGGCCTCCAACTGGTCAGAGGGACCATTTGTCAGAATTGAATCAAGCGAGGTATCATTACAAGTAGACATGAGCCTAAGAATCTGGAAGCAGGAAGGAAGCCTCAACTTTAACGAGGATACAAAGATGAATTTAGCAGGGCAATCTTCCGAATGTGTGGGTTCCAGTGAAGCCCATTTCCACGCATTGATTTAGGAGCACTAGTCTCAGCATCTCTCTGCTTCTCCATTCCTACTGCGTTGAGACTCTTGCTGTCTTTTCCGGAGCCTGTGGGCTCTTCCACTTTCTCTGGGACGTTGGGTTCTTATTTGCAAAATGCGGAGGCAGTACCTTTAAATTTTGGCTTTGTTTTTTTTTTGCTGAGTCGGCGTCACTCAGTCCTGAGTGAGTCACATCTAGCAGAAGTGGGAACAGCAGAGTTGTGTGTGTGTGTGTGTGTGTGTGTGTATTTGCTGTTTCCTCCTGTATTGTACCGGAGGAATTGGGGGAAGAGAGGAGGTCCTGGAGTGGAGGCTGCCGCCCGGTGGGTATCCCTGGCGTCTTTCCACCTGCTGCCTGCAGAGGGAGCCCTACTGTTGGCACGACCGTGGCAGCTCTCTTGATCCAGTCAGTCCGCGTCATCTCCGTAAGGTTCTGTTTCGGACAGTATGCCCGCCCTTCTCCAGCTGACTGCTCCAGTAGGCCCTCTGCCTACGGTCCGTAGTACGCTCAGTGGCACACAAAACTGTTTCTTTTAAAAATCGGGAAAAAAACCTTTTAGGTTGAATATAAATAGATTAATACTTAGGTCAACAGAGATGTAAAATCTTATTTTTTATTTTTAGGAAGGAAGGGGCCCACGAAGGCAGAAGTTCCTAAGGCCTAGGAAAGTCCTGATGTTGGCCGCCCCTTCTCTCTGACGGTCTTGTGCCCTCTGCAAGCCCCCTTTCAGAGTAGGAACAATTCCCCTCCGGTTCCTGTCTTGCTCCTAGGCTGCCCGATGCCTCCCAGAGCCTGGCTGGGGGTGATGGGTCAGTCTGGAACCTTTCTTCTTCACCCGGCCTGGTCCTGGGCACTCCCACCTCTACTCCCACCCTTCTCCATCTGCTCCCCCACTTGCAGTACGGGGGAGATGAGGCCTATGTATAGAGAGCACCTTAGCCAAGGTTCATGGCCTCTGGCCTAAAAGCAGTCAGGAGCAGCGGGGCCCAATGCCCTCAGGATTCGGGGAGAGCTGTGGGTTTCTTTTCTTTGGGGCTTGCAGGTGGCTAAGCTAAGGTTACAGAGGAAACTTGACAGAGACCTAAGGGTCTCAATCATCCCATCTTCTCCTATTCTTCTCTTCCATTTGCTCACCTGAGCATGAGTACAGTTTCCTCCCACTCTTTCAGGATCCCCTTTCTTGCTTTTCACTTATAATATGCATAATTTGAGCTGTAAGATTACCACCTTTTCCACGAAGAGCTTCACCGAGTTTTTCCCATGGATTAAGTGCTACAGACCAGATACTTCTTGACAGGTAATATTCTGAGCCTAGCATTTTCTGAATCCTTGTTTCTTGGTCTTAAATCTGTCCCATATCTCCCGCCCCCAGTGGAATCAGCATCTTTGCTTGGGGTGCAGGAATCTGACCATGCAACAGACTCGATATAAGCCCCATAAGCCAGAAGCAGATAGACCAGGAGTGCTTGCTCTTGTGTAATCCCATGCAAATGTCAGTATCTGTTGCCAAATACTGAAAGAGAAGCCAGCTCCAGCTGATCGTCATAAAAGCTCTCCCAGCACTTGGGGCTTCAGAGGCTGAGGACTCGGGGGCCCCTGATACAGGTGTGCAAAGGATGCCTGAGGGATCAGCCCTTGTGAGCCGAGGTGGTCCAGCATGTGGACCCTCAGTCTAGACAGGTGAGTCTGTGTCTTTTTTGAAGAAAGCGAAATGGAGACAACTTTGCTAAGGTGACCATACAAATTTCGTGTTAACAAGAAATCTGGAGGACACCTGGGTCACAAAGTGGCCATGCTCCCCGCTAAGAGCATTCAAATTTCAGTTGATGGCTTTTTTTTTTCCCCCCTCTCCCAGATGGAGTTTGTTTGCTGTTCTGGTGAAGTTAAACAGTAGTTAAACAGTTGACTGGGAAGTGTTATTATTTTGAAATGAGGCTTGGTTGCCTGGTCAGTGACCTGCTTAGAGGGAAAGCCGTAGGTCTGGGCTTGGGTTTCAGGACCTGCCACCGCAGTTCTGAGCACTTCGTGTCACCGAGGAGCAGCGAGTAACGAGGGCATGTCCCTTTGCAGGTTCTGGCCTGGGCTGCTGATCGCACTGGGCTCCGTCTGCCCAGGGGGTTCGCCATGTGGCATCTCCACACACATCGAGATAGGTAAGTGCCTGCACCTTGCCTGGGATTAGGGATTGCTAAGTCTGTCAAAGGGTGTTAAGGAAGAGATGTGAAGTCGGTCCCACCTATTGGTAACAAGTTCCCTGGACTGGAGTCAGGTGGGTTCCGTGGAGGGGCGGGCAGGAGGCAAGGGAATGATGGGTGCTTGATGATCGGCCCCTGGCTGTTTCTCTGGGTGGGCAAACAGTGAGGAGCTGGAGAAACTCGGTTGCCATGAAGCAGAACTGATAGAATGGGAGAGGAGGAAGATGGGTGGAACTCAGTAGGAGTGAGGAATGTTGTTTTTGTTGTTTTAGATTTCCAAGTGTGTGTACAGGGCCACTTGTGGCCATGGAAGTGGGTCCCCTGAGTCAAGTGGTTGGCCCCAGGGAGGGCAAGGAAGCGAGGGCGTCTGGCTACTGGCATTAGAGGGGACCGGGACGATGACAGGAGCTGGGGAGGACGGGCTCGGGGGTGAGGGCAGAGTGCCAGATACAGGTGGATTTGGTTCTTGAATGAAGTGTATTTGTAATATTTTCTAACTCATGGAATAGGATTATATTCTACAACAGTTTTCCGATTAAATCTGGGTTTTCTTTTAGATAAAATCAATAATATTTTATAGTCAGGCCACCTGGCCAGAAGGTACCAATCATAACAAGATTATAAATAAAGTGTGTAAGCTTATCAGTGCCAGGTAGACCGAGGTATTTATTGAGTTCTGGTGGACAAGAACCTATGATCCCAGAATTTTGCCTTCTGAAAGGGCACTAGAGGTCACTGAGCTCAGTCCCTGTATTTCACATGCAAGGAAATCGATCTGGAGAATCTCAAAGCTAGCTCATTAGAGGGCTGGCCTAGGATTGCATGTCCTGAGAGCCAGTCCAGTGTTCTTTCCAAATACATTTATTGCTACGAGCAGTCAGGAAACAATAGAAGAGAGAATTAGACCCAGGTTCTAAAACCGGCTCAGCTGTAAATGAAGTACGTGAGTCAGAGCAATTCATTTTCTCTGCGTTCCTCTTCTGTAAAGTAAGGAAGCTGAACGTCTTAGTGAATTTGAAAGTATTGTCCAGGTGTAAATTCTTAGAATTTGAAATTGCTAGAACTGTAGGCTGAGAAAGAACAAGTGTAAATGGAAATATTCAAGAATAAGTATAAATGGAGAGTTTTTAATCCTTAGTTTAAACACAGATGAAATACGAAGTTTTAATAAAATCGGATAACTGCTTGCCTTTTTTCAGTAGGTACCAAAGATCCTAATAGATTATACATATATGAATATATGTTTTGTATATATTAATCTATTAATATAACATTAAATATATCAATACATTAACACAATATCAATACATTATATAAAATGTATAATGTATTTAAACACAGATGAAATATGAAGTTTTCATAAAATCGGATAACTGCTTGCCTTTTTTCAGTAGGTACCAAAGATCCTAAAAGATTAAACATATATGAATATATGTTTTGTATATATTAATCTATTAATAATAACATTAAATATATCAATACATTGTATAAAATATTAATATTAAATATATGCATACATTGTATTATCTATTATATTTATATATCATAAATATATAAATATATAAATATATTTAATAAGATATTAAATATATTACTATAAAACTTTGTTTATGTGAACATAATTGAAGACCACTTCTAACCTGCATAGATTTTGAGGAGTCTTATGTGAAAGAAAAAACTCCAACATTTACCAATTATTAGGATTCTGTAAATCTCTTGGTTCATGTTTTCACTTAATGTAAAGCCTGTTGGAAGGCTGACAGTTCTGTGAGTTAATTAGAACGGGTCTCGTTCGGTGGCTTGGAGCTGTAAATCCCGGCAATCCTGTGTCCAGGTTACTGATGTGGGCTGGGAGCCCGTATCTTACAGTGTTATGCTTAGAGGAGTGGCTGTATTTTTGTATGAATTACAAAACTGGATGTGATTCACAACAGAAGTAAGGTATCCCCTTTGAATGTGACTTCACAAGGCATGTTCGTCTTAGATTCTAGGAAGATTCAGGGTGTGGATGTGTGTGTGTGTGTCCCTGCAAGTGGGTGGAGCAGGTAACATGGGATTTTTTTTTTGGTCCATCTAATGTGGCCCAACTGATGAAAAAACAGTCGAGAGTAATTGATTCAGTCCATGGTTTTGGCCATGTATCCTATTTTCTGCTTAGGGTCATTTATCTCGGTTGGGGGTGGGTGTTGAGGCAAAATAAGATGACATTTCTGTTTACTGAGCTCCTACCGTTTATCAGCCACTGTGCGCATCACATCACATGTATTTTGTGTGACTCTGTGAACACACCTGTAAATGTGGGAATTATTTACTTCTACTTAGGAGGGAACGGAGACCTAGCTTTGCAGGGCCATGGTGCCAGCTAAGCAGAAACTTCAAATCACCATGCAAATTTGATTTGTATTTTTTAGTGATAGAACTATCGTATGAATCTTACTATGCCTAATGAAAATGACTAGTGAGTACACACTTAATTTTCATTTCCCCCTTCCTTGACAGTTGCAATGACAAAATTATATTTTCCTTTTTAAAAATTTTTTTATTTTAGTTTTTTAAAGATTATTACAGAGAGTGAGTGCGTGTGCATGCATGAGCAGGGGGAGGGAGAGAGGGAGAGGGAAAAAGAGTTTTAAGCAGACTCCATGCTGAGCATGGAGCCTGACTCGGGGCTCGATCCCAGGACCCTGAGATCACAACCTGAGATGAAACCAAGAGTCTACACCCAACCGACTGCATCACCCATATGCCCCAATTTTCCTTTTAAAACGTCTTGAATAAGTTCTGTTTTAGCTACAGTTGATTTAATTGATTTATATATTTCTCTCAGGACACAGAGCTCTGGAGTTTCTCCACCTTCAGGATGGGAGAGTTAACTACAAAGAGGTATAAAGTTTAATATTTCTCTTACTCCTTGTGCATTAACTCTCTTCCATAGGTGCCAAAATAAAGGTCCTAACAGATACTTAGGCAATAATTTTCAGTCCTTTTTGTCTTCATAAAACATTAATATTTGGCATTACAAAAGGTGTATGTCCCCTCCAGTGCTCCTTGAACATAGGTATATAATATATACTTGAATATATATTATGTATACTTACATATTATATATAATTTATACTTGAACATATGCATATTATATATTATATACATTATACAATTAAAATATTTCAATACTATTATATTTTTATATGTATAAAACATATAATTTATATGTAATGATATATATTATCATTTAAATAGTATCACTGGAATAATCGAATGATGAATCAAAATTTGAAAAATTGAGGAAGAATTAAAATGGTACAGCTTTTTGTTTTTACAAAGGTCATGCCTGAGATAAATTTTTCACCTCTTGACTGTGTCATAGAAAAATTGCATCAGCACAAGGAGCAGGAAATGTTTATTCAGAAGTCCGCTCTGAGATGCTCGTCTGATGTCTCCTCCTACTGTATTCTTGGTTAAGACTATCTGATGGCTTTCCTGTACCTATCCTCAAATTGGTCCTATTCTGACCCTATACACTATTTCTGGTTCTAGGCTAAATAATGCTTTGTGCAAAGGTGATTCTTAATACTTTGGATAAGAGTGATTAATATTCCTTGGTGACATCAGAATTGGATCAAATTATTACCATTAAGTTTTGACAGTTCAGTATGGAAAACAGGATGGTGAGATAACTGAAATCCATCCTGTCTTCAAACCACTTGTAGACATTAGTTTCAACTTTCCGACTTGGCAGTTGAACAGTGTTTGATTATCTTCATTGACCGTGGTGGAAGGTAGCCAAGGATGAGGAGGAGAAGCAAGAACCTGCCTAATTCATCATGCGAACAATCAATCCAGAGTGTGTGCAGAGCGATTTTGTAGTAGAGAGAGCCACGCTTGTATCATTAACTTAATTTGAAACGTGGACCGGACACCGATCCTTCCCCTCCGCATTGGTCCTGATGCAGCTACCGATAACATCATTGGAAATGACTAAGTGCCCTGAGTGCTTATACTTCACTTTCAATTTACAAGGGTCGGGATATCTCACCTTTTATGATACTGTCAGGTCCCCTTTCATGATGTACTTTATATCTCTGTATGTGGGACTTGTTATAGTGTCTCTTTCTTCCTCGTCCACCTGCTCTTCGGGGACTTCTGGACTCGTTGAGGTCTGAATTTTGTTGGTTCTAGGATTATCTTTTGTTACTATATCCAGAGGTGACTGCTCTTTGAAACCTTTGACTTAACACAAAGAGAAAAGTGCATAAAGCTGAGAAAATCAGTGTATGTATTTATAAGAACTGTCAGAAGCAAGCTGACCTCACATTGGTGGTCATTATTGCCCTGATACTTTTTTCCTATTCTTACTTTATTATTAAAGTGTAGTTGATAATGCTACATTACATACGTACAACACAGCGATTCAACAATTCTGCACGTTACTCAGTGCTCACCACGATAAGGGTGGTCACCACCCATCACCATGTGTTACCACAATATTATTCACTGTATCTCACATGCTGTACTTGTTATTTCCCTGACTTACTACTGGAAGCTTGTACCTCTAAATCCCCTTCACCTGTTTTGCTGATCTCCCTACCCTCCACCTTCCCTCTGGCAACCACCAGTTTCTTCTCTGTATTAAAGAAGTCTGTTTGTTCATGTATTTCTTAGATTCCATATATAAGTGAAATAATACAGTATTTGTCTTTCTCTGACTTACTTCATTTAGCATAATACCCTCTAGGTCCATCCATGTTGTCAGTCACAAATGCTGAGATTTCATTCTTTTTTATGCCTGAGTAATAGTCGTGTGTGTGTGTGTGTGTGTGTGTAATCACATGTCCTTTATCCATTCACATAGCTATGGACGCCTGGATTGTTTCTATAGTTTGGCTACTGTAAATAATGCTGCTGTAAACATCAGGTGCATATATCTTTTTTAATTAGTGCTCTTGTTTTCTTGGGTAAATACCCAGCAGTGGAATTACTAGATCGTATGGTGTTTCTATTTTTAATTTTTTGAGGAACCACCTCACTGTTTCCCACAGTGCCTGCACCAATTTACATACCCACCAATGGTGCACAAGGGTTCCTTTTTCTCCACATCGTCAACACTTCTTGTCTTTTTGATCTAGCCATTCTGACAGGTGTTAAGATGATAATCTCATTGTGGTTTTGATTTGCATTTCCCCACTGATTAGTAATGTTGAGCATTTTTTCATACGTGTATTGCCCATCTGTAGGTGGCCTTTGGAAAAACGTTAAGTCATCTATTTCTTTTTTTTAAAGATTTTATTCATTTATATGACAGAGAGATAGCGAGAGCAAGAACACAAGCAGGGGGAGTGGGAGAGAGAGAAGCAGGCTTCCTGCTGAGCAGGGAGCCCGATGTGAGGCTCCATCCCAGGACCCTGAGATCATGACCTGAGCCAAAGGCAGACGCTTAACGACTGAGCCACCCAGGCACCCCCATCTGTCTATTTCTTCATGAGATTGTTCAGGTGTTGTGTGTGTGTGTGTGTGTGTGCGTGCGTGCGCACGCAGTTGTAGAAGTTCTTTATATAGTTTGGATATTAAACTTTTAGAAGTTCTTTATATAGTTTGGATATTAAACTTTTATTAGTGTATCATTTGAAAATATCTTCTTCCATTCAGTAAGTTACTTTGTTCGATTGAGTTTTTTTTTTTTTCTGTGCAAAATCTTAACTATTTTGGTATAGTTCCAGTAGTTTATTTTTTTGCTTCCTTTGCCTCAGGAGACATATTAAATATGTTGCTAAGGCCAATGTCCAAGAGATGACTACCTATATTTTCTTCTAGAATTTTTATGGTTTCAGGTCTTACATTGAGTCTTTATTTTATTTTTGTGTTTGGTTTGAGAAAATGGCCCAGTTTCATTCTTCTGCGTGTTGCTGTCCAGTTTTCCCAGCATCATTTCTTGAAGACACTGTCTTTTCCTTGTTGTGTATTATGACTCTCTTGTCACAGACTAATTGACCAAGTGAGGGTTTATTTCTGGGCTCTCTCTTCCATTCCGTTGATCTATGTGTCTATTTTTGTGCTAGTACCAAATGTTTTAATTACTACAGCTTTGTAGTATATCTTTGAAATCTGGGATTGTGATACCTCCAGTTTTGTTCTCCTTTCTCAAGATTTCTTTGGCTATTTGGGGTCTTTTGTGATTCCATGCAAATTTTAGGATTGTTTGTTCTAGTTCTGTGAAAAATGACATTGGTATTTTGACAGGGATTGCATTAATCTGTAGTTTGCTTTGGGTAATACGGACGTTTTCACAATATTAATCCTTCCAATCCATGAGCACAGAATATCTTTCATTTGTTTGCATCACATTCAGTTTTCTTTCATCAGTATCTTACGGTTTTCAGGGCATAGGTCTTTTACGTCCTTGATTAAACTATAGATACTTTATTCTTTTTGGTACAATTGTGAATGAGATTGTTTTCTTAATTTTTCTTTTTGCTAGGTTATTGTGAATATATAGAAATGCCTACATGCTAATTTTGTATCCTGCAACTTCACTGAATTCTTTTATTCTAATAGCTTTTTTTTGGTAGTCTTTAGGGTTTTCTATGTATAGTTAAATCATGTCATCTGCAGATGGTGACCATTTTACTTCTTACTAGTTTGGATGCTTTTATTTCTTATCTGATAGCTGCAGCAAGGACTTCCAGTACTCTGTTGAATAAAAGTGGTGGGAGTGGACATCCATGTCTTGTTTCTGACCTTAGGGAGAAAAGCTCTGTTTTTTCCCCATTGAGAATGATGTTAGCTGTGGGTTTTTCAAAGAAGGCCTTTACCATGTTGAGGTATGGTTCCTCTAAATTCGCTTTATTGAGAGTTTTTATCACGAACAAATATTGTATCAAATCCTTTTTCTAGATCCCTTAGATGATCATATGGTTTTTATCCTTCTTGTTAATGTGATAGATCACATTGATTTGAGAATATTGAACCACTCTTGAATCCCAGGAATAAATCCCACTTGATCATGGTGAATGGTCCTTTTAACATACTATTGAATTTGGCTTGGTAATATGTGTTGAAGATGTTTGCATCTGTGTTCATCAAGGATATTGGCCCAAGGTAAAGCTGGCCTTGCCTTCCTCTTCTCTTTTTTGGAATAGTTTGAGAAGAATAGGTATGAATTTTTCTTTAAATGTTAGGTAGAGTTCACCTGTGAAGCCATCTGGTTCTGGACTTTTGTTGGGGAGTTTTTTGATTACAGATTTAATTTTGTTACTAATAATTGGTCTGTTCAAATTTTCTATTTCTTCTTGATTCAGTTTTGGCAGATTGTATGTTTCTAGGAATTTATCCATCTCTTCTAGGTTCTCCAATTTGTTACATAATTTTTCATAGTATTCTTTTATAATTCTTTGTATTTCTGTGGTGTTGGTGGTTATTTCTCCATTTCTGATTTTATTTATTTATTACTTGCTCTTTCTTGAGTCTGGCTAAAGGTTTATCAATTGTGTTTATCTTCTCAAAGAACTAATTCTTCGTTTCACTGATACATATTTTTTTCATTTATTTCCACTCTAAACTTTTATCTTCCTTCTACTAACTTTGGGGTTTGTTTTTCTTTTTCTAGTTCCTTTGGGTATAAGGTTTGATTGCTGCTTTGAGATTTTTCTTGTTTCGTGTAATAGGACTGTACTGCTATAAACTTCCTTCCTAGAACTGTTTCTGCTTTATCCCAAAGATTTTTTTTTTTAAAGTGGGTTCCATGCCCAGCATGGGGCTTACACTCATGACCCTGAGATCTAAGTCACAACGTGCTCTACCAACCAAGCCAGCCAGGTGCCACACAAATATTTTCAGTCATTGTGTTTCCATTTTTGTTTGTCTTCATGTATTGTTTCATTTCCTCGGATTTCTTCATTGACCCATCCATTTTCACTAGCATGGTGTTCAGCATGCATGTGTTTTTTTCCCTAGTTTTTTTTTTCTTAATAATTGATTTCTAGTTTCATACTGTGATGATTGGACTCATTATATATATATTTACTTTCTATAAAAATAAACAGAATGTGGTATTTTAACCATGAAATCCTAGCAATGGTAGTTAATTTGGTTGGTTTCAGTCCTCTCTGCCCTACTTCCTCCTGCCTGCCTCCAGAAGAGATTTCTTCTTTTCTGATTAGAAAACTGAGAGATGCACACTGTAAAACATTCTGAGACGACCAGTGTTGACACTTGGCTTTATATCATTCTCAGCATTATTTTTTAATTTATTAGTACCTTCTTCCCCCCCAAATTATACTCTACACACTATGCAACTTGCTATTTTTCATTTAATATATCGGTGATAACTTCCCATGTCAAAAGAAATCTTGAGAATCATTTAGGACAATTACATATTTTTCTATTACCATAATGTACCATAATTTATTCAACCAATTCTATATTTTAACTTTTTTATTTGGAAGTAATTAAATACCAATAGAAAAGCCGGACAATTAGGCCAATCCCTATATGCCCTTTGCCATATTCCTGTAGATCCTCAATTGTTGGCGTATTTGCCCTTTTATCCTATCTGTTGTCCCCCAAGGAAAGGAGGTAGAAAAGGACCGAAGGTTTTTATTCAGGGGAGCACAGATTCCAGAGTAACCAGAAAAGTGTCCCACTCGTGCAGGGAAAGCAAGGGGGCTTTTATGAGAAAGAAGGAAGAAGTAATTACAGGATTTACATAAAGCAGAGAAGAAAAAAAAAAACCCTGCTGTATTGGTGCTGACCAGTCGAACCGCTTGTGATGACTGTCTTATTGATTACTGGTGCTATAAAGTGAAAGTCCGTGCTTTGTATTTATTGACTTTACTGTTGTCCTCTGACCCGAATGCGTGTGGCTCTGTTGAAATGTTAGGAACAACCGCTTGTCAAACAGTTGCTGCTTCCAGCCCAGTTTAGGAGCTCGTTAGTTGGAAAGGAAAATGGAATCCCTCATGTCCAGAGATTTCATGCAATTCCACACTACTATACATACTGATTTCTTTTCTCCTGAACCGTTCTAGTGAATTGCTGGCATGATGCCCATTATCCTTTAACACATCATTGTGTATTTCCAAAAAACAAGGACACTCCTATAGAATCACAGCACAGTTACTACAGTCAGGAAATCAACATTGAATAACACTTTCACCCAGTCCTCAGGCTTCATTCAAATCTCTCCACTTGTCTCAATAATCTTCTTTATGGTTCCAGGACCAGTCCAGGACCATGTGATCTAGAACAGTTCCTTAGGCCTTCCTTGTCTTTAATGACCTTGATATCTTGGAAAGGGCACAGTCCAATAACTGTAGAATGTACCTTAGCTTGATTTCGTCTGCTAGTTTCTCATGATAGATCCCCTTGCAGGTTATCTTTTTCTTTTTTTAAAGATTTTATTTATTTGAGAGAGAGAGCTTGTGGGTGCACACAAGGGGTGGGAGGAGAGGGGCAGAGGGAGAAGGAGAAGCAGACTCCCGTCTGAGCAGGGAGCCTGATTCGGGACTCGATCCCAGGACCCTGGGATCATGACCTGAGCCGAAGGCAGCCGCTTAACCGACTGAGCCACCCAGGTGCCCCGTGCAGGTTATCTTTTGACAGAAATACCACAGAACACAGAATCGATGCTGTATTCTCATCGCATCATACCAGAAGACTCCCAATGTCAAGTGTACTGTTTCTGGTGATGTTAACTTTCATTTCAGTGATTATATTGTCATTTCTAAAATTTTCATTGGGTGGTTCTTTATATATTCCTTTCCTGAGACTATTTTGGTGGTGGTGGTTGGAGGGTGGTGGTTGTTTGAAGTATGTTTGTAATTGAAGCCTTTTTATGATGGCTGCTTTAAAATATTTTGTCAGATAATTCTAAAATGTCTACCATTTCATTTGGCCTCTATTAGTTCTCTCTTTTTATTCCTTTTGAGATTCCTGGTTCTTGGTGTGATGAGTGCTCTTGGATTGAAACCTGGACGTTTTAGGTATTAGGTTATGAGACTCTGGATCTTACTGAAACCTTTTGTTTTAGCTGACTTCTTCTGACACCATTTTGGGAGGGGAACAGAATGGGGAGGGTCACCACCTCCTAACTCTCCTAACTGCCAACTATGGGTAGAAGTCAAGATTCCCCCGAGCCTCCACGGATGCCTCTCCGGCTGGGAAGGGTAGAAGTGCCTAATTATTGCTCCTCACTGTGGCCTCTACGGATGCTGGGGCATGTCTCCTTGTGGTGGTGGACATCCTGCTCTTCCCTGGGCCTCTTCTGATCCCACCCAGTGGGGATCAGGAGAGGCGCCATGTTACTGCAGTTGGGACTGGATGTCTCGGCTCTCCCCATGGTCTCCACTGACACTGAGGGGTAGGGATCAGGGACAAATGAAAGTCCTGGTGAGGGTGGGGCCACAGTTTTTTTCTGTGATGTTTGGCTAGAGTAAAAGGCTATTGTCAAAAAGTTTTCTGTCTTTGCCAGGCCGCCCATTTCCTGGTCTTACTTATGGTTAGAGAAAACAGGCTTTCTTTGTGGCTTTTGTGTGTTTGGCTTATGCCCATTAGAGGTTCTGGGTTGGCAGGCTTTCGTGGTATCCAGTTTGGGACCTATGAGGTACAGAGAAAGCCCAGAGAATTCACCACAGTGTCGTCTTCTGGTCCTGAGCTCCCCAGCCACCTGCATACTTACCTCCACCTTGCAGGGGCTTCTTATGCTCATTTTGTGTCCAATGCCCAGGGGGCTTAGTTGTGCTTAAATATGTACGTTTATTCCATCTTCCTGGGAGCAGAAGTCCTAGTGATGATAATTTTTATCACCTGGTTGAGATGACATCTTCACATTTTTACACTGGAAAGTTAGTAAGTATTTTCTACTTTTTAATTAGCAAGTAAATATTTTGTGGAGAGAGATACTGAGGTAATGTAAATACCCTGTTTCTCATCAAAAGTTTTACCCACTAGTTGTATCATCTATTGATAATTCTTGCCTGAAGTAATTATGATGGTTGCCAAACTGTTTATCTGATTCCATCACTCTTTCTACATTTCTTGGCATTCTACTGTTAAATAGAGCCTTTCCTTCTTCCCCATTTCATATATTTACTTATATCCATATACATTCTATTTAATGGTTTATATTACATTATCATCATTTATCTTGGTGCTTACATTGTCCCAGATTCTGCCTCAAGTTGCTTTTGTGTTCATCTGCCTGTTTATTTAAAACCAGGAGTTCACACAAGAATATCTCCAATTATGATCCATCACCAGAGAATTCGTTCTAGCGTTCTCTGTGTCCGTATCTGCGACTCCTTTCTCCAACAGTGAGAAGCCTGGTCATCATTCTCAATATGTATTCTTCGTGCCCAGTCTCCTTGTTTGTGACCAGTTTCCCGACCTTTTTTGGCAAACCCTTCAGCTGTGGCACTGCTAGCTGAGTCCTGGCCCAGAAACAAAGGAAAAACACAAAATGAAACAGGAATGATCTCTATGATGGAGGAAGGATTAATATCCTCGGTTGCTTGTGTATTTCATTGAAATTTCTTTTTTTAAAAAAGATTTTATTTGAGAGAGCGTGCACGCACAAGCAGGGGGAGCTGCAGGGGGAGCTGCAGAGGGAGAGGGAGAAGCATACTCCCCACTGAGCAGGGAGCCCGATTCGGGGCTCGATCCCAGGACCCTGAGATCATGACCTGAGGGGAACACCAGCGCTTTACCGACTGAGCCCCTCATTGAAATTTCTTAATAAGTATCTTCAGATTTGGAAACAGATTCACTTTTAGGACCCGTTTTTAATTTTTTCATTTTTTGCTCATTTGGTAGGTGGGAAAATGTTTTGTTATAGGCTTAATTGGCATTTTAATTAATTAATGAGGTTAAATACACTTCCAAGTGTTTATCAACTATTTCTATTACATCTTCTGTGAATCACTTACGTGTTTTACACATTTCTCCATCAGGATATTTATCTTGACGTGGAAGAATGACTTCTTAAAGATACCAGCCCCGTCATGTGTCAAATGATTCTCATGGTTATTTTTCTCTTCAGTTTGCTTCCAGTGCTCTTTACTGTGCAGAATGCTCCAGTGTTTGTTGTTGAGTGCACCGTTCTGTTCTTCTATGGTCTCTGCCTGTATGCTTTGCTTAGAAAAATCATTTCCCATCTGAGATGATACAGTTATCCCCTCCAATTTTGTCCTGCTAATTTTGTGGCTTCCGTTTTGCCTTTAACTCTTTAATTCATCTTGTATATATTTTGGCGTAAAGCACATGAGGGGCTCTAGGAGCCTCTTGTTGGTCAATGTTAGTTTCCAGTCCACGTCATGAAGGCCACGCTGGATCCCCTGCAAGAATGGAACCCTCACTGCCCCGGGCCAACGCCACCGGTTGATTACTTCACCCTTCATTCATTCCCATTGTATGTTGTGTATACTTGAGTCTGTGTCTTGCTCTTTATTCTGTTTCATTGATCTCTCTTGATTCCAGTATCCTCCTCTTTTTATTTCCATAGCTTAAAAATACATTTTTATATCTGAAGTTTGCATCCTCTGCCTGTACTTATTCCCCCACCAGCAGCTTCCTCTTTTGCTGACACATCTACTTTTCAAAGTTTACTTCAGAATTTTTTAATGTTAAATAACAGCATCTCCCTCACCTAGAGATGCAGATTCAACAAGTCTTACTCATATAAAGTGACCAAGACCATGGCTGACAAGGTAAATACTCAATAAAGTTATATTATTTTTAAGTGACAAAAGTCCAACTGGCAAGCTATCTTTAGAGAAAAAGGAGATGTCATTGGCTCACATAACTGATAGTGCTTGGAGCAGAGCTGCATGCCGAGGTCTAGGTGGTGGTCTCTCTCCATGTGGAGGACCATGCAGAACTCAGCCTTCAGGCTGAACATCCCCAAGGGACAACAAGAGGTTGTCTTCCACATAGCTCTCCATGAGGAGTCTCAGGGAAGGTTCTAACTGAGCTAGGTTTGATCAAACGTGCATCTTTGAGCCAAATACCCTGGTAGCAGTGGGGATTAGTAAGTCCTTATGGATAAATTAAAAAGTTTAAGGGTGGGGCGCCTGGGTGGCTCAGTTGGTTGGGCGTCTGCCTTTGGCTCAGGTCACGATCTCAGGATCCTGGGACTCGAGCCCCACATGGGGCTCCCTGCTCATCGGAGAGCCTGCTTCTCCCTCCCCTCCCTCTGCCTCTCCCACCTACTCATGCACGCTCTCCCTCTCTAATACACACACACACAAACACACATGCGCTCTCTCAAATAAAAACTTAAAGCTTAGGGGGTGCGTGGCTGGCTCAGTTGGAAGAACATGTAACTCTTAATCTCAGGGTTGTGAGTTTGAGCCCCAGGTTGGGCGGGGGGGTAGAGATTACTTAAATACTTAAAAAAAAAAAAAAAAAGTTTAGCCCACCAAACTTTCACTTTGGCAATCAGAGTTCATCTGCAGATCCTGGAAACCCCTCTGGCTAGCTTATGCTGAGCTCCCCCCAGAACTGGGGAACTGGGTGCTGACGAACTCTGAGCTCTGGAAGAGCAGGCTCTGGGCTGAGGATCCATGAAGGGCGCCGAGGACCACACACAGAACTGGCCTGTGGGGCCTCCTGTGCTGAGTCAGACGGCCACGGCCCCACAGCTGGCTCCGGATTCGACGGCCGCCTACACAGTCTGGGAAGTAAGCAGCCATCACCTTGGCTGTCGGCTCCGGGATGCTCTGTCCCTGCCGTGCTCCTTACTAGCAAAATGGGTGCTCTGTCCTGTGGCCACCTGGGTCCCTGGCTACCTCTGTGGCAAAGCCAGCATGTGCCTGCTAGCTGAAGGAGCAGAGGGTGAGAGGGGCTCTGCGTGGAGTCTGGGAAATGGTACTGCCAACAGCTAGCCCACCTCAAGGGGGTGAGAAGGGAATGGAGTGAGCCAGTTAATGGAGCAGAACATTGAAGTTTAATTTTTTTTTTTTTGGCAGAACATTGAAGTATAATTTTTTTTTTTTTTAAAGATTTTATTTGAGAGACAGATGGGGGTGGGCGTGAGAAGGGACAAGTAGGGGGAGGGGAAAAGGGAGAGAGAGAATCAGGCTCCCTGCTCAGCAAGGGAGGGCTCGATCCCAGGACCCTGGGATCATGACCTGAGCCAAAGGCAGATGCTTAACCGACTGAGCCACCCAGGCACGCTGAAATATGTTCTTCTACCATAATTTTAAAAGGGAAAGGATTTTTTAACCTCCCCCAAAAGCCCAAAAGGCATCATCTGAATCTAAAGTACACGTAGCAACTATAAACTTGTATATAAATAGATCTCTCTCTCTCTCTCTCTCTATATATATATATATATATATAGTTGATCCTTGAACCAACACTGGGATAGGGGACACTGATCCCCAGGCAGTCAAAACTCCGTATCTAACTTTCGACTCCCCCCAAACTTAACTACCAGCCTACTGTTGACCACAAGCATTACTGATGAGTCAATTTACACTTATTTTGTAGGTTATATGTATTATATCCTGTATTCTTCTAATAAAGCAGCTAAAGAAAATGTTAATGAGAAAACGCAATAAGGAAAATACACTTCTAGTACTCTACTATATCTAGTGAGGAGTCTGCATCTGAGTGGATCCCGGTGGTTCAAATCTGCGTTCAGGGGTCAGTGGTGTAACTGTTTATGGGCATACATCGTGTGTATGTGTGTATGTTATATGTATATATGTTTGTATTTCTCTCATTGCACTGATTTTTCACCGGATCATTGAAAATCTTACCACGGACCCTTCGGTGAACTAGCCTTGGGGGGACATCCTGCTCTTTTGGTGGACAGAGAAACCAAAGGAGGTGAAATTAAATGAGTGATTTGCTACTTGATCAGCCTGTGTTTGCTAGGAGAACCTGAGGTTCTCTGTTGTAGAGCGTCGTCTTGGATTATGCCCGAGATTTTAGTATGTACTTTACGCCTTCCTTCCGCCTTCCTTCCATCCTGCCTCGTGCTGTAGGGCGGGCTTGTCCCAGGCTGCTGCCTCTGCCCCTAATCTCTCTTTCCTCTTCCCCAGCTGTTGCTTGAGCACCAGGATGCGTATCAGGCTGGAGCCGTGTTTCCTGATGCCTTCTACCCCAGCATCTGCGAGAGAGGTAAGATCAAGTCTTGCAGAGCCCCATGTTGCCCTCACTTGGTTAACAGGAGCAGCTAGGACAGAAGAAATCTTAACATGGAGTATTTTCCACTGTCGTTGGTCAGTGACTTCGTTCACATGACTGCATTTTTCATTTAACCAAACCTTACCTACTTAAGCGTAGAAATTCTGAAAGATTTCACGATCCTACGCTTCCTTACTTGCTTTCCTGCTTTCTGGTGAAGAGAAAAGATTTTGAAAGAGACTGAAGGGTCTGGGTTCTTGTTCCAGCTGTGCTGTCTGTTAGCATGTGACCCTCAAAGTCTTGCCAGGCTAAGTCTTATTTCCACGCCTGTGACGTAATGATAATAAGCCTGCTTTGCCCCTTTACTGGATTTTTTTGGCGTTAATGCATATTCTTTTGTCAAGTGTTGTACAGATCTAAGGCAGTGTTATCAGTGACCTGGGCTTTTGGGGTGTATTGGGGCCCCAGCGGGCATGGAAGTTGCACTCCAACAGAGTAGTCAGAGGGGTGTTTTATAATGGTACCATTTACAGAGCTACAGGCCAGATGTAAGTCTGCAGGAACAGTGCAGGGAGGGAGCAGCTGCTGGAACTGAATGGGGAGGCTCCCTGAAGGGGCCAGACCTTCAGTCAGGGACACAGCCAGCCCCCAAGACCCCAAAGTCGGGGATCTGGGAGAATGAACATTTCTCCCCCACCTCTCTTCCTTTTTTCTGGTCTCCTCTCCACTCTCCCCACTGGCCAAACCCAACCCAACCAAAGCTGACGGGCAAAGAGCCCTTCAGGGGCACCGTGCAGGGCAGAGAAGGATGGACAGCAGGTCTGGAGGGACAGATGAAAGATACCCAGTACATTTACGTCACGTAAACCGTATTTGGAGTCTCAGGGTCAAAATCCCAGTGTATTTTTAAGATTTTATTCATTTGAGAGAGAGAGAACACGAGGGGGATTGGGGAGGGGAGAAGAGCAGAGGGAGAAGCAGACTCCTCGCTGAGCAGGGAGCCCAATGTGGGGCTCGATCTCAGGACCCTGGAATCATGACCTGAGCTGAAGGCAGACGCTTAACCGACTGAGCCACCCAGGTGTCCCACCAATATTTGTTTTAATATAGCAATGGCTTTAGGCTCAATGAAATGTTTAGGGTTACCCACTCCTGTAGTTATGATACCAAGTACGCTTTTGTATTTGTCATATTTGTAAGGTTGGGTGGGTTTTTTTTTTTTTCTTCTGTTTCCTTCTTAGGCTATTAACTATGTTTTCTTAATCCTTTTATTTTGCCTGCTTGTTAGTTTTTTTCTCTCTAGACCTATTTCTAATTTAGCGTTTCCCAAATTGTATTCAGGAGGCTGTGATGTCTCTTGATAATTGTTCCTTGATATCTTACATAAGAAGTTAAAAAAGGACTTTTTAAATTTTATTTTATTTTATTTATTTATTTGAGAGAGAATGAGAGAGAGAGAGAGCATGAGAGGGGGGAGGGTCAAGGGAGAAGCAGGCTCCCCGCCGAGCAGAGCCCGATGCGGGACTCGATCCAGGGACTCCAGGATCATGACCTGAGCCGAAGGCAGTCGCTTAACCAACTGAGCCACCCAGGCGCCCAAAAAAGGACTTTTTTTTGACAATTAAATTTGAGAAAACTTGCTTAATACATGACATCTTAAGAGACCAACCAAACTCACAGTGCTGAAGGCTCTGTGTTCCACGTTCTCTGTTTTTCCTCCACCAGTAGATGCCCTCCTCCCTGACGTAAAGCTCAGGACCAGTGCAGACTGATGTACCAGTGAGCTCAATTAGCATTATGAAATCTACGCTGACTATGAGGAATTTGACGCAGACTCCTCTTAGATTTTCATGGATTTTTCCAAATTTTCCCTTGATCCCACACATACCTACTTGCACAGCACCTGTCGTCTTTGATTTGAGGGCTCACTTTTATTGCATCTTGGAAGAGCAAATGTTCTCACTCCATTGCCGAAGAGGCAGCTGTTTTTATATTCTGTTCATCAGTTTACCTAATACTGAATCAAATCTGTAACAATAACGATGACAGCTGGCCCACCCAGGATTAGAAGCAGCCCTGCTGACCCTCAGTAAGCGACAGCTCAGCTGTGGGGACAGGTGCGTGGGGACAGTGACCTGGCTGCCACCACCCCGCAGGCTCTGGGTGGGCTTTCTCTTCTGTTCAGTTGGATTAGAGAGGGGAACAAAAAGCTTTGCTTGATCTGGCAATTTGGTTAAGGCGAGTTTTTGTCCAAAGAGCTGCTGCTATACTTAATTTTGGATTTTTATGGAATTCTGTAAAATAGAATTTTAAGTTGTATCTTTTAGGAAAACAGAGCAAATCAAATTTCATAGTTGTAATGTCTTTGAAAATCATTTCCAGAAAAGCCAATGATTTAAGACTGGTTAGAATGTTTTTACTTCAGCGACAGCAAAACCATTTGAACAGAGGGATCTAAACTCTGGAGTTTCGGTTTCAGTTGCCCCTCATGACGTGACGCCCCCCTCCCATCCCCCCTGCACCCCACCTGCACCGCCCTGCTGCTGACTCCGGCACCCCCCACACACCCCTTTTCTCCTTCCCTTTAGCACAGAAATAGAAAACACTTCAACCTTCATAGCAGCCCAGGTGATTGCAGATGCTGTGAGCCGGTCTGGCTTTCTCTCTCTCCCAGCTGGCTCTTCTGTCCTAGAGGCTTCCTCTGAACATCAACAGAAGAACCCGAGAGGCTCGGAGGGAAGGAGGAGGAGGGTTGCGGGAGGTAGCGTGGTGGCAGATGTCACTGGGAATCTCCAGCTTTTTCAGAAAGACTCCTGAGACCTGCTCTTGTCTCACCAGGGCAATTCCATGACGTGTCTGAGAGCACGCACTGGACCCCCTTTCTGAATGCAAGCATCCACTATATCCGAGAGAACTACCCTCTTCCCTGGGAGAAGGTAGGCACGGCCCTCTAGTGCCAAGAGGAAATTCAGCTCCAGACACCCCCATCCTCCGTCTGCATTTGCACTGCACCCCATCCTGGGTGGAAATAAATAGGATTTCCACCCCAGGCTCCGGGAGGGCTGCTCACTCTTATACCTTCAGTGCCAGACACAGGATGTGCTTAGTTAATACCTGAATAAACTACTTAGAAAAATGCAGTAGGTCACCATTTTGCTCCAAGAGTAAATCACCTGAAAGCCCTTCTAAGGCATTGCAAAACTTTCAAAAAGTCCTTTGTGGTTTTTGTCACTAGAAGCTACAATGTACCCGCCTCTGATTTTATTATTGTTAAGTCTTGGGGGTGGAAATCCTATTTATTAAACACTGTAATAGGATCTTTACAAAATAACCCAAGTGCCCATCCCTCTAATTGCTTATTTGGCAGGACACGGAGAAATTGGTAGCCTTCTTGTTCGGCATTACGTCTCACATGGTGGCCGACATTAGCTGGCACAGCTTGGGTATCGAGCAAGGATTCCTTAGGACCATGGGAGCCGTGAGTACATGTCTGCAGGTGGATGACTGTACGGGAGTCACACTGTCCTGCCCAAGATGGAAAACTGGCCCTTTCAGAGGAAAGGAAAACTTGAGGCTCTTTAGAGGTCATGTGGAGGCAAGACTTCTTGCCCAAAGCAGTCTTCATGTCCATCTCTTCCTCTTCCTCTTTCTGCTCCGTAAACTCCATCACACGGGCAGAACCACTAACGTGCACCGAAATCGCGATAAATGGGATGTTCTGTGTCATCGCAAACAATATTTGGGAAATCCCATGTTTTATTCAAGTTGTATTAGTAAGGATATGAAGAGCTGCCACTTAGTCCTATTTGGAAGGAATGATTCCACGTGTGTGTGTGCTTTTTAAATGTTCTTTTAACATTCAGAAAAACTTCCTTCTTGCGTGTAGTTGGCGCAGTGTTCCGTGAGCTTCAGGTGCACGACATGGCAAGCAGCGGCCATACCAGATGCTGCGCTTGCCCCCCCGTCCCCGCACGACCCCGCCACACTACCCTTCACTGTCTCCTGGCCTTCATTCCTGTGACTCACCACTCCGTAACCTCCCACTCCCCTGCACCCGTTTTTCCGTTTTCTGTATGTAAATGCCATCGCCCCGAACTGAAAATGGCGCTCTTGTTTCTGCAAGTCCCCCCCGGTCACCAGTCGCTCTTAGTCCCATTCTGCTTGGACTCAGTAGGGACTGTGTATTCATCCTCCGAGGTGCAGACGTTCGCAGTGGTTTTGTTACCAGCCGTTAATACACAGCTCGGCTGCCACTACAGTTTTTAACAATAAATTTTTGGAAAATCGAGTCAGTCTAGGACAGACCCTTAGCATTCACCGGGTTAGGCATTCATTCCTCACTCCTGGTGGGGCTGTGGGGTAGGGGTTTGGGCTACAATTTGTGATTTATATAAAAAACACACATCAGATGATTCTCTTTCTTCCTCAGGTTGATTTTCATTACTCCTATTCCAAGGCGCATTCGGCGGGTGATTTCGGTACTGTTTATCTACATTTGCCAAAGTTTCTTTTGCGATGGTTCTATCCCATTTGTTACGGAGTCACTACTGCACCTTAAATCTGTATTTTCCCCCCCATGTTGAATAACCTTCTTTCTCCGTAACTGAGATCATTTCATGATGAATTAGGACTGGCTGTGTGGTTCTCCTGAGTAAAAATGTCATTTTCATATTCTATGAAATAGGTGTTCAGTCACTTTGTGAAATGGCTGGTAACCAGGCAGTTATCTAGGTAACAGGAGTGCCGATGCACAGCAAAATGTGTAAAATATTTAAAGTAAAATACGTGTTTTTATCACATCTTGCCAGTCCGTATACTAACTAGCTTTCTATTTTATTTTATTTATTTATTTATTTATTTATTTTTTAAAAGATTTTATTTATTTATTTGACAGAGAGAGACATAGCGAGAGCAGGAACACAAGCAGGGGGAGTGGGAGAGGGAGAAGCAGGCTCCCCGCGGAGCAGGGAGCCCGATGTGGGGCTCGATCCCAGGACCCTGGGATCATGACCTGAGCCGAAGGCAGATGCTTAAGGACTCAGCCACCCAGGCGCCCCACTAGCTTTCTATTTTAATACTTCATTTATAGTATGGGTATATCTCATTTGACAGAGAGATGTATTTCTGAAAAGTTGTATGTGTGTATTTCTTTATTTAAAAAATCACATTTCATCATTGACTTGTGTCATAATTTAGAAAAGCTTTACCTTTATATCAGCTTAAAATTCATTACCTAAGGTCACCTAATACTTTAGCTTTAAAATGGTACCCTCCATCTTTTTCCTATAGTAAATTACCTTGAAGTAGCCAAAGTAGATGGTGAATGGTGTTTTAAAAGAATCTTTATGGCCCATCCTTGGGCGCCTGGGTGGCTCAGTTGGTTAAGCATCTGCCTTCGGCTCAGGTCGTGATCCCAGGGTCCTGGGATCGAGTCCCGCATCGGGCTCCCTGCTCCTTGGGAGCCTGCTTCTCCCTCTGCCTCTCTCTCTCTCTCTGTCTGTCATGAATAAATAAATAAAATCTTTAAAAAAAAATCTATTATAAAAGAATCTTTATGGTTCATCCTTCCTTAAAGAGAAAAACTTTCGGTTATATGGTGTTTCTTTCTTAATTCATATGTTTTACTGGCTAAGATAGAAATGATCATGTTTTCTTAAAGATCTGCTTGTACCTAAAACAATGATCAGAAAAGTGTGGACAAGGTGATGAGCTAATGACCTGGATTGTGCAAATCTGTGTGGAAAGAAACATGCCATGTTTTGTCACTAACTGACCAAATGTAAATATTTTTCTCCTATCTTAGGAGGTGATGTGTTGAGCCAGTTTGAGTTCAATTTTAATTACCTCGCACGACACTGGTAAGAACAATTACACTTAACATATGTGTTCTCTAAATGGCGTTTAGAAGCTTGACCCTTTTTATCCCCTTAGAAAATGTAGCCTACAACGTAATTAGGAGTCTTGCATTTGTAAATTTTGAAAAGTAAAACTGCAGATGAGAGTAGTTTAAGGAAATGCTTTGAACTTGACTGATGCCATCTAAAAATGCATACTTGTAAAAAATAAGATCATGTACAGCTGTGTAGCTACCACTTGGTCAAAAGCAAGCCTTACTGGTGTCTTATAAGCCCCTTGCCTTCTCTCCCACCAGGGTAAGCCCTCCTGTGGGGTTCCTGTTCATCATTTTGTTGCTTTTCTTTATAGTTGAATAGTATGGATGGATGTGTCCATATACAAAATAGTACATGGTTTTAATCTTTAGATACATAGAATTGAGTAGCGTGTATTCAAATTTTGCTTACATTTCTGTCTGAGAGACAGTCACATTGATGTGTTTGGCTATAGCTCATTTTCCTCGCTATGTGGTCCTCCATTATATGGATAGACCAAATGAAGTACTCCATTCCAATGGGGACGGGTATGTAAGTAGTGTGGAATGGTTTTGCTTTACATGTAGTGTTGCTGTGAACATTTTTGTGCATACGTTTGTGCACCAGAGGGAAATCTCTCTTGTAATCACCACTAGACATGGAATTGGGGGGTGGGTCATAGGGTGTATGCATATTTAACATCAGCAAGCCCGGGCTTTGAGAATGGTCTTCCCAACTGATACTCTCCTCAGGTTTATATGGTAGTTTTACTTCTGCATTTGCCAAGACTTGGTATTGTCCAACTTAAAAATAGCCTGTTTGGTGGGTAATGGTATCTCATTAAGTTTTAATTTGCATTCCCCATTGATTAATGAGGTTGAGTATTCTTTCATATTTTATTGATCATCTGTGTTTGATATTAAGTGAAAATCTTGTTTAGTTTTTAGCCTTTTCTGTTGGTTTGTTTGGCCTTTTTACTTAGTTGTGAGTGTTCTTGTATATTAGGGCTTCTAATCTTTGCTTAGTTTATTATATTTTTTTGCAGTCTGTGGCATGTCTTTTTACTTATGATGTATCTTAATAAACAGAACTTAATTTTAATGTAGTTGAATATATCTATCTTGTCCATTGTAATTTGTACTTTTGATGTCTTATTTAAGAAATCCTTCCCTACCTTGAAGGCATGAGGTCATTCTCCTACTTAGCCTTATTTTTTTAAACTTTGTCTTTCATTTCCCTGGAGTTAATTTTTTGTATATTCTGAGAGAGAATCTGATTTTATTTCTTTCTGTAGATCTAGATAGTCCCCAAATCAGGACACTTATCGATAGTCTCCCCTTTTTTCACTGGCCTGTAATGCCCTCTCTGTCATAAAATTTCATATGTATTTGGATCCATTTGTGGGCTTTCTATTCTGTTCTACTGACCTGTCCATGAGCAATACTGATTTTTTAAAATTACAGTGACTTTATAATACATCTTGACAGCTAGTAGGGCTTAGTCTCTCAGCCTGTCCTTTTTCTTAGTATATGTGCTGCCGAAGCGAGCACCAGCCTGTCCTTTTTCTTTAGACATACCTTGCCAATTCTTTTGCCTTGGCTCTTTCAAATAAAGTGAGAGGAGCAAGTTGCCATGTTCCAAGAAAAATCTTGTTGGAATTTTTAGAAGTTTATTATTCGAAATATTGAGTCTTCTCATCCATAAATATGCTATGTATTTTATTTAAGCCTACTTTAATGACTTCAAAGTTGTATAAGTTTTTCCCATCAAGGTCTTAGAGGTTTTATTCAATTTTGTTGCAGACTTTTTATTTGCTACCATGAATGGTAACTTTTGGTACCAGTTTTATTTTCTAATTGATTGTTGCTGTATAGAATGCAAGTCACTTTCTAATTTTGATTTTTGTACCTAGCAACATTTCTTCTTCTTTTTTTTTAAAGATTTTATTTATTTATTTGACACAGAGCGAGAGAGCACAGGTAGGCAGAACGGCAGGCAGAGGGAGAGGGAGAAGCAGACTCCCTGCTGAGCAAGGAGCCCGATGTGGGGCTCGATCCCAGGACCCTGGGATCATGACCTGAGCCGAAGGCAGACGCTTAATGACTGAGCCACCCAGGCGCCCCTCTAGCAATGTTTCTAAGCTCCCTTATTCATTCTAACATATCCAGAGATTTTTTGAATTTACTGTAGACTCTACAATGCATCATCTGCAAATTGTGACCATCTTGCTTTTCCTTTTCCAATCTTTGTAACTTTCTTTTTTCTGCTGTACCACACTGGCTAATATTTTCAGTACAATAGAACTGGCGATACTAAGCATACTTACCTTGTTTGTGATCTTAAAGAGAATGCATTCAAAATTTCATCAAATAGAATGTTTGCCCTAGGTTTTTGTTATCCTTTATCAACTTAAGGCAGTGTCCCTCTATTTCAGTTTGCCAGTAGTTTTTATTATAAATTAACTTCATACGTATTGAACTCTTAACTCTGCATCTATTGAAATAGTTCTTTTTTAACTTAATATAGTGATTGTACTAATCTATTTGCTAATATATATATATTTTAAAGATTTTATTTATTTATTTGCGCGAGAGAACAAGAGACAGCACGAGAGGGAGGAGGGTCAGAGGGAGAAGCAGACCCCCTGCCGAGCAGGGAGCCCGACGCAGGACTCGATCCCGGGACTCCAGGATCATGACCTGAGCCGAAGGCAGTTGCTTAACCGACTGAACCACCCAGGCGCCCTATTTGCTAATATTTAAGCAAGTTGAATTCCTGGGACAAAACCAACTTTTGCAATAGTATATTTTCTTTTTAATATTTGTTGCATTTATTGCAGCCTGGGATTTTTGTATTTTTATTTATGGGTGAGCTTGTACTGTAATTTTCCTTTCTTCTCTCCTTGTTTGGTTTACTGGTATCAAGGTTATGCCAGCTTCATGGCATCAGGTAGAAAGTGTTCCTTCCTTTTCTATTCTCTGGAAGTCTATGTAAAGATCAAAACTTTGATTGCTTGAATGTTCGGTAGAATCTGTAAAGCTTCCTAGGCCTGGTGTTCTCTCTATAGGGACTTCTTAAAAACTTCAGTCATGGTTATAGGACTACAGTTTTTCAATTTCTTCTTTTTTTTTTTTTTTAATTTTATTTATTTATTTGACAGAGAGAGAGATAGCTAGAGCAAGAACACAAGCAGAGGGAGTGGGAGAGGGAGAGGCAGGCTTCCTGCTGAGCAGGGAGCCCGATGTGGGACTCGATCCCAGGACCCCAGGATCATGACCTGAGCCGAAGGCAGACGCTTAACGACTGAGCCACCCAGGCGCCCTTTCAATTTCTTCTTAAGGTGTTTTATTTTTCTAGGGTTTTTCCATTTCATCTAAATGTATAAACATTGTGGCATGAGGTTGTTCTTAATACTTTACTGTTTATTTCTTTTATTTGTACTTGTGTTCCCTTGTTATCTGTAATATTCTTTATCCTGACTTTCCTTAACATTTTTCAACAACTAATCTCATTTCAGTTTCATTATCTTAAAGAATGAACATTTGGGTTTATTGATCCTCTCTATTATATGTTCATTTTCTCTTCTATTACTTTTTACTCATATATTTATTTTCTTCAGGTTCCTGTGAAATTTATGGAGTCTTTTAAGTTTTTAAATTTAATTCCAGTGTAGTTAACATGCAGTGTTAGATAATTTCAGGTGTACAATACAGTGATTCAACAATTCTATACATTACTCAGTGCTCATCATAAGTGTGTTCTCAATCCTCTCCACCTGTTTCACCCATTCACCCACCCATCTCCCTTCTGGGAACCATCAGTTTGTCCTCTATAGTGATGAATCTATTTCTTGGTTTGCCTCTCTCTTTTTCCCCCCCTTTGCTCATTTGTTTTGTTTCTTAAATTCCACATATGAGTGAGATCATATGGTTTTTGTCTTTCTCTATTTCACTTACCATTATACTAACTCCATCCATGTTGTTACAAATGGCAAGATTTCATTTTTTATGGCTAAGTAATACTCCATTGTAGGTATACACCACTTCTTCTTTATCCATTCGTCAGTCGCTGGGCTGCTTCCATAACTTGGCTCTTGTAAATAATGCTGCTATAAACATGGTGTGCATGTATCCCTTTGAATTAGTGTTTTTGTATTTTGGGGGTAAATACCCAGTAGTGCAATTGCTGGGTCATAAGGCAGTTCTATACACCTCCATCCTGTTTTCCACAGTGGCTGCACCAGTTTGCATTCCCACCAACAGTACACGAGGGTTCCTTTTTCTCCACATCTTCTCCAGTACTTGCTGCTTGTTTTGTTGTTATTGTTGTTGTTGTTTAATTCATTCTAAGAGATTTGAGGTGATAGCTCATTGTAGTTTTGATTTGCATTTCCCTGATGAATGATGTTGAACATCTTTTCATGTGTCTGTTGGCCATCTGCATGTCTTCTCTGGAGAAATGTCCATGTTCTCTGCCCGTTTTTAATTGGATTATTTGGGGGGTTTTTTGGTATTGACTTAATATTCTTTATATATTTTGGATACTAACCCTTTTTATCATATATGTCATTTGAAAATATCTTCTCCCATTCCATAGGATACTTTTTAGCTTTTCTGATTGTTTCCTTCATTGTGCAGAGCTTTTTATTTTGATGAAGTCCCAATAGTTCATCTTTGCTTTCATGTCCCTTGCCTCAAGAAGCATACCTAGAGAAATGTTGCTATGGCTAATGTCAGAGAAATTACTGCCTGTGCTCCCTTCTAGGATTTTTATAGTCAGGTTTCACATTTAGGTCTTTAACCCATTTTGAGTTTATTTTTGTGTATGATGTAAGAAAGTGGTCCACTTTCATTCTTTTGCCTGTAGCTGTCCAGTTTTCCCAGCACCATTTATTGAAGAGATTGTCTTTTTTCCCATTGGCTATCCTTTCCTGCTTTGTCAGAGATTAATTGAACTATAATTATGGGTTCATTGCTGGGTTTTCTATTCTGTTCCACTGATTAACATGTCTATTTTTGCACCATTATCATACTATTTTGATTACTGCAGCTTTGAAATACAACTTGAAGTCTGGAATTGTGATACCTCCAGGTTTGCTTTTCTTTTTCAAGATTGTTTTGGCTATGTGGGGTCTTTAGTGGTTCCATACAAATTCTAGGATTGTTTGTTCTAGCTCTGTGAAAGATGCTGTTGGTATTTTGATAGGGATTGCATTTTTTTAAAAGTAGGCTCCCTGCCCAGCATGGAGCCCAACAAGGGATTTGAACTCATTACCCTCAGATCAAGACCTGAGCTGAGATCAAGAGTTGGTCACTTAACCAACTGAACCACCCAAGCATCATGATTAGGATTGCATTAAGTGTGTAGATTGCCTTGAGTCGTATCCACATGTCAACAATAGTCTTCCAATCCATGAGCCTGGAATGTCCTTCCATTTCTTTGTATCATCCTCAATTTCTTTCATCAGTGTTTTATAGTTTTCAGAGTACAGGTTTTACACCTCTTTGGTTAGGTTAATTCCTAGATATTTTGTTTTTGGTGCAGTTGTAAATGGGATTGTTTTCTTAATTTCTCTTTCTGCTACTTCACTATTAGTATATGGAAATACAACAGAATTCGATACATTGACATTCGTATCCTGTGATCTTACTGAATTCATTTATCAACTCTAGGAGTTTTTTGTGGAGTCTCTAGGTTTTCTATATAAAGTATCATGTCATCTGCAAATAGTAATAAGCGTTACTTTTTCCTTACCAATTTGGATGCCTTTTCTTTTTTGTTGTCTGATTGCTGTAGCTAAGACTTCCAGTACTATGTTAAGTAACAGTGGTGAGAGTGGACACAGTCGTCTTATTCCTGACCTTAGAGGAAAGGCTCTCAGTTTCTCACCATCGAGTATGATGTTCCCTGTGGGTTTTTATATATGGCCCTTATTATGTTGAGGCATGCTCCCTCTACACCTACTTTGTGGAGGTTTTGTTTTTTTGTTGTTTTTTTTTTTTAAATCATGACAGGATGTTGTACTTCGTCAGATGCTTTTCCTCCATCTATTGAAATGATCATGTGGTTTTTATTCTTCCTCTTATTGATGTAATTAGTATTGATTGATTTGTGAATATTGAACCACCCTTTCAACCCAGGAATAAATCCTACTTGATCATTGTGAATGGTTTTTTAAAAATGTGTTATTGGATTTGGTTTGCTAGCATTTGTTGAGGAATTTTACATCCATGTTCATGACACCTACCAGCCTATAGTTCTCCTTTTTTATGGTGTCTATCTGGTTTGGGTTATCAGGGTAATGCTGGCCTCATAGAACAAATCTGGAAGTTTTCCTTCCTCTTCTATTTTTTGGGATAGTTTGAGAAGAATAGGTATTAACTCTTTAAATGTTTGGTAGAATTTGCCTGTGAAGCCATTGGTCCTGGAGTTTTGTTGGGAGATTTTGAGATTTTGATTACTGATTCAGTCTCATTGCTGGTAATCAGTCTGTTCAAATTTTCTATTTCTTCTTGTTTCAGTTTTGGTAGTTTATATTTTCCTAGGAATTTATCCATTTCTTCTGGGTAGTCCAACTTGCTGGTGTATAGGTTTTCATAATATTCTGTTAGAGTTTTTTTGTATTTCTGTGGTGTCATTTGTTATTTCCCCTCTTTGGGGGGTTTTTGTTTATTTAAAATCTCTCTCTCTCTCTCTCTCGTCTGGCTAAAGTTTTAATCTTCGCAAAGAACTAGCTCATGGCTTCATTGATCTGTTCTATTAGTTTTTAGTTTCTACATCATTTACTTCTGCTCTACTCTTTATTATTTCCTTCCTTCCACTGGTTTTGGGTTTTGTTCTTTTTCTAGCTCCTTTAGGCATAAGGTTAGGTTGTTTATTTGAGATTTTTCTTGCTTCTGGAGGTGGGCCTGTATTGCTATAAACTTCCCTCTTAGAACCCCTGTGGCTGTATCCCAAAGATTTTAGACTGTTGTGTTTTCATTTATTTCAGTGTAATCTGTAATTTCTTTTTCTGATTTCCTAGTTGACCCATTCATTGTTTAGTAGCATGTTATTTTACCTCTATGTATTTGTGTTCCTTCCAGTTTTTAAAAATTTTTTATTGTTATGTTAATCACCATACATTACATCATTAATGATTCATTGTTTGTGTATAACACCCAGTGCTCCATGCAATACATGCCCTATTTAATACCCATCACCAGGCTAACCCATCCCCCCACCCATGTTCCTTCCAGTTTTTATAATTTCTAGTTTCATAGCATTGTGGTCAGAAAAAATGCATGGTATGACTTTGGTTTTTTTGAATTTGTGGAGGCTTGTTTTGTGGCCTGATAAATGATTTGTTCTGGAGAATGTTCCGTGTGCACTGGAAAAGAATGTGTATTCTTCCGTTTTAGGATAGAATGTTCTGAATATATCTGTTAGATCCATTGAATCCAATGTGTCATTCAAAGCCATTGTTTTCTTGATTTTCTGTTTGGATGATCTGTCCATTGATCTAAGTGGGGTGTTAAAGTCCCTTACTGTTATTGTATTACTATCAGTTACTTCCTTTACACTTGCTATTAACTATTTTATATGTTTGGGAGCTCCCATATTGGGTGCATAAATATTTACAATTGTTGTATCATCTTGTTGGATTGTCACCTTTTTTATTACATTGTGCCTTTGTCTCTTGTTACAGTGTTTTATTTATTTTTTTATAGTGTTTGTTTTAAAGTCTGTTTTGTCCAAAATAAGTATTGCTACCCTAGCTTTCTTTTGATGTTCATGTGCATGATAAGTGCCTCTCCATCCTCTCACTCTCAGTCTGCAGGTGTCTTTCAGTCTGAGATGAGTCTCTTGTAAGCAAGATATAGATGAGTCTTGTGTTTTTTTTTTTTTAATCCATTCTATCACCCTATGTCTTTTGATTGCAGCATTTAGTCCATTTACATTCATGGTAATTATTAATAGGTATGTTTTTTAGTCCATTTTGTTACTTATTTTGTGGTGCTTTCTTTAGTTTTTTTTTTTTTTTTCTGATCCTTCTCCTGCTCTTTTCTCTCATGATTAGTTGGCTTTTTGTAGTGATAGACTTAGATTCCTTTCTCTTTGTTTTTTTAATATCTATTAGTGGTTTTTGACTTGTGGTTACCATTACATACACAGGTTTGTATATAACATCTTCTGCACATAGTCTGTTTTAAGCTGATGGTTGTTTAACTTGAACCCATTCTTTACTCCCCACCCCCGACACACACATTTTAGGGATCTGGTGGCATAATTTACATCCTCTTATTTTGGTGAATCCCTTGACTTATTTTTACAGATGTACTTTTTTTACTGTTTCTGTGTTTTCTACTTTTCATACTCTTCACTTAACGGTCTCTCCTTTCCACTCACAGAGTCCCCTTTAACATTTCTTGTAAGGCTGGTTTAGTGGTCATGAATTCCTTTAGTTTTTGTCTGGAAACTGTTTATCTCTCCTTCTAAAGGCTGGATAGAGCATTCTTCACTGCAGATTTTTCCCATTCAGCACTTTGAATATATCATGCTACTCCCTTCTTGCTTTCAGATTCTGTAGAAAAATTAGTTGATAGCCTTACAGGGTATGGTATGTAACTGTTTTTTGCTGCTTTTAAAATTGTTTCTTTATCATGACTTTTTGCCATTTTAATTATTATGTGTCTTGGTGTGGACCTTCTTGAGTTTTGGGGGAGTTATCTCTGTGCCTCCTGCATTTCAGTATCTGTTTCCTTCCTCACATTAGGGAAGTTTTCAGCTATTATTTCTTCAAATAAATTTTCTGCCAATCCCCCTTCTCTCTCTCCTACTGGGATCCCTATAATGAGAATGCCATGATGTTTGATGGAGCCACTGAGTTCCCTAAGTCCATTCTTGTTTTGCATAATTTTTTCTCTCACCTGCTCAGCTTGATTGCTTCCATTACTCTGTCTTCCAGATCATTTGTTCTTCTGCTTCCTCTAGCCTATTTATTCTATCAAGTGTATTTCTTATTTCAATTATTGTGTTCTTCATTTGATTTTTTTTTTTTAATCTCTGTGTTAAGGATCTCACTGATGGCCTCCAGTCTTTTCTTAAGTCCAGGGAATATCTTTATGATCATTACTTTAAATTCCCTATCACGGGGCACCTGGGTGGCTCGGTTGAGCATCTGCCTTCAGCTCTGGTCATGATCCAGCTCTGGTCATGATCCAGAGGTCCTGGGATCGGACTCTGCTTCTCCCTCTTCCTCGGCCCCTCTCTTGTGCTCTCTCTCAAATGAATAAATAAAATCTTTAAAAAAAAAAAATTCCCTATCAGTCATATTACTTACTTTGCTTAGGTCTCTTTCTGTGATTTTTGTCCTGTTTTTTTTTTTCCCAAGATTTTATTTGTTAGAGAGCATGCACACAAGCCGGCGGAGCAGCAGAGGCAGAAGGAGAAGCAGGCTTCCCACTGAGCAGGGAGCCTGATGAGGGGCTTGGTCCTGGGACCCTGGGATCATGACCTGCGCTGAAGGCAGATGCTTAACCCACTGACCCACCCAGGTGCCCTGTCGTGCTATTTCTTTAAGGGCAGAGACGGAGCTTCCTGTTACTCTCTGGGCTCTTCCAGAGCCAAGCCCACTGATTTTTTTAAATTCTAGCCTTTAAGTCCCACTGGCTAGAACTCAGAACATTTGGCCCCTCTCATTTTCAAAGCTAAATGCTGTGGGGATGTAGCTCCCCCTTGCAGGCTCCCCAGTGTGATAATCTGCTTCTCACCCCTCCCTGACCCATGGGGTTTAGCAGCCCCACCATGTCTCTGCCTTTTCTACTCTCCTTGAGCTGGTCTCTTCTCTACATTTAGTTGTGGAGTCTCTTCTGCCAGTCTTTTTTTTTTTTAATTATTTTCATTTTAGTAATGTCTATCCTCAATATGGGGCTGGAACCCACAAACCTGAGATCAAGAGTTACTCGATCTTCTGACTGAGCCAGCCAGGCGCCACTCTTCTGCCAGTCTTTGGGTTGTTTTCTAGGTTGTTGCACTGATGTGAGCGTTGGCTCAGTGAGATGGGATCGATCTAGGGTCCTCCTGCTTTGTCATCTTTCATCTTTGTCAGGAGTCTCCCACTGAGTCTCAATTTAAGGTCTAGCATTAATCAACTCTTGTAAATATCCCATCTGTGCTTGAAGAGAATGTTCTCCAATTTTTGACCTAATGTTACATATATGCTTACTAGTGTAAGCTCATTAAATTTACTATTAAAATTATAAATAGCCTTTTTATTTTATATTAGGTTGATCTAATAATTACTGAGAGAAAAATTTGTTAAAAAACTTCCCCCAGCGATAGTGGATTTTTTTTTTCCCATTTCTCCTTGAGGTTCTGTCAACTTGATATATAGATATAGATATAGATATAGATATAGAAATATGTGTGTGTATATGTGTATATGTATGTGTATATGCGTGTATATGTGTATATGTGTGTGTATATATATGTGTGTATATGTGTATGTGTGTGTATGTGTGTGTGTATATATATGTTTTGAAGATACGTTGTTAGGTACATTCAAGTGTAAAAATCTCATGTGTTTCTGGTGAGTTGAACCTTCTCATCATGATATAGTGACTCTCCTCATCTCTAATGAATGCTTATTGCCCTCAAGTCGATTTTAGCAGCTCTAACTATAGTTACGCTGGTTCTCTTGGTTATGTCCCATGGTGCTTGAATTACTCATGGCCGTAGAGTTGCATTTCTCCAGGGAGGGTTTGTCTGGACTTCTGCAGGCTGCCTCGAGGCATGTTAACCTAGGACCACATTGAGTTACATTCAGCCCTTGAGATTTTCCTGATTACAGCGATGGCATGAATGCAGGACAGAACATTTGTGGGACTGGTAGTAGTTAACGAGTTTTAGGGGGAGATCTGTTTCTCCCCTTCTCTGTGCATTGTCAAGATAAAGACCAGTTTCTTTGCTGTCCTTTTTAATAGGTTGGGTTTGTCTCTAGCTGATACTCCTGCCGAGGGTGTAGCTTTCAGTGCAGAGTCTCTTCTGAGATGGGCTGCTTTGGCTGGTTCCTACGCTTCAGCCCACATCTTCGGCATACAAGGCAGCCATCGGAAAATCTCCAAGGGCTTGGGGCAAAGCTTGGCTTCCACATTTGCTTACCTCTTCAAGTTTCCAGTTTCAATTTGTTTTGGGCTTTTGGAAAAGAAAACCTTCTTGCTAGCGTGGTGATTCATCTAAAAAAATATTTTTTTTATTGTGTCTAGCCTGAAGCTATTTCTGTTGGGAGGACAACTCTGGTGCTCTTGTAAATTAAAAAGTGGATATATCCATAGATTCTTTCTTATAAATACACTAAAATCGGGTTTTGCTTGGTTGTGGTTTCTGTCCAGTATAGTCTAAGGCTTCAGAAATGAAGACAGAAGATGATTTAGCATTAATCTCATGTGTGCTACTCTTCTTCCAACTGAAACAATGAGGAGCTGTCAACCAAAAGCCTGATTTAGAATTCTTTTTACCATCTTATACTGTTTACTCTAAGTAGAGGAGCTATTTTTGGTGTTTTAAAAATAATAACTTTGGGGGGTGTCTGGGTGGCTCAGTCGTTAAGCGTCTGCCTTCGGCTCAGGTCGTGATCCCGGGGTCCTGGGATCGAGCCCCGCATTGGGCTCCCTGCTCGGCGGGAAGCCTGCTTCTCCCTCTCCCACTCCCCCTGCTTGTGTTCCCTCTCGCTATCAAATAAATAAATAAAATCTTAAAAAAAAAATAATAACTTTGGGGGCACTTGGGTGGCTCAGTCGGTTAAGCATCTGACTCTTGATTTCAGCTCAGGTCCTGATCTCAGGGTCGTGAGATCGAGCCCTGCGTTGGGTTCCACTCTGGGCATGTAGCCAGCTTGAGATTCTTTTTCTCCCTCTCCCCCTCCCCTCCCTGCTCTCTCTCTCTCTCAAAAATTAATAATAACTTTGGAGAAAAATTCAGTGCTCCAAAGAATTAAAATATATTGCTCCTTGAACTGTGAATTCACAAGACTAAACATCCTTTTTGTACCTTAAGAGTTAGTTTCCTGTCTTTGAATGTACCTTCATAAATACCGGATTAAGCCATCAGTTGTTTGCTCTGCATCTTTGGGGAAATTAATTCTGTTTTCTGTGCTTTAGTGTCCTCTTAGGTCCGGTGGGAATGTAGTAGTACCAACCACCTAGGCTTTTAGGTAGGTTAAATAAATAAATAGTTCATGGAAAGCACTTTGCATAATGCCTGGCACGTAATAATCATGGAGTAAATGGTCCCTGCTTTTGCTGCTGATATTAGCTTCAATTTCAGAATCTTATTTTATTCCATTGCTTTTCTCAGGTATGTGCCCATTGAAGATCTGCTGGAGATTTATAAGAAACTCTATGGCCGAGAAGTCATCACCAAAAATGCAATTATTGACTGTTCATACCTTCAGTTCTTGGAAATGTAGGTGTGACCCAGAGGAAACTTTGTGGTTGATTTGAGTGTGTAACTTCTTAGTGCACTTGCTGACATTTTAAGTCTCTGAGTTGGGTTTTGGATTTCTGGATTTTTGCTTTTTTCAAAGGCAGTTGCATCATGGTAGATACATGTAGATGGAGCTTGGTTTTTATTTGCTTCACTTCTTTGTACAAACACAACTCAACAGGCAAAATTTTTGTTCACGTTGCAGGTATGGTGAGATGTTAGCTATTTCCAAGGTAAAGGCTTCATTCTTCAAAATCTTCATTTAAAGGATTATAAAGTTACCAGGAAAAACAACTTACTGAGTTTTCTTTTTCTGTGCCATAGCTTTATTCCACTTACTCCAGAAAGTCTCCATTTTTGGTGGAACAATTCCAAGAATATTTCCTGGGGGGACTGGATGACATGGCTTTTTGGTCCACTAATATTTACCGTCTGACGAGCTTCATGTTAGAGAACGGGACCAGGTGAGACCCTGCCCCACTTCCTCTACCAGTCACTCCTGCCCTGTCCCTCCCTCTCCTGGTGCCGCTCCCAGGTTTTCACTTGATCAGATGAAAAGGTCTCACGAAGTGCCAGCCTCTCCTAACCAAGGAGGAAAAGAATGGAAACTCCGGTCTCAAAACTCAGACGCGCTCCCGTCTGATTACACGTGCCGCTGTTCCCTGTTTCAGGGACAGAGATCCTGAAGAACCGTGCTCGGTGGGAGGGCCCCCCTCCACCTCTGGGCTGTGTCTGCTCTTCCGGGAGGACCCGGGCTGTGCCCAGGCTCCAGCGGCCACGGTTCAGCGAGCCTCCTTTCCACCTGCTGTCATCTCAGGGATAAAGGGTTTCAAAGAGCGCTTCACTGAACACCCCCCACCCCCACTCCAAAGTAAAATCAGAAATGGATGCATTTGTAAATCACAGCCTTCTGGTGGAGTCTGACACTCAGCCTGTATGGAACAGCATCTGGGGCCCAGCTCCTTCTCCGCTCCTGCCCCACTCCTGCCATGCATGTCCAGGAGGAGTGTTAGCCAGAGACTCAGCCCAGGGTGTGTAGAGCAGGGTAGATGGGCCGCCCAAATCCCAGCCGCAGTGGCCCATAGGCTCGCAGAGTCTGCCGGCTGCGTGAGCCGGCCAGGGCTCCCCTCCGAGCCAGTTTGCAAGCAGGCCACGGAGTCTGCGGCCGTCTGCGGCTGCCGACCTGGGTGGGGTGGGTGGGGGTCTGGAGAGGGAGCAGTGGAGGCACCACCCCGTGCTGGCAGGGCGCGGAGCTCAAGCAGCAGCCGTGCAGTGGGAGACGGGGTTCGAGGGCTGGGTCTGCCCCAGGCGGCTCTTCCAGGTGGAGGAGCATAGGGCTGGGCTAAATTGGAGGGACCTAAATCTGTGTAGCTTCGGGATGTTACATACTGGATGATACTCTTCTGTGCCCTTAAAAACCTTTGCTAGTAGTCAAAGAATGGTAACCGTAATTATATATTATGCTTTGAAACCAAATTCCCTTGCATGATAAAGTCGATACTAGGCTGTAAATATTAAAACCTGTTTTAAACAGTTGGTAAACAGTAAACAATCCAATATAAATACTATTTTTTAATAGTGAAATAAGCCTCCTGTGGAATCCCCAGGCTCTCCTTCTGTGGCTGTGGGTTTTTAGGTGCACACAAAGATAGCGGATGGGCTTTGAAATTGGCAAGACCTGCCTCTCATTGCTGAGTTACCCCAAGCAAGTAGCTAAACCTCCCTAATCTTTCTCATCTGTGAAATGGGGACAGTAATAATTCTATTTTTGCCATGGGTTGTTGGGAGGACGACGTGAGGTCACTCATGCAAATGGTTTAGCATTAGGGAGCACTTAATACATGTTGGCTACTAGTATTATAATTATTATTGGAAGGAAGTTAAATTTATATTGGTCATATGAGTGTGAATGACCTGCATTTATTTGTTTTTATGAAGTCCATGTGTCATGATCCTCAAGTGGAGAGCAGCTTTGGTGTTTGTTTTGGTTAGGTTGTCCAAATAGCTACAGACAGCTAGACTTTATTCTTTAATTAGGAGAGCTGTTTGTGAAGAAACAGATTGTCTCTTGATCTCTGTTCTAATTTGTCAAGGCAAATTCCATGAATTGACTGCATCTTCACACACAACACACACACACAAAGGAAGATTCATCAGAACTTGTGGAACTTTATGAGAACTTTGGGACTCCAAAGAGAAGACAAATTCATGAGTGAAAGAAACAATGTACTTGTTTTCATATTATAAGCATTTCTTAGCTAACGGATAAAACTCTAGTAGCGTATCTTCCTAAAGAAACAGTGAAAGAATGGTACATTCCCAGCCAGAGTGCTACTTAATTCAAAGATTATTCATAGGGGCACCTGGGTGGCTCAGTTGGTTAAGCGACTGCCCTCGGCTCAGGTCATGATCCTGGAGTCCCGGGATCAAGTCCCACATCGGGCTCCTTGCTCAGGAGGGAGTCTGCTTCTCCCTCTCCCTCTGCCCTCCTTCCCGTTTGTGCTCTCTAATAAATAAATAAAAATCTTTAAAAAAAAAAATGGGCATGATCGGGCAGAGAGGGGCACAGTTGGGAAACTGTTTCTTTCCATCTTGAACTCCCAGATGGTTCATGTTAGTGTGGGGACCGCTCAGCAGGTGGAGTCGGGGGGTGGGGGTGGGGGTGGGGGTGGGTGAGGAAGAGGATGGGAGGATGGCTGTGAGTCGGGGCTGACTGGAGCGTGGGGCTGCCTGTGTTACCGTCCTGCTACCAGCAGTCAGCTCGTCCGCCCTCATCAGATAGGACCGAGGTTCTTCGCCCATCATGTCTGGCTCGGCAATGAGCCCCCCCCGCATTAGGCTGCTGGAGGCAGCTTGAAGTGCACCACCGATTCTCAGTAAAACTCACGCTTGCGAAGGAGGTAGAAAAATGCCTGATTCATCTCTTTCCAGTGACTGCAACCTGCCTGAGAACCCTCTGTTCATTGCATGCGGCGGCCAACGAGCCAGCACCCAGGGGTAAGTGGATTCCAAAACTGTTCCTAGAAACAGAACATCTTGGGGTACCTGGGTTGCTCAGTTGGTTAAGCAACTGACTCTTGGTTTCGGCTCAGGTCGTGATCTCAGGGTCCTGCGATCGAGCCCTGTGTTGGGCTCTGCGCTCAGTGCAGAGTCTGCTGCTCTCTCTCCCTCTGCTCCTCCCTCCTCTCTCTCATAAATAAAACCTTAAAAAAAAATAAAAAGAACATCTTCCCCGGAAGGATGCTCAACAGACATTGAAGGCACAGGATTTGTAGACACACAGAGGTTCAAATTCCAGGTCTGCCGTTTACAGCCATGTGATTTTAAACAAGTCGCTAATTTTTTTTGAGGTACAGCTTCCTCCTTTGGCAAAATAGAAAAAACATGTGTAGGGGCCCCTGGGTGGCTCAGTCAGTGAAGCGTCTGCCCTCGGCTCAGGTCATGATCTTAGGGTCCTGGGGTTGAGCCCCACATCAGGCTCCCTGCTCAGGGAATAAATAAAATCCTTAAAAAAGAAAAGTAAAGTTCATATTCCCAAAATCATGGTCTGGATAGCATGCAGGAATGGAGGTAAACAGCACATCAGGAAGTTGCTCACTAAACAATAAAAATGGCAGGTAAACAGTAATATTACTCTGTTATGATGCATAACCTTTATCCATATTTCACCCTGAGAAAGTCGTCATTGATGAGACAGGGTGAGGAGACTTCCAGGTAGTTTCTGAGGAAGGGGGCCAGAGGGTGGTACTCCTGCTGGGGTCGTGTGCCAACTGCATGTGCTTAAAACTGTATTAATACTACAAATATCAATAAGGCAATATTTCCTCCTGTCTGCTGCCAGGAGCTGGTTTAGGCGCTGAGGCCTCGTGAGCAGGGCAGAAGGCGTTCCTGCTGTATTAGGGCGTGCGTCCTGGCAGGTGCATGGGCGCTGGCCAGAACTCATACATGCTCTCAAGTGTAGGAGGGAAGAGGATGTACCACAGAGCATCCCAACCCCGTCCCAGGGGAGCTCTCGGTGAAGAAGTGTTTCAACCGAGACACTTCAGAGTGAGCGAGGGTTAGATGCTCAAACAGGACATAGATCAGAGAGCAGCGAGCTTCAGAAGAACAGAAGACAGGCAGGTTCAGTTAAGCCCTCATGGTTGGATTTATTAAATTAGGCCAGTCTTTTCTTTCTTTCCTTTCCTTCCTTTCTTTTCTTTGCTCCCTCTCTCCCTCCTCCCTTCCTTTTTGGTGACTGACTTGAGTGCCTTTAGGTCGGGCTTGCAGTCTCTAGACTGTCAGGGTCCCCACGCTGGGCTGTTTCACACGCGCCCCTTTGCTCACTCCCATTGTGTGGGCTTCACTTCAGTCACTTGGGAAGCCTGTCCGTCTCCTCTAGGCACCTGATTTGTAGTCTCGTTAGAATGCATGAATTTGAAAACGTGCTTTTATCGTTGGATTCATTCTAGCAGGTCTTCAAAGATAAATCCGTACGCCCGCATGCCGGCTTCCCAAATAGCTACATTATTTCTTGACTATTTGTGTGGAATACTGAAACTCCTTTTTTTTTTTAAGTAATCTAGAAGAAATTCACAACTTCCATGCTATAGGACTTTGAGGCTCTGGGAAGCATTTTTGAAAGGACAGGCTTTTACACCTTGGAAACATGTTCATTAAAATTCCGTGGGATGTCACATGAAAGGTGTTTCTTCAACTTCCAGATACTTGAATGTTACGTTCTCACCAGCGATCGACTTGACGTATTCTTCAATTCCTTCATTCAGGGGCCTGTTGCTCCCTCAGTCTGACCCATTTTGTTTTCCCTTTTCAACAGCTCCAGAGTGCAGAAAAATGATTTCCATAGGAATCTGACGGCATCCCTAACCAAAGATGTTACGAAAAATATAAGCTATACTAAAAGAGGTGTGCTCTTCAGCGTGGATTCCTGGACCTCGGTAAGAGTTTTCTGCTTCCCGTGGGGGAAGGAGGGACATGCTGCCCCCATGATCTTGTCCTTAGAGACTCACTGGCCCTTCAGTCATTCACTGAGAGTCACCTGCGCATGAGCCAGGCCACAAATATCCTTGGCCTCCAAATCTGTTTTTTTCCAGAGATGTTCTGAGATGTGGGTGTGGATCTCTGTGGCCGTGGGCCAGTCCAGTGGAGCCCGAGGTGGCCCTGGGCACCTGGGCCAGGCCTGCTTTGCCCTTAGGCAAACCGTGTCAGCAAAATGGCAGGCTCACCGTGCAGAGCCCCATGCAGGGGGATGATGCATATGAAATCCGTCCGTGAGATCACCTTTTAAGTGTCAGATGTTCAACTGGGGGTTTAAGATGAAAGGGAAATGGACTCTGACCTTTAGAAAATTTGTCTAATTGGGGTGATAAATACACAAATAATCATATGCAAATAGAATGGAAATAACATGTGGGTGGGGAATACTTTGCCTATAAGATAAGCTTGCATCTTCGCTATCAATCAGAGACAGCTTCACGGCAGAGGCGGCATTTGCATTAGGCCTTGAATAGTAGATAGTATTTCATCAGTGAGCATGTATCTCTTGGGAAAGTTTGGGGATATTTGGAAATATGAGTAGACTCGTTTGCTTGGAAAACAAGACAGGGATACAAGGCACTAGGAGGGGTTTGGGAAGGGAAGCAGGCATTGGATTGTGAAGGGCTCTTAACGTCTGGAGGGTTCAGAGGACACCATCTAGCTGGTGCCCCTGGGAGTTGGGCCCGGCCCGGGCAGGCCTGCTTCTGGGTGTGCTATCACACGGGGGGGCCTGTAGTCACCCTGAGAAGGGCCCTACACTTGGGTTAGTGCTCTTGCTGTCTTAAAACTCCTAATAACTTAGGGTCACCTGAGTGGCTCAAGTCAGTTGGGCGTCTTGACTCTTGGTTTGGGCTCAGGTCGTGGTCTCACAGTCGTGGGATCAAGCCCCACGTGGAGCACCACGCTCAGCGCAGTCTGCTTCAGACCCTTTCTCCCTCCCTCCCTTCCCCGCCCCGCTCACACTCACTCTCTCAAATAAATAAAATCTTTAAAATTCTTAAAACTTTTTTGAACCAGGGCCTCTGCATCTCCATTTTGCACTGGGCTCCGTGAATTCTGTAGCCCACCGTGACCTGGGCCCCCCACCACAGCACTTACCGTGTTGTCCTGTAGTTACTCAGATTGGTCTCCTCTGTGGAAGGGTGGTCCCGTGGGAGAGGGACTTTCTGTTGCCAAGGCCCGTCCTGGTGCCTGGCACACAGAAGCTGAGTAAGTGCTTCCTGGAAGAGCGGGCAAGGCGCAGGGGGCATGAGGGTGAGCGTCTGGGGGCAGCCAACGGGGGAACGCTAGCGTGCGGAACCAGGAGGCACAGCCCCGTCCTGCAGGGCACCCCCCCGCCCCGGCCGGCTCTGCCCACTGTGCTCCCGTCCAGGCCAGGCCTCAGAGCCCTGGTGGGGTCTCCTTCGCCCTTGGTGGATTCAGAGTTGTATGCCCTGGCTGTGGATGGGTCCTGCACGGGGCGGGATTATTCGGGGCCACTCAAGTCTGTGCACAACCACGTTCAGAACACCTCAGATCCCATGCTGAGGGGCTTGATGTCCCCGTGCTTGGCTTGCTTCCGGCGCTTGGCAGATGACCTCTGGTGCCTAAGCAAACACAGCAGCCCCTCCATTTGGCTGTGGTTTGGAGGGTATTTTCAGCATCCTGGTGGTGGTGCAGTCTGAGTGGGGGAAAACACACACACACACACACACACAGTCCTAGTTCTAGATTGAACGTTTAAGCCGTTTTATTTTTTTATTTTTTATTTTTTTAAAGATTTTATTTATTTGAGAGAGAGAGAGACTGACAGAGAGAGAGCACATGAGAGGGGGGAGGGTCAGAGGGAGAAGCAGACTCCCTGCCGAGCAGGGAGGCCGGGAGCCCGATGCGGGACTCGATCCAGGGACTCTAGGATCATGACCCGAGCCGAAGGCAGTCGCTCAACCAACTGAGCCACCCAGGCGCCCCATGTTTAAGCCGTTTTAATCCGTTAAATTGATTTTGTTATGTTCTATGGGTTCGTAGGGACTCTCCTGACTTTGGTTCAGGTGAAGGCCCAGCTAACTCTTTGTTGCCATTCGGACCTGAACGCTAGGGCCGCACCTGCCCTCCCTCCCTGCATACAGGGGTCGTGATTTCCCTCCCTAATTGCTCATCCCAAGGGATCTTACTGATAGGAATTGATGCTTTATTTTTTTAGCACTGTCAAAATGGGTTTCCTTTAATAAGTCTAATACTTTTGATGAGAAATAATAGTTTTCATTGATTATGCCACATGTCCTTATCTGTAATGATTTTGTGTTTTCAGGACTCCCTTACTTTTCTGTACCAGACTTTGGAAAGGAACATACGGACAATGTTCACAGGCAGCTCCCAGCAGTCATGGAAACATGTCTCCAGCCCCCTGGCATCTTACTTCCTGTCTGTTCCCTACGCGAGACTCGGCTGGTAGGTGTGTTTCTCCTACTCCCGAAAGCTGTCCCCAGTATGAAGTTCAGTCATTTCAACAGATGGTTTTGGTGGCACCTGTTAGCACCTTATATTCCAATTAGTTTATCATCAACAAAAACATTAATATAGTGGTCAAGTTACTGTAAAGATGAAACTGTCTCCTTAAAATGGGTCAGAATGTGTTTAAACACAGGGAGCTTTCACTTTACTGAATAATTACCATGATGAAGTGTTGTAGAACAATGGCCAAGCTTTGATGT
The DNA here is from genome assembly GCF_011800145.1 of Mirounga leonina. Taxonomy (NCBI): domain Eukaryota; kingdom Metazoa; phylum Chordata; class Mammalia; order Carnivora; family Phocidae; genus Mirounga; species Mirounga leonina. Next base: position 25,391,304 of record NW_023270709.1, on the reverse strand, counting down.
CCTTCTGGGAATTTCACGACGTTAGGAGTGGATAAACAGCTATTACAGTGATGGAGATATCATCGCTTCATAGGACAGAAGGCCGAGCACACCACAATAATTGTATACTTAGAATGTTGGGGGTTCCTCTTGAGTTTCATGATCAACCCAAACCAAGCCCAAGTATATGGCGGTTTGGGGGAAACCTCTTTTTTCAACCACACTTCTCAGATCAGATGACACTGTTTCCCTTGGAACGATTTGCTGACAGCCCTTCTTTTTGGGGGCCCCTGATGCTTTCAGCCCCAGCTCGGGCGACAGGAGGTGAATGCTGTTTATTGGCTGGTCCCCTGTGCATGATGGCTCTTCCTGGCCGCCTTCCTGATGCAGCCAAAGGTGGTCCCCTGCTGGGCTTGCTGCCAAGGGGGAATGGGGGGTGGTGCAGAGGTCCCTCCCCAGCTTCCAGCCCAGGGAGCCAGGGGACAGCAGTGTGTCCATGGTCAGTGTGTCTGGTTTGTCTCACTGGGCGGCAGCCCCTTTAGAAACAACTTTTTTTCTCTTTCCTTCTGTACTGCCATGGAGTCCTTACATGGCCATGAGAACTACAATAAATAACGTGATTTCTGGTCTTTCTAGCTGCCCCAACAAAGACATTTGGACCTTTGATCTATAACCGGGGGTCATAGACCCTCGTTTGGAAACATCCACTAAATATGGTGAACATGTAATTTCCTCACGGTACAAGGTACCCTATGCAGCTACGGTAGAAACAACACGGTGTACTTAACACACGTTGGTCTCAGGCTCCATCCTTTCCGTTTGTTACCTGGTCTGTCGGAAAGCTCCCGGTGCCGTCGGCCGGATGCAGATTTCCTGTGTTCCCGGCGAGCCCAGGATCGCGCTTCGCGGCTCTGGGTTTGCACACAGAATGTGATGCTTTGTGAAGATGCTTTTCACCTGCTCGGGTCATAGGGTTCAGGAATGCCCAGAGGCCTTAATGTGTCCAGTGTTATTGTTGTGTTTCTTGGAGAGCAAGACCGGATCTCACAAACCATATAACCTCAGAAGTGGATATTCTCCACAGTCACGCAGGGTGAAAAAAGCAGCAAGAGGGAGTTCTGTAGAGAGAAGCAGGCGACCGTCTCACCCATGGCTCTCCCTAGACACTGGACGGGGTGTTCTCTCTTCTTCCCCCACAGGGCAATGACCTCGGCTGACCTCAACCAGGACGGGCTCGGGGACCTGGTGGTAGGCGCCCCAGGCTACAGCCACCCCGGCCACAGCCAGGTTGGGCGCGTGTACCTCGTGTACGGCAGCGAGCTGGGCCTGCCCCCCCTCGACCTGGATCTCGACAAGGAGGCCCACGTGACCCTGGAGGGTTTCCAGGTGGGGCGTCCGGCTCCGACTTTCCCTCCTCGTGTCCATAAGCCACTGCCCGTCTCTCGTGGCAGGTTCCCCAGAGCAAATAGCCAGGAAATGGCTGGTGGCCTCCGTCTGTGGAACACTTACATTTTTAAAAGCCTGTTGGCCCAGTACCCGCCCACAACACAGCTGCTGTTTATTCAGAGCTGCTCTGAGTCGCCAGTCAGGATGTGATTTCTTGAGATTACAAGCACCCCCCCCGAATTTTTTAAGTCTCCCTCTTTTTATATATGAATTTTTATTTTGTAAGAATGTTAGATTCACAGAAAAGCTGTAAAGACAGTGCAGAGTTCCCAAACACCCTGTACCCGGTTTCCCCTAAGGTAGCGTCTTACGTAACTATGGTGTCAACGTATCAAACGTAAGAAACCAACTCTGGTTTCTTCCCTAAATTCCAGACTTCGCTCAGATTTCATTCCTTGATTTTAAGTGGTGATGCATCCCCAGAAAAGCCCCACGGTGACTGTAGGAGAAAGGCTCCGCATGGAGTCAGTGTCGCTCGGTCTCGGGACAGCAGGGACCTCGACTGGCATTAGTCCTTAACAGGAGCAGGAAGGGGGGACAGGCAGCCTTGCGACTGGTCACAGGTGAGCTCGGGGGCTTTGGTGGGACTGCGCGCTCCCAGCAGCAAGCAGCAGGGCAAGGGACGCTGGACTTGACATCAGACCGTGGTTTTGTCCTGGGGAAACTGCTTTTGCTGTGGAATTAATGCTGTGAGGACGAAACAAGATGACATGCCTGGACATACTTTACACATGAAGGGTATGGGGTTAACGACCGGACAGAAGGAGCCCTGCATTGGAGAGGTGATCCTCCGTTGGCTGGCCAGTGTGTGAGGTTTCACAGTCCCAGACGGACAGCATTTTCTGGAACCTTCTGCTACCACATGAGAATGTTCCAAAATAAGTTTACCCATTCCTTTTTTTTTTTTTTTTAAGATACTTATTTATTTGCCAGATAGCATGCACACAAGCAGGGGGAGCAGCAGACAGGGAGAAGCAGGGAGCCCGATGCGGGGCTCGATCCCAGGACCCCGGGATCATGACCTGAGCCGAAGGCAGCCGCTAACGACTGAGCCGCCCAGGCGTCTCTGCTCCTTGCTTCCTCACAAAGCCGTGCCGTGTCAGAGCGTTGGGGCTCCTGCCGGCCGGGCTCTGCCTGTGGAGGGGGATGCACGCTCTCAGACCCATGGGACAAGGAAGGAGGCAGTGCCGTGTTATGGCCGCTGAAGGCGTGGGTGTAGCCTAGGCCTGCAGTTAGCCTGTCTGTGTCCCTGTCTGGAGAATGAGGAGGATGAGCGGCCTTGGGCGTGGCTCTGCTGGAAGAGTCTGCTTGTCAGGGAGCGCCAGGTTGACGCGTGGGAGGGCTTGACGTGCAGCTGGCGACCAAACGAGGCTGGCTGCCGCCGCCCGGCGCCCTTACTCCCTGGCTGCCCCTCTGTGCTTGGTGCTCAGAGCAACCCTTTCTTGTTCTTCAAGTTCCCGCCTCACAGGGGGGTTCCTCTCCAGAGGCCACTGCACACCAGGTGCAGCCTGATTGGCCAATACATGATTGATGTGGGTTCTGGGCCGTGGGAACGTGTGTGGGGCAAGCCTCCGCTTGGCAAGACTGCTCACTGTCGCCTGTGCTGTGAAAGAGCAGGAGAGCCGGGGGAGTGGCTTTGCGGACTAGGCTGGTTCTGGAGAGCAGGAGGAGAGAATCCAGCTCAGAAGAGCAGGGTCCCCGAATGGACTGGGGTTCCCATCCGTAAGCCGTGAACGGGGGTAGTGAGCGTACCTGCCCCGTGCATGTAAGGTGCTGTCCACGCTGTGCCCTCCCGTGGGACGAACGTTCTGAGTGCTCGTCACATGGCAGCCAGTGTTGCTGGTGTATGGGGTTCTTATTTTGGGTACTTCCCAAGGGAGCCTGGCCCTTCATGTGGGACCATTTTCGAAAAACCCAGAACTTGTGAGAACAGACCCTTTTCTTTCTGGCCCCTCCTCGTCCCCTCCAGGCAGACACCCAGCAGGCGGGGTGCGGACGTGCTCTGGCGGCCGCAGATTTGTCCCTGGGCCCTCAGCGTCCAGGTCGGGTGCCCGGGTCCCTGTACTCCCAGGGAGTCGCCTGCTTTTCTGGAGGCTGTGGCTTAGCCCGGGTGGGTCACTGATGCCGCTTCAGCCCTCAGGTCGGTTTGGCTCGGCCTTGGCCGTGTTGGACTTCAACAAGGATGGCGTGCCTGACCTGGCTGTGGGAGCGCCGTCGGTGGGCTCTGAGAAGCTGGCCTACACGGTAGGGCTGCTGCAGCTGGCGGGGGGAGCGGTCGGGGAGGGGGAGGCAGGGGTGGGTGGAACGTCTGGGGGAAGGTCCGTGGGAAGCAGCCAGCCAAATGTACCAGGCCCGCATTTGTGGGGAGATGATCTCGGGCCCCTCAGTTTGGGTTCTTGACATGACCTTGGGTTACCGGGCGGCACCTAGTTCTGCCTTCCTGGGTTTCCCGATTTTGCGCCCCCTCCCTCCCACCAAGATACTGAATGGTGGTGAGGGGACGGGGGTTCCAGCCACTCGAGAACCCCCGTCCTCACCGCCGAGTGGAGACCTCCCTGCATCCCTGTGCCCTGGCCAAGGTCCCGGGTCCCACAGCGCAGGCTCTCGTCTGCGTGTGCCCTGTACATGGCAGGGCACTGGCTCCTGCACCCTATGTGACCCAGAAGGCCAAAGGCCCCTCATCACCTCGACCTGCCACAAGCTCGCTTTTGTCCCCGTCTCCTCACTCTCTGCTTCCATTCTGTGAGCCGTTTGTCCTCTGGACCCACGGGCCCCCTCGCCTGAGGACACATGGAGAAGGCCCTTTCTCCCCTTCGTCCTTCAGGAGCGACAGGGCACCCACCTGGGAGCTGACATCAGCCCGTGATGTAGGCCCCATGTCACTCTCCCCACACCACAAGCCTTTCCCTCTAGTCCCTTCCACACCGTGGTGTCACGGCCCGTTGACCAGCTTTTTGGGAGGACAGAGTGTGGTCTGACTTACACGGTCTTCCCTGCACCTGGCTCGTGGTGGAACATAAATGCTTCTTGAATGAGTGAGGGTGGAGACCAGCAAGTTACAAGATGGGAGCTGGTTCAGGACAGGGAATGATGACGCACATGCGTCTCAGGGCTGTGGACGCTGGCCACACGCCGTGTCGTGTTCTGAGGAATCACGGCCGGGTCAGGGGAAGGCCCCGTGGGCGAGCCAGAAACAGAGCTGGCCTCAATGTGGGGAGGCGAGCGGGTTGTCCAGCCGGTGCAGTGAACAAGTGTGTGTGGTGTGAAAGGACAGGAGTGGCTGTCTCAGTGTTGGGAGCTCCAACACGCTGATGCAAGTGAGAGACGTAAAAACCACTTGTCCTGTTTGTTGCTGAGCTCCCGACCGTGGGGACTCAGGTGATCTAGGTCCTCTTCACCCCCTCTCTGGTGATCTGAGTGACCGCCCCGCGGCTTGCTTTGGCCTAGGGTGCGGTGTACGTCTACTTTGGCTCCAGACAAGGAGGACTGTCTTCTGGCCCCAACGTCACCATCTCCTGCCAGGTACGGGGACCCCCTGGGCCAGGGCCAGACCTCGCCGCCTCCTGCTGTCCGCCTTTGAGCGTGACGTGCTCTCCTGGTTCCCCTACAGGACACCTACTGTAACTTGGGCTGGACGCTGGTGGCCGCAGACATGAACGAGGACGGCGAGCCCGATCTGGTGATGGGCTCCCCTTTCGCGCCGGGTGGAGGGAAACAGAAGGGCATGGTGGCTGCGTTTTATTCCGACCCCAGCTGGAGCCACAAAGGTAGTGCTTGTGAGGGGGGAGGAGGGGGGGCGGAGACGTCCTGAGACCTCCCTGCTCTAGTCTGTCCTCGTGCCTCTGGGCTTCTGTCCTATCTCCCTCCTTCCACTATCAGGTCATCTAAATTTTCTAATAGCTCTTCCTCTTGCAGATAAGATACAAGAGTGTCTACCTTTATCATCCAGGTGATATGGGTAGAATCACTGATACACAAAAAGGGGTCCAACTTCCAGGTCCAGATCCAAAGGGAGCCCGTAGGTTGTTGGCAGAGGCTTTCCATGGAAGCCTGGGAACTCGGAAGGCATCCCAGTGATGCTCCGACCTGCCCGCTGGGGTCTCCGTTTATATTGCATCCTCCACCGCACAGAAGTGAGCTCCAGAAATGTGCTTGTCCTGTGACAGCCTCCCACGGAAGGTAAAGGGCACTGGTTGTCTCGTGTAGAAAAGCTGGGCGTGGAGGCGGCCAACTGGACGGTGCGAGGTGAGGCGGACTTCTCCTGGCTCGGCTACGCCCTCCACGGGCTCCGCATGAACAACACAACCGTGCTGCTGGTGGGGAGCCCAACCTGGAGGAACACCAGTAGGTGGGTGCTCCCGTGGGGGCCAGGGACCCCGGGGCACGAGGGGCAGGTGCCAGCTGCCGCGGGGGCCCGCCTGGGGGCTCAGACCCCACAAGGAAAAGCTGTGGCTCTGCAGCAAGGTGGCGGATTCTCGGAAGCTGAAGCAGGAGCTAGGAGGGGGATGAGCCTGCCAGGGCTCCTGTGACCGTCCCACAGCCTGGGTAGCAGAAGCCGCGAGGATGTGTCTTCTCCAGGGCGCGGGGTTGGCGGCGGCCATCTCGAGGCCTCTCTCCTTGTCTTGCAGGGGGTCGCCTTCTCCAGGCCTCTCCTGGGTCTGCGCCTGTACCTGGTGTCTGTCCTTACGAGGACACCCAGTCCTACTAGATCAGGCCCCACCCCAATGACCTCAGAGACCATGATGGCCTCTTTGAGGCCTGGTCTCCAAATACACATATTCTGAGGTGCTGGGGTTCAGACTCCGACGTGGATTCCGGAGGAACACGATTCAGCCTGTGGCCGTGGCCCTCCCTCTACCTGCCCTCAGTGGGGAGGCAGAGTGGTGAGCTTCGCATCAGCAGAAAGCCACCCCGCTCCCCTGCCAGGATCCCAGGATCCCAGGATGGCAGGGGCGGGGCAGAGGGGGCTTGTGTTCGCCGGGCCCTGACTAGTCGGCCCGCTCTTCTCCCCCGTCTGCGTGTGCTTCCTTCCAGCCTGGGCCACCTGTTCCACGCTCACGACGAGAAACAGAGCCTCGGACGGGTGTATGGCTATTTGCCCCCACAACGCCAAAGCTGGTTTACCATTTCCGGAGACAAGGTAAGGCTGCCGCTCCCCCCACGGAGACTGGGCACCGGGGAGAGCTCTCAGAGCTGCATGGTGCCGACTGACGGCATTTCACAGACGATGGGGAAGCTGGGGGCTTCCCTGTCCAGCGGCCACGTGCTGGTGAACGGGACCCGGAAACAAGTGTTGCTGGCTGGAGCCCCGACTCACGGTAGGTCACGCGCCGGGAAACATGACTGCGTTTTTAGTCGGGTGGCTTCTTGACCACATACTTGGGGGGAAGGTTGTGAAATCTGGAGCCAGACAGACCAGACTGTATTTCCTTTTCTCGGTAATAGCAAGCGGCATAACCTGGGGGAAGTTACTTAACCTACCTGAGCATTAGTATCCTCATCCGCAAAACACAAATTATAATATCCACCTCAGATTTGTTGAAAATCCCTCATGAAAGTAACCGAGTGTGTTGTTAAAGCTCCAGTCTCACTGAGCTTGGAGCAAGGGGGGGACGGTGTTCAGAAAATTCTACACATCAGTTCACCGGGACTAGGTCTGCTGAGGACTTATGTTAATAAAACATCACTTGTGTTACGGGAAAGTTTTAAAAAGCCAACAAAAACTTACTCCCTTTGGGCACCTGGGTGGCTCAGCCGTTAAGCGTCTGCCTTCTGCTCAGGGTCCCAGGGTCGTGAAATTGAGCCCCGCATCGGGCTCCCTGCTCGGAGGGGAGCCTGCTTCTCCCTCTCCCTCTGCTTGTGTCACTCTCTCTCTCTCAATAAATAAATAAAATCTTCAAAACAAAACAAAACCTACTCCCTTGAAGATGCTCAAAGTGAATCATGCTTATTATTGTAGAAATTTGTGGAAAGAAAAAACGTATATAGAAATCACCCCTTATCCAGATATTTAAGAAAAAACTTAAGCTGAAATTTAGGATGCTCCCAATTTTTCACTATTGTGAATACCATCTTCTCTCTCGAATGTCAGTGTACAGAAAACTCTTGCCTCCTGAATAGTTTAATTCCTGGACTAGAGGGTCTACTAATAAGGCTCTCCTTACATATTGTCAAGTTATTTTTCAGGAAGATTTTTGCACACAACATTAGAATAGTAAGAGTGGATTGGGCAAAAGAATGGCTAGATGTTTTTTTTCCTTTTCTTTCACTTTAACTGGGCTCCACGCCCAGCGTGGGGCTTGAACTCACAACCGGGAGATCAAGAGGTGCATGCTCTGTGGACTGAGCCGGCCAGCCACCCCAGAATGGCGAGATTTTTCATTGCATGACTAAGGACACAGCACTGTAACCCCGGATGCTGACTTAGCTTTGGAGTAGTTGGGGTTTTCCCCCTTTCACAGAGCTCTTTCCAAACTCTTGCAACATGAGTGATTTTATTTGCTTCACTTTTCTTTCTACTGGAGTGCTGTGATTAGAGCTTTCCAGACTTTGTTTTAATGTCCTTCCTGTCTTGGTATTTTCCTGTTACAAAATACAACAATACAACAAGATAAAAAGATCAATTTACGTATCTGTATTATATACAAGTTAACCTTATGTATTTATTTATGAGAGACAGGATCAGTATCCCTCAGTGCAGTTTGGGCATCACGGCTCTCTGGTAACAGACTCGCTGCACTTTGAACGGTCAGATGTACTTGCAGGGTGATCCCTGAGGGCGGTGGTCGGGAGCATGACCCCGTCAGGCCTGTCCCTCTGCCCCTGGGCTCAGGCTCCCGCTGAAGCTATGTGGTCACTGTACACAACGAACCACTTAAATATTTAGTGGGAATTTTAGGGTGCTGATGAGGAACTGTGGAGTATCTTCAGTATGAAAACGATGCTACTCAAACATGGCGAGGCCGAGATGAGGTGGGCATTCCTACGGTGCTGGTGACAGGTGGACTGACGCTGCCCCTTCCAGAAAGGTTTGGCAGAAGGGCAAGGGCCTCAAAAGATGCTCATTCCCTTGGATGCTCTTTGGACTATTTCTAGGAATCTGCTCTCAGGAACTACTCCAAACCGCAGGAAAGGATCTTTATCACAGTCTTAATTATAACAGCAAAAAGTTAGAAATGGCCTAAATGTAAAACTATAAAATTTTATAATCTGCAACAATCTCCATTTTAACACACACGTTGGGTATCAAGCTCCAGAAAGCAATATACGTTCTAGAACTTTATAATTTTGGGGGGGCATTTTCCACACCTTTTATGCTGATAGTAAAGAGTCTTGGCATTCACAAGTTCGACACTCGAGTTTCGACTTTCCCCGTAATCCTGAAAGTCAGTGACACAAAGTAGTATGACTTACAGCAAGTATGGGCCACACTGCAAAGCGGTGTCCCCTGCCCTGGGGCCCGTGAGGGAGTCCGGCTGGTGGGACAGACTGTATGACAGCTCTGTTCTCTGACCGTGGGGGAAACGCTAGAGCCGGAATTTAGACTCTGTCGGGTTTGTCAGGAGCGTGACTGACGCAGGCAGTTCGCGGTGTAAGGGAAGATGGTCGTGTGGAGGCTACTGCAGGGTCAGAGCCGTCTGATGGGGTAGCCCTGCGCTTGCCCCACGCCTGGGTCTCTGTGCCCAAGCCTGCTGCACCTTCCCACCGAAGACGCCTGTTCTGTGATCCCGAGCCATTGTGTCACTTGAGGTATGGAAGGCTGAAGCAAGACTAGGCCTCCATTTGGTGCTTTGTCTTCTCTTCATTCCCGGGATGGCAGCAGATACCATGTCCTGGTTTATTTCAGATGAGGTGTCCAAAGTGGCATTCCTGACCATGACCTTGCACCAGGGCGGAACCACTCGGATGTATGAACTGACCCCCGACACACAGCCTTCTCTGCTCAGCACCTTCAGCGGGGACCGCCGCTTCTCTCGATTTGGTGGAGTTCTGCACTTGAGTGACCTGGATGGTGATGGCTTAGGTGGGAAAGAACAGGGCCAAGGATCAAGTCCCTTTGGATCATGTAGCCTCTGCCCTCATAATGGACAGCTCAGTAGTCCAAGGGCCTTTATGTCTATTTTGAGTCAGGCGAGACCAGAGCCAAGCGAGCTAGACTTCTTGAAGGCGGTACCAGGAGAGCCACCCACATCAGTTGTCATCCATGGATGATCAACTAGGAAACAAAGCCTTCGCTGGGTGGGGAGGGTGGACTGCATGAAGGACGCGCTAATCTGACTTGGGGGAGGTTGGGTTAGGACAACGGAAAGGATGACAGGAGGGAGCCCCTTCCTTCTGGTTTCTATGGCTTGCAGATGAAATCATCCTGGCGGCGCCCCTGAGGATAACGGACGTCACCTCTGGAATGCTGGGTGGGGAAGACGGCCGTGTTTATGTCTATAATGGCAAGCACATCACCTTCGGCGACATGACGGGCAGATGCAAATCATGGATAGCTCCATGTCCTGAAGAGAAGGTAACATGTGCCTGTACAAAATCTATGCCATGTTGGCAAAGGAGGCTACCTGGTGATGCCTCGTAAAATGGCGTCCACTGCAGACCCTCAAGAGTTTTTACCTGGACTGTTTGCAGGACACAATCCCATGCCTGTGTTCGTGGGCGCAGGCGGCCCTGCGTTCTTGCAGGTCTGCAGCTCCGTACCTGTGGCTGCGGTCTCTGGACGTGGTGTCACCTGCTTCTGGTCACAGCCCGCCCCCTGGGTGGGAGCCCACAGCAGAGGAAGACAGGCCAGGGCCACTGCAGTCTCATTTCCTGTTTCACTGCCTTTTTTTAAGATTTTATTTGAGAGTGCAGAGCAAGAGTGAGAGCGCACAAGCAGGGCCAGGGGCAGAGGGGGAAACGGTCCCCGCTGAGCAGGGAGCCCAACGTGGGGCTCGATCCCAGGACCCTGGGACCGTGACCTGGGCCTAAGGCAGATGCTTAACTGCTGAGCCACCAGGCGCCTGTTTCACTGCTTTTATTCCTTTTCTCAGGTGGGTTTCCTTAAGGGTTCCCTGGGCATAAAAAACCCATTATTTAATTTAATTGTAAAATTGAAGTTTTTTTAAAAATTACATCTTCTACCTAGAATTGCACTCTGCAGAAATAACCTTTTGATGTGTATCCTTCCGGTATTTTTTCCTGTGCATTTTACTCTGTGCCTGGCACTATGCTAAACAGATCTCTCCCTCCCTCCAGCCCCTTCTTTAACTCACATCAAAGCTGGTAAGTTGGCACTATGCCAGGTGGAGACAAAGGATCCGAGGGGAAGATGCTCTGGGTCACAGAGCTCGGAAATGAAAGGACTGGGCTCTGCACCAAACACACACTCCATCATTACACTGAGTGTGTGAATGTATTTTATTAACAACTGTGACCTATTGTACCCGATTTTTAACGAGATTTTGTCTTACCTGTAACCCTTTCTCTATGCCTGCTTACATTCTCCTACATTTCCCAGCTGCCTACTGTTTTATCTGTGGATAAGCCAGTTTATGTAAACATTACTTAAGTGGCTATTAGTCCCTTAGTCCATTTCATTTCACCGTTATAAATAAGGATACAAATATTCATGTATAAACACCTCTGTGCATCTATTTTCTTGAGCTAAGTTCCTGTGTCAAAGGGCAACAAAGCATAGGGCTTAGAGTGTAGTTAAAACCCACACCCCCAGTAACCAGTCCCTCTCTCATCCTTTCCTCTCAGGCCGAGTACGTACTGATTTCTCCTGAGGTGAGTACCTCCTACGGGAAAACCACGAAGGTGCCCTTTCTCTTATTATTTAAACTGATCAAATATGGCATGTCTTCCAAAGGCCATTAACAGCCCCTGTTTTACAGGCAAGCTCAAGGTTTGGGAGCTCTGTGGTCACCGTGCGGTCAAAAGACAAGGTGAGCAGGAGGACTGCACTCCTCACATTTATATGCTAAGGCCGGGGTGTGGATGATCTCATTTTATCGTTCAGATTGTGTTTGAAAAACACAAAAAAGGGGTGCCTGGGTGGCTCAGTCGTTAAGCGTCTGCCTTCAGCTCAGGTCATGATCCCAGGGTCCTGGGATCGAGCCCCACATCGGGCTCCCTGGTCTGCGGGAAGCCTGCTTCTCCCTCTCTCACTCCCCCTGCTTGTGTTCCCTCTCTCGCTGTGTCTCTGTCAAATAAATAAATAAAATCTTTAAAAAAAAAGAAAAAAGAAAAACACAAAAAAACATCCACACACAGTCCCATCACTTTCCCAGTTTCATCCCCGAGGGCAGGGCTCGGCAACTTAAGCCTGTGGGCTGCCTCGAGTTCTGTACAGCCCGTGAGCTAAATTGGAGAAAAAAGAAATGAAGTTTAAATTTCAGTGTCTGTGGCTTCCTCGGGGCTGCGTACTACTGGACGAGCTGGCCGGCGGCCTCAGAGACCGCTTTCCCCTGGAGCCTCACGCATGAATACTGGTCTGGGCCCTTCAGGGAACCTCGCAAACCCCTGCCACGTCGGACAGCTGCTGTTAATGTTCTTCCAGACTCTGGGGTTTCTGTAGGACTCTAGGGACAAACTCTCTCCTGCTCGCATACCGCAGTGTATCCTGCTTCCTCTCAAATACACGTGGAGCTACCTTCTTCAGGGCTGCAGAGTATTGTCCAGATGCACCCTATTTTATCCGGTTCACTTTCTCACATTTACTTGAAATTATTTCCAGTTTTCTTACTATTGTGAGCATTCTTGCACAGCTGTATATTTTTATATAATATCCCTGCTAATGATACTCTTGGAAGATTGCTAGATCAAAGGGTATGCACATTGTGGATTTTAATGGATACAGCAGTTAAAGGGTTTATCTTCATCTCCAGCTAGACCACTGAATACATTCGTTTACTCTAGGATATTGCACAGAACTGTGCAGGCTCTGAGACAAAGTCCCCACCTTTGAGGAAAAACATCATTTACACACATGGGAAGTAGAATAAAATGCACATCAGGATAGGACCAAGGGCTAAAGAGTGGGGTGGACCTGGCTCCAGTTTACGGGCATTTGGGGACACTGCCCTCTGGTGGCCCACAGTTCAAGTGTCCCTTGCTTGAATGTTATTTGTAGGCAAGCCTGGTAATTAAAATGTAGGGTTATCCAGAAGAAAAACCCGATGGATTATAAAGTTTATGGGGGGAATCTCAAAAGGTCTGGTGATAGATTACATCATAAGCTTGGCTTAGTCTTTTTTTTTTTTTTTAACGATTTCATTTGACAGCGCGGAGAGGGAACACAAGCAGGGGGAGTGGGAGAGGGAGAAGCAGACTCCTGCTGAGCAGGGAGCCGGATGTGTGGGGCTTGATCCCGGGACCATGACCTGAGCTGAAGGCAGACGCTTAACCTTAACTGACTGAGCCACCCAGGGACCCTAAGCTTGGCTTACTCTTAAAATTCGTTTTCTGAAAGTTAGACATTACACACCTATCAACCCTTACTTAGAGATCTGAAAGTAATTCACAGTTGATTCCTTTCTGTACAACACTGCAAGTTCACCTTTGTCATTACAGTTCACTGTGGTGAACGTTCATACTATTTCACTTGCACGACACCTACCTGGGATTGTTGGTGCTGCTGACAAGTGGACATGGACAGTCTGAGGATGAGAGTGGCCACTCACTGAGCCTCCAGCAACGGGCTGGAATTAGGACTCGGCCTGCACCTGAGCCGAGCTGCCTTAGTCTGCGTCTCTGAAACCTCGTGGCACTAACCCATCTCCATCTCTGTTGTCACCCGAGCACAGCAGGATGCGTGGACTAGGGCAGGAGCTTCACAGGCATGATCAACATACTGTTCTGTGTCCCCTACAGAACCAAGTTGTCGTTGCTGCTGGAAGGAGTTCTTTGGGAGCCCGACTCTCCGGGGCACTGCACGTCTATAGCTTCGACCTCCATTAAAGACTTCACCACCCCTTCCTACTCTGCATCCCCTCCCTGTGCCAAGTCATCTCCAGGGTGAACATTCTGGTGGGAGAGGGGCCCATCCAGGGGAGCCTGAGTAGATCCTGCGAGAGGTGGGGCTCCTGGAGTGGAGACAGGCCTCTTCCCAGGGAATGACGACAGATGCTCTGCTTACTTGTGTCCCCTTCCAGCGCTTCCTTCCTTGCTTCCCCCGTATTGAAACCTGGGACTCAGACCTGCCCTACAACTGCTTTCCCCTTCACGTGAATACCTAGGGCTGATGCCTGGAAAGGACTCTCTGGTTAGCTCTTACGAAAATCTGTCCATTTCTCCTAAAAATGTCCTTTTAGAATTGGTAACCCGTTCCAATCAAGGTGAAATAGAAAGCACAGTATACAAGGAAAAAGTGAGCAGGGAAATAGCACAGTGAGAAGTACGGGGGTGAGGGAGAACCTCACAACTCCACAGGGCGTCAGAGAGTGAAGGACAAACACGACACTCAAAGCTCACCTTTCAGCGCCCTCAACTGCCTTTGAGAAGCGGCTGTTCGCCCAGTTGAACCCCGTGACTCGACATGGGTCCTGGTTCCTCTAAGAGGCGTCCGTGTGGCACTGGGCTGGTACAAGCCGTGCCCAGCCTGCCAGCACGCCCTCTGGCTTGAGGCCACCGCCTGGGAGGGACGCGGGATTCATCTGCAGGCCCTGCGGAAGGGCATCTCCGACGGAAAGCTGTCGACCCAGGCTTCCAGCTTCACTGAACACGTGAAGGCGTTGTTACGGCTTCTGTAGCCATCAGGGAGCAAAATAAGCGATGGCAAGAACCCTTTCTAGCTTCTCTAGAGGCAGTGTAGAGAATGGTTCAAAGAAGACAGGAATCCAGCTGAGGAGTCAAGTTAAATTAGAAATCAAGGGAAAGCTACTCAAGTTAACATTGTGAGCGTAAGGGGAGTACAGAGGGAAGAGTGGGCACACGCCCCTAGATAGCACCTCGGATGACTCGTGTGACAGTCTCTTACAGAGTGTGCTGGCTGCCGGTTCCCTAGGGAACAGCAAAAAAGCACAGACACCCTTTGGTTTCATTTGGGGAACAATGAAAGAGGCCAGAATGACTTAACTGAGTAGAACTTGCTGATGAACTGCAGCGTACCGGGCCTCTTCCTTACAAGTCTGTGTTCTCTCTCACCACCTCCCTGACCAAGAGGGCCTGTGTTGACACACGATCATTCTCAATGTCTAAACATACCAGACAGAAGCAAGTTCTCACATAGGATTTATACAGGATATTTAACCATCTTAATCCCGTATTCAAAAGTGCCAAGTCCTACTATCAAAGGTCAACCTGGATGGCAAAGATGTACAAACTGGTCTACAGGGTCCAGTGCATTATCCCCAGAGGTGGGTTACGTTTTAAATCTAAGTATTAACTGTAGCTCTAAGCATGGATTCCGAAATGCTTAACAAAAATGGAAATACCTTGTACGGTTTTAATCTCGATTAACACAAATCTGAACTTAAAGGTCATGGAACAGATGTACATATTTGTGATTGTTTTTCTATTACCTGTGTATGTAAGAACTTGCTTCGAGACTTCACGATCAACATGGTTTCCATGCCTTTGAATCACAGACCTATAGAGATTTGGAGTGCATTTGGGAATGAACTCCGATCTCTGAATGCCCTGTCCATGTACCATTAGACCAGCTCCATGGTATTACTAAAGTAATGAAAGTAAATCTATTAAAGTTTGTTAGATAAATATTAACTCCCAGGGGCGCCTGGGTGGCTCAGTTGGTTAAGCATCTGCCTTCAGCTCAGATCATGATCCCAAGATACTGGGATTGAGCCCCGCATCAGGCTCCCTGCTCCGTGGGGAGCCTGCTTCTCCCTCTCCCCCGCCAAATCTTTGAAAAAGTATTGTAACTCCAAAAATAAAGCTGTGTACAATTCTTGGAATAACGTGCCCAAAAGCTTTTTATTTTAGTGGTTAATTTCTCACAGTTCGCTATCTTCGGCCACATTTCTTTAGAGGCCTTCCAAAAACAGTCTAATATCATTCCTTGACCTTGTTAAACAGAATAAGACTGCTTGCTCACATAACCAAACACTTGTGCTCATTTTAATTCAAAATTTAAAATCGCCTAACTTCTTAGGTAGCAGAGTGAGTTGACATTTTGAAATCTTCCTTGATCTAACCACCTTCAAGAACTTTATAAAACACCAGTTAACTTCTCTACATCACACTTAAGAGGTAGTTGCTCCTGGAAAAAAAATTATTCCACAAACTCACACCCAAAAGAAAAAGGCCCAAATTCTGTGCCTGATCAGAGTCAAATCAAGCCCCTTGGGCTTTCAATTCTTCCCATGTCACAGCGAAGTCATAATGATAGGTTACCTAGTGACAAAGTGGAGTGTCCCATGAGAGGGAAAGGTTATCAAAGTGTCTTCAAAGTCATCACATTTATGATGCTAGAGAGTTCTGTATTCCCACATTCTGACACCCACACCTCAAGCGTGCCCCTGACCCACAGGGAGGTGCCGAGTGGGCCACTCTGTGCTGAGACCAACCCAGCCTGGCCACCGCATCCTCCAGCTTCTAGTGGCCTCTTCTAACCACACATGGGAGAGGGGAAAGGTACAACTCTGTCTTCTCCCGAACCAGCTACTGGAATAGCATTTTTACTCCCATCACGAAACTACTTGGTAAATGGACTCCTAAACTGCCTCCCATGACATCCTATTACAGTAGCAGGTAAGCCCAACATTATCATGTGTCGTAGAAGAGCTGCTCTGGACACTCTGAAGTTCGAACCTCTGAGGTGTAGGCATATCGATTAACTGGGCTACGTACACTTTCATCTACTCTAAAGACAGGGAGTGACCTAAGAGCAGTAACAGGATGGAAATAGTTTCAGCATTACTTCCAAAGGCTTCCATTATAGCCAAGCAGAGAAAAATAGTTTCAGGGGTCAAGAGAATAAAATCTTGATTAACTGGAATCCATAAAAGGGGGACACATACAAGAAAATACAGTACGTTACAGGCTGATTTAAAGCACAAACTTTCAGAGTTCGTTTATGGATTTTCCTACCTTACCTGAGACAAAGTTCCCAAGAACATGATCCCCTTACTAAGAACTGCTACCTGATCTCGTCACTGTGGGCCTGTCAAGTTTTCAGGCTTTGCTTGGCCTGAGACATGTACAAATCAGAAAATCTATACAACAATCAATTCTCACATGCCTATAAAAACAGCATTTTAAGGTTTTTGCTTCTTTCCTCAATTTTGAAAATGCAGTTAAGTTCCAGCATTGTGGAGTGCGCCATGATATCTTTATCATCAGACATTACAATTTTAGTGATTTTTTTTCAAGTGTCTGACTCTATAAAAGAAAAAGAGTACCAGAAGTTTCCTGTGACTACCATGAAAAGGAACCCGGTCTCTCCTGTGTTGATGTCTCTTAACGGTTTGTCAGGACGCTCTTGCCTGATCCAAGACCGTCGGGCCGGAAGCTGTGCTTCATTTCCAGCCTTCTGTCTGCTTGAAGGGACTTCTTGGGTAAAGAGGCCATCTAAATAGAGCAGGAAAATTAATCACTTTAGTTTGGGTCTGTCTTAAAACAAATGCCATGAGTAAAAGGAAAGGTGACGAGCAGATGAGGGGAGACTACAAGCCCTGTGTCAGTACGCTAAGTATTCATTCCTGGCGTAAATTGGGAATAGAAAGGTAAGAAAAAGGGTAAACTTTCTATCTTTTCTTAATGAGAACACTACATTTTCTAAATTTCAATCTGAGCTATGACAAAGCCTGCAGCAGAATTGCCAACATCTGTCTAAATGCAGAATGCTCATCCCAGAGTGATGTATTTTGCATAGAGCACTAAGCTGTTCACCGGGCCAGGCACTGTCCCAGTAGTAAGTACTTTCCACAGCTTATTTAATTCTCCCACTAACTCTATGACACCACTGCCACTGACCTGACCGACAGATGTAGAAATGAAATCACTTGCTCAGGGTCACAAAGCCAGTGACACCACCAGCTCAGGCGGTCGGTCGGCCTGCAGACCCAGACCATAACCTTCGGCTACACTGCTGCGACCCAGACCCTTCATACCACGGGAGGCAAAGGAGCTTCTAGTTGTCGTCCCAGGAATGACAGCAAACGCCTCCAAATGAGGCCACTTCCCATAAACATAATTCCTGTAATCAGCCAAAACACTCTGTGGTCCTAAAAGAGAACACAGAGTTAATTTAAATCACAAAAGCTCAGGTTCCTTAGCAATACAATTCCCATACTATGGTAGCCCCAGAGCTTAAACAAGCCTTTTTTTTTTTTTTTTTAATTTAAAGATTTTATTTATTTGACAGAGAGACACAGCGAGAGAGGGAACACAAGCCAGGGGGAGTGGGAGAGGGAGAAGCAGGCTTCCTGCAGAGCAGGGAGCCCGATGCAGGGCTCGATCCCAGGACCCTGGGATCATGACCTGAGCCGAAGGCAGATGCCCCTAACGACTGAGCCACCCAGGCGCCCCTTAAAGAAGCCTTCCGTTGTTTGTACAGCTCTTTCCTATAGAAAGGACCGAAGAACAAGCCTTGATACCCAGAGAATCAGAGAATAAATTAGAAGGGAAACATGATATAAAAGGGCTTCAATATTTTAAAATCATCTATAAGCCAAACATAATAACCACTTTTACTTTGTGTTCCCTCCCAATCTTCATTTACGTTTATACAAATGTTAATAGTTCTAATCACAGAGGACATACAACTGAATTTAAATTTTTTGCTTATAGGCATAGCTCCTAAGCTGTGAGCTGAGGTGTCCTGGGTATCACAACACCCCAGATTATTTTAAGTTTTCAAGGAAAACACAATGACATCTGCAGAAGAGACCTAGCTACTTCATAAACAACTTGTTAGGTAACAACTTTTGGTCTAGTAATCCTATGAAAAAATTACTAAGACACTAGACACTAAATGCATCATGAACCAAGAAAGTTTGGGAACCTCTGACTTACGGTAAACATTTTTCCTGTCATTTTCAAGCTTGTACTCTTCTGTCAGTGTAATGTTCATGCCTCCGTGGACGGAACCACAGACCCCCCGGTCTACAGCTACCAGCCGGCTATCAACCACAGCCCAGGTAGCTCCAGAGTGGGACGCCCCCTGCCCCACAGCAGTGTGTTACACAAGCGATTAGCTCTCACCGGCGGAAATGCACACCATATATGAAGGAAAAACCCGTCTCTTTGGAACATGAACTTAGACATACGTCAGGACGACAAATGCTAACATGCATTAACTATTTTTGGTGAATATATTTCTAATTATCCAAAAAGAGGGCCTAGTTTATTAAGCAAAAATTATGTTTAAATGAGATTTAGAAGAATAGACTACTACTGTCTTTGCTGTAGACTGGTTCCACAATCCACCTGTGAATAAAAATTTGAGAATGCCAAAATGTGATAAACCAGGGGGGTTAAGTTCCAACCAAGTTTGAAATTTCAAACACACACAGAAATTGTGGGAAGATGGCACAGTAGGAGGACCCGAAGCTCAACAGGTACAACCAGACAACACTCACATCAGTGTAAACCCAGAAAAGGACCTGAAGACTGGCAGAACAGACTCCACAAGTAAGTGGGAGAAGGGGCCACATCCATGAGGGCAGAAAGTACGGAGACCTGGTGGGGAGCTAAATGAAACTGTGGGGCTGCCCACCGGAGGAAGGAACTTGCCAGCACAGAGAAGGGGGAGCACCAGACTATTGCACTGGGAGACGACTAGCCGTAACATCTGGCCTTGAAAACCAGAGGGGCTGAGTTCCGTGAGTTTTTACAATCAGCAGGACTTAAAACTTGGAATTTTAAAAATCACCAGGCTCAACTTCAGGAGAGCGGAGAGGCTGAGAGGAAACTGAGTCCCCACCATTAAAGAGACAACACAACTAACAGCCTGGGGAGATACAGCAGAGAAGCAGCAGTTTGAAAAACACCTGGGGCGTACAGTGGGAGAGTCGTTTGCTAATCTCAGAGTGTTCTGGAGAGACAGAGATCTTGGGAGACGCCTCCAGGAACAAAGGACCTGCAGGTGGTATCCACTGCCCCCCCCCCCCCCCAGCTGCCTGGGGGAACTAGCAGCATTTGCTTACACTGCACCCAACTTCCCACCCCTGAGCTTCCCATCCGCAGCCTCCAGCCAGGCCTGCCTCAGTCCCAGCTCAGGGTCCCATCCCCCAGAAGACCCACACAAACCTTGCTAATACCGAGCCTCCCACACCTGGGGGGTGGGGGTTTGCATCCACCCCTCCAAAGCAAGAGCCCATCAAATGCAGCACCCCCAGCCTGGCACATGCAAGCTGCCCCCATAGGGGCCAGCACCACTCCAAAGCACCTCCTGCCCGGGAGAAGGGAAGCTAACCACACACTGAGTGTGGCCCCCAAGGTGGGCTAGGGGCAGCCAGCTGGTCAGACTGCAGGCCCTGACCACACACACAGGCTTCTCGGGGGACAATGCAGGGAAGGCACCCTGCAGTTTGGTGCTTTCGCAGCTCTGGCAAATGCCTGCTCTGACCCAACCGAAGCCCGAGGTGGCCCCGGACTGACCCGTTACCACCACAGGGAGCAGGAACAGCCACTGCACACACGTGGCCTGGCCACACAGTAGGGTGCACACAGCACACAGAGAACAGCCCTGAAGCACCAGGCTCTGGTGAACAGGGGACCTTGCGCTGCAGGCAGAAAGAACTTCTTTCCCCTGAGGCCACCACCTTCAAGAGCAGGAGACACAGCTGACTCTCCTAACACGTGGAAACAGACACCAAGAGGCAGACAAAATGAGACAAAGGAACATGTCCCAAGTGAAACAACAGGACAAAGTCACAGCAAGAGACCTAAGTGAAATGGAGATAAGCAATATGCCTGATGGAGAATTTATTTATTTATTTTTAAGATTTTTTATTTATTTATTTGACAGAGAGAGACACAACGAGAGAGGGAACACAAGCAGGGGGAGTGGGAGAGGGAGAAGCAGGCTTCCCGCCGAGCAGGGAGCCTGATGCGGAGCAGGGTGCCCGATGCGGGGCTGGGGCTCGATCCCAGGACCCTGGGATCATGACCTGAGCAGAAGGCAGAGGCTTAACAACTGAGCCACCCAGGCACCCCCTGATGGAGAATTTAAAGTAATGATCATATACTCAGGACTTAAAAGTGGAGGACATCAGTAAGGCCCTTAATGAGATAAGAACGAACCATTTAGAGATGAAGAACACAATCAATGAAATTAAAAATATACTAGATGGAATAACTAGTAGACTAGAGGAAGCAGAAGACCTGGAGGACAGTCATGGAAAGTAAAGCTGAACAGGTGAGAGAAAAAAAAAAATTATGCAAAACAAGAACAGACTTAAGGAACTCAGTGGCTCCATCAAGTGTAGTAACACTGGCATTATAGGGATCCCAGAAGGAGAAAAGGGGGCAGCAAATTTATGTGAAGAAATAACAGCTGAAAACTTCTAGAATCTGGGAAAGGAAACAGAAATCCAGATCCAGGAGGCACAGAAATAGCCCAACAAAATCAACCCAGGAGATCCATGCCAAGACACATAGTAACTGGGGCACTGGGTGGCTCAGTCAGTTAAGAGCCTGCCTTCAGCTCAGGTCATGATCTCAGGGTCCTGCTCATCAGAGTTGGCTTCTCCCTCTCCCTATTGCTGCCCCACCCAAATGCTCGCTCTCAAATAAATAAATAAATAAAATATTAAAAAAAAAAACACCGAGGGGCACCTGGGTGGCTCAGTCGTTAAGCATCTTGCCTTGGGCTCAGGTCACGATCCCAGGGTCCTGGGATCGAGCCCCGCATCAGGCTCCCTGCTCAGTGGGAAGCCTGCTTCTCCCTCTCCCACTCCCCCTGCTTGTGTTCCCTCTCTCTATCAAATAAATAAATAAAATCTTAAAAAAAAAAAAAAACACCTAGTAATTAAAATGGCAAAAAGTGGTGATAAAGAGAGGACTTCAAAAGCAGCAAAAGAAAGACGTTAAATACAAAGGAAACCCCAAGGCTATCAGCTAATTTCTCAGCATAAACTGCAGACAAGAAGGGAGTAACATGATAAATTCGAAGTCCTGAAAGGGAAAAATCTGCAGCCAAGAACGCTCTATCCCGCAGGGCTATCATTCAGAATAGGAGAGACAAAGGGTTTCTCAGAGAAACAAAGGAATTTATCACCACTAAACCAGCCTTACAAGAAATGTTAAAGGTGGCTCTTTGAGTGGAAAGGAGAGACTGTAAGTGAGAGTATGAAAAGTAGGAAACACAAAAGCAGTAGAAATAAGTACATCTATAAAAGTCAGTCAAAGGATGCATAGTAAAAGGATGTAAAGTATGACACCCAAAATGTGGGGGGGAGAAGAGTAAAGAATGGGTTCAAACTTAGGTAACCATCAGCTTAATACAGACTGCTATATGCGAAGATGTTATATACTAACCAGTGGTAACCACAAACCAAAAACCAGTAATAGATATGCAAAAAATAATATAAAAAAAAAAAGGAATCCAAGTGTAACACTACAGAAAGCCACCTAATAATGAGAGAAGAGAGCAAGGGAAGAAAGGAACACAGAAGAACTACAAAAACAACCATT
The DNA here is from genome assembly GCF_011800145.1 of Mirounga leonina. NCBI lineage: Eukaryota > Metazoa > Chordata > Mammalia > Carnivora > Phocidae > Mirounga > Mirounga leonina. The sequence goes on along the minus strand of NW_023270709.1, from coordinate 25,369,296 downwards.
AAAGAAGCAACAAAATGGCAAAAAGTATATATCTATCAATAATTACTGTGAATGTAAGTGGACCAAATGCTCCAATCAGAAGACATAGGGTGAAGAGAATGGATAACAATGCAAGACCCATCTCATGCTGCCTACAAGAGACTCATCTCAAGACCTAAGCTCTGCAGATGGAAGGTAAAGGGATGGAGAGGCATTTATCATGCACATGGATGTGAAAAGAAAGCTGGGGTAGCAATTCTTATATCGGAAAAAAAAGACTTTAAAACAAAGACTGTAACAAGAGACAAAGAAGGACGCTATAATAAAGGGGACAATCCAACAAGAAGATATAACAAGCTGGTTGTTTGAATAAATCAACACAATTGATAAATCTTTAGTCAGACTCATCAAAAAGAAAAATGACTCAAATAAATAAAATCCGAAATGAAACAGGAAATAATAACCACCATCACAGAAATACAAAAGACTGTAAGAGAATATTATAGAAAATTATATGCCAAAAAATTGGATAACCTAGAAGAAATGGATAAATTCTTAGAAACAAATAACCTCCCAAAACTGAATCTGGAAGAAATAGGAAATCTGAACAGACCAATTACCAGCAATGATATTATATCCATAATCAAAAAACTCCCAAAAAATAAAAGTCCAGGACCAGATGGCTTCATAGGTGAATTTTACTAAACATTTAAAGAAAATTATCCATTCCTCTCAAACTATTAAAAAAAAAAAAAAAATGGAGAAAGGAAAACTTCCAAATTCATTCTATGAGACCAGCATCACCCAGACACCAAAACCAGAAAAGACACTACAAAAAAGAGAACTAAAATCCTCAACAAAATACTAGCAAATCAAATCCAATAATACATTAAAACAATCATTCACCACAATCAATTGGGATTTATTCCTGGGTTGCCAGGGTGGTTCCATATCTGCAAATCAATCAACATGATACATCACAACAAGAGAAAAGGATAAAAACTGTATGATCATTTCAGTAGATGCAGAAAACGCATCTAACAAAGTACAAAATCCATTTATGATAAAAATCCTCCACAAAGTAGGTTTAGAATATACCTCAACATAATAAAGGCCACATATGAAAAACCCACAGCAAACATCATACTGGAAAAACTAAGCTTTTACCCTAAGGAATAAGACAAGGATATCCACTCATCACTTTTATTCGGCACAGTACTGCAAGTTCTTGCCACAGCAATCAGACAACAAAAAGAAATAAAGGCATCTAAATTGGTAAGGAAGAAGTAAAATTTTCACTACTTGCAGATGACATGATACTACAGATAGAAAACCCTACCCTCTGGGGCGCCTGGGGGGCTCAGTCGGTTAAGCGTCTGCCTTCGGCTCAGGTCATGATCCTGGAGTCCTGGGATCGAGCCCCACATCAGGCTCCCTGCTCGGCAGGGAGTCTGCTTCTCCCTCTGACCCTCCCCTCTCTCATGCTCTCTCTCAAATAAATAAAATCCTTAAAAAAAAAAAAACACACCCTACCCTAAAAACGACACCAAAAAACTGCTAGAACTGATACATGAATTAGTAAAGTTGCAGGATACAAAATCAATGTACAGAAATCTGTTGCATTTCTATACACCAATGAAGCAGCAGCAAAAAGAGAAATAAAAAAATCCCATTTACAATTGCACCCCAAATAATAAGATACCTAGGAATGAACCTAACCAAAGAAGTGAAAGACCCATACTCTGAAAACTATAAAACAGTGATGAAAGAAATTAAAAACAACACAAAGAAATGGAAAGACATTCCATGCTCATAGACTGGAAGAACAAATATTGTTAAAATGTCGATACTACCCAAAACAATCTACATCCCTATCAAAATACCAACAGTATTTTTCACAGTGCTAGAACAAACAATCCTAAAATTTGTATGGAACCACAAAAGACCCTGAATAGCCAAAGGAATGTTGAAAAAGAAAACCAAACCTGGAGGAATGACAATTCTGGACTTCAAGCTATATTACATGGCTATAATCATCACCAAGACAGTATGGTACTGGCACAAAAACAAACACAGATCAATGGAACACAATAGAAAACCCAGAAATAAACCCACAATTAATTATATGGTCAGCTAATCTTCAACAAAGGAGGCAAGAATATCCAATGGGAAAAATACAGTCTCCTCAACGAATGGTTTGGGACAACTGGACAGCAATATACAAAAGAATAAAACTGGATCACTTTCTTACACCATACACAGAAATAAATTAAAAATAGATCAAAGACCGAAGTGTGAGACCTGAAACCACAAAAATCCTAGAAGAGAACACAGGCAGTAACTGCTTTGACATTAGCCATAGCAGCTTCTTTCTAGATGTGTCTCCTGAGGCAGGGAAATAAAAGCAAAAATGAACTATTGGAACTACATCAAAATAAAAAGCTTCTGCACAGCAAAGGAAACAACAAAACTAAAAGACAAGCCTATGGAGTGGGAGAAGATATTTGCAAATGATATATCTGATAAAAGGGCTAGTATTCAAAATATATGAACTAATATAACTCAACACCCAAACCCAAATAATCCAATTCAAAACTGAGAAGACATGAATAGACATTTCTCCAACGAAGACATCCAGATGGCCAACAAATTCATGAAAAGACGCTCATCATCACCTATCATCAGGGAAATGCAAAACAAAATTATCAAAATGGCTAAAACGAACAGAAGAAACAACCAGTGTTGGCAAGAACGTGGAGAAAAAGGATCCCTCTTGCACTGTTGGTGGGAATGCAAACTGGAGCAGCCACTGTGTAGAACAGTATGGAGGTTCCTCAAAAAGGTAAAAATAGATCTACCTTATGATCCAGCAATCACACTACCAGGTATCTACCCAAAGAATACAAACACAGTAATTCAGAGAGATACAGGCACCCCTGTGTTTATATTTATAGCAGCATTATTTAAAATAGCCAAGATATGGAAGCAGCCTGAATATCCAAGGACTGATAAATGGATAAAGAAGTGGTATGTGTATATATATATGCGCAACAGGGTATTATTCAGCCTTAAAAAAGAATGAAATCTTGCCATCTGCAAAGACATGGATGCCACTGGAGTATAATGCTAAGCAAAATAAGCCAGAGAAAGACAAATACCAGATGATTTAAGAAACAAAACAAATGAGCAAAGGGAAAAAGAGAGACAAACCAAGAAACAGACTCTTAACTACAGAGAGCATGCTGATGGTTACCAGAGGGGAGGCAGGTGGGAGGGATGGGGGAAATAGGTGATGGGGATGAAGGAGGGCACTTGTGATGAGCACCAGGTGATGTACAGAAGTGCTGAATCACTACATTGTACACCTGAAACTAATATTACACTGTATGTTAACTGGAATTAAAATAAAAACCTAACAAAAAAGAAAAAAAATTACCATTTGGTAACCATGACAGTAATATCTGATTCAGTCATGAATTAATTTTGGATCAACTGATGCCTGTGAAAACTAGAGGGTGAAAATTTGATGAATAACAGGACTTTTACAAATAGTCTCAAAGTATCTCCCTACAAGAAACTTCGTTCCACAGAGAAAAAGAGTAGCTTTACAGGAGATTAAGTTGGCAGACACCACCCTAACCAAATGGTCAAAGTTCCTACCACCTGTGATGGGACAAACACCATGTGCCTCCTGAAGGGACCCTCAACATGAGAGCACACTGACACAGTGCACAGGAAGAATCTATTAATGACGACAGGGTATGAAGGGACAAATTACAAATCTGTACGCTTTGTGAATGGCATGGCCATGAAAGACAAAGACTGAAACACTGGTCTAGATGAAGAGAGGACAACGATGCACACCACGTGATTCAAGATCTTCTCTGAGGTAAAGAGCAGCACCAAGACAAACGCCAAAATCTGTAGAGGGCCCTCAGACTGTAAACCAGCACTGTTTCAATGTCCACTTCCTGATTTGCACATCTGCACTGTGGTTCTGGAGGAGAATGGCCATGTTTTTAGGAAGCATATACTGAAATACTTAGAGGTAACGGGGCATCACATCTGTTGCTTACTCTCAAGTGGTTTTAGGAAAAAAAGGCTGTACATAAAGATAGAATGAGACAGGGAATGTGATACAATGTCAGTGATAAAAGAATCTGGGTGACAGCTCCATGGCAATTCCTTGACTATTTTTAGAAGTGTCTGAAATTATCTTAAAATAAAAAGTAAAAAAAGTTTTTCCTATCTTAGACTGACCATTGTCAATACCAACCCTGTCTACACAGAAGCAGAGACCTTGCACTGATCCAAATCTTGTTTGGTGGGAGCCAATCACCCTGTACTGAGCAAGTAGCTGAACACGAACCACTCACCTCTCATTATAACTGGGTTGCCCTACACCTGGGACTGCATATTCTGGAACTATCAGAGAGGAACATTTAAAAATCCTTTTTTTTTTTTTTAAATAGGCATTAAGTGAGAGAAAATATTTAAATATAAAATGAAAAAAAAGTATAAAAGTTAGCTTGTAGAGTGTATGTACAGAAACACAATTCTTAACAAAAATGATCTGAAAGAATGACAGGAACTTTTAAAGAGTTCTGTAGCCACACGCTGGGGAATCTGCAAAGGTCTTTAGAAGTTATCTTCTGAGAATTTCAAGGGTTGGGCTATGTTGCACCAGGTTCTTTGGTTACTTCTGAACTTTTTAATAACTTGCATTTGGGCTTAAAAGCCTCCCAACAGATGCCTAACACACTTAAAATAAATCCAAACCCTCACTGGGCTCTACAAATTCAACACCATCTCCCACTTGTCTGCCCTCTGACCTTGTCAGGAGCTTGACAAGCGCAGCCCATTAACTGCTCCAAAAACTACGTGTGTGGACCCCGCTGCTTAGAACACTTTTCCTCCAGACCTTCCCACTTTCTAGTGTCATCTCCTCAGAAAGACATTCTTAACCACCCTATACCTGAGATGCTCCTTATCTCACCTCCTGGGAACATTCTCTATCTCTTCCCCTGGCTTTTTCGTTACGGCACTTACCTCCTAACGTACTGTACGTCTATTTGCTCTCTCCTCTAGGATCACGTAACCTCCGCAGGGGCAGCCCCTCACTGCTGCTTCCCCAGGGCTGAAAGCAGCGCGTAGTCCATAGCAGGCCCCAAAACGTGTGTTTATAAGATGAATGAACGAACGTACGGCATCTATTTTTCTTTCACATCAAGAGCATGAAAATGACCAACACTGACTGTGCCTCAGTGAAGACTGTCCTCGGAAGTGGCCCATAAGCTGGGACGTGAGAGGTAAGCAGAAGCTGGCCAGGCAGGGGAGGTGGGAGCCGAGGAGAGCTGGGGCCAGGAGGCAGCAGGCCTGTGAGGAAATACTGATCCAACGCCCACAGTGAGGGCGAGGCGGCCAGCTTCAGCCTGGAGGTGTGGGCGCACACACCAGGAGCCTGCAGGCCGCGTAGTCTGGATGTTTATTTTAAGGGCTCAAAAACCAATGAATAGTTTTACAGAAGAGTGACCACCAGGTCTGCTTCTTTTACAGACCACTTTTCAGAAGCGAAAGGGGGGTCCTGAAGAGAGAGGACATGGGCTGAACTAGGATGGCAGCCAAAGAGACCGAGGACAGACCTTTTAGATGAATGAGGACACAATGGATAGATGAATGGATAAAGATGTGTGTGGGGGGGGTGTGTGTGTGTGTAAAATGGAATACTACTCAGTCATCAAAAAAATGAATTCTTGCCATTTTCAATGCTGTGGATAGAGCTAGAAGATATTATGCAAGAGAAGTCAATCAGAGAAAGACATAGGATTTCACTCCTATGTGGAATTTATGAAACAAAAGAGAGAAGCACAGGTAGGGGAAGGGAAGGAAAAATAAAGTAAGATAAAAACAGAGTGAGGCAAACCATAAGAGACTCTTAATCATAGGAAACAAGCTGAGGGTTGCTGGAGGGGAGGTGGGTGAAGGGTTGGGGTAACTGTGTGATGGGCATTAAGGAGGGCACATGATGTAATGAACACTGGGTGTTATAGAAGACTGATGAATCTGACCTCTACCTCAAACTAATACACTGTATGTTAATTAATTGAATTTAAGTAAAATAAAATTAGGAAAAAAAAAGATTAATGAGGACACAGAGCCAGAGTGTGCTGAATGCATATTCAGATTATTTTCCAGAAATCCTCCAGTAAGATATTTTCTGAAAACACCAGGCTATGAAGATATGAAGAGCTCTGGCAGCTTAGTGTTATATTAATGTGAAAAGGCAGCAAAGTGGAGAGTGTTAAGTCTTGGGCTCAGATCCCAACTGTGATTTTATAGCACAGATCACAACTGTGATTTTATAGCAAATCACTTCCAATTTCCTGAGCCTATTTTCTCATCTATAAAGTAGGGATAGCACATTCATCTTCTGTGATCTTGCCAAATAAAGCAAGCAAACTACCAATGCCTGGCACATGAGAATTAGAAAAGGAATCCTTCCTTAGCATGGCCTCACTGTGTGATCCTGCTTACCGCCCCCTCGGGGCATGATCCTGCAGGATCACCATCTCATCGTGAGATCCTGCGTCACCACACCCTCACAGCACTGCTTCACAGTGTAATACTGTTTTGTCAAACCTTTTCCATGTGTGGTTCCATTTGTTGAGAAACATGAGGTAACCACGGCTATAGTTATATTTATGTTACAACAGGGTCTAAAAATACTGCCTGAATTTTGAATGAATCAGAGTATACATTTTAATTCACTAGGGGTATATACATGTTAAGACTCTTTTTTTAAAATCCGTTTTTTTTTTTTAAGATTTTATTTTTAAGCAATCTCTACTCTGCATGTGGGGCTCGAACCCACAATCCCAAGATCGAGAACTGCATGCTCCACTGACTGAGCCAGCCAGGTACCCCTTAAAATCCATTTAAAAAAAAATGATCTTCAAAACAAAAAATAATCCCTAGATTATTGAAATAATAGTCTCACCTCTTCAAGGGAAGATTCCAAATTCATTCCAAAAGCAACTCCCATTAGTCCAAAGAGAGAAAGAGAGAAGGTTCCCATGGTCAACTGTAGGTTCAACCTCATCATCACATTACGGTGGCTGGAGAGGGGAACACCTTAGATCAGAAGGGCCCACTAACTATACACAGCAAATTCACGAAACCATCTATTAAAGACCACAGAAATTAAATCTACTCCCTTAAAAAAGGACATCTTTCTATGTAGCATTTATAGAGGATAATGATGGTATAACTCCTCCCAAAATGACAGTTCCTTAAAAGCTTTATCACTTCAGAATTCCTTTAATTGTTCTACAGGATACTTTCTTACCTGTCCAGATTGATGAATATGATACTTTGTGAATCGTCAATCAGTACCCTGAGTTCCCGGGTTGCATTGGAAAGATCCTCAGCTAATCGGTAGTAGTTTTCCAAGAGCAGCTCCATCTCTTCCGCATGGTCGATTCCAGCACTGCTCTTTTCACTTCAATTAAGAGTTAACGTAATTAGCATACCCCCAATACACCCATCATCCATTTGGTACGAAAAATTTTCCAAATCCATATATAATATTCAACTACCAATGAAAAAAGTGGCCTTTGTTTTTTCTGTTAGGTGATTGAGGCCAATCAGTGAGTGGCTTTGTCAAGTGGTCCTAAACACTATACAGAGTAAGCTGAGGGCGCAGGTTCTAGTCTACAGGCTAGATGGGTTCACTGTATTCGGTGGCCCCAAGTCGAGGGATTCTCATGCACATATGCACTACCAGTTATAGGAAAATCCACATGTGTAAATGCTGATGAATAAGTGCAAATTAGTGAAAATAAGGCAAAATAAAACTAAAAACAAACATAAAAAGCTTTTGTTTTCCAAGGTAGATAATGTCATTTTCATATATGAAGAAAGATGTTCTTAAATGATGTCAATAGTCATTTTGTGCCTCTTTACTCATGCCTCCCACCCCCTACCAAGGAGAGTAAGTAGGACTGAAGTACTCTGTGAAAGATACTTATAGAGTGTATTAGACGCAGACTGGCCTGATACGCAAAACAAACAAGAGTTACAAGTGTGTTCAAGTTTCCGCTACTATATTTATCTGCTAGAAAACAGCACTTATAATCTTAATTTTTCCTTATTAGAATATAACTAATGTCCCAAAATGCTTTAAAAAATCTGTATAGATTGGGAAACTATACACATTACAGAGGTGTCTCCATTAATTTCTAATACTTGTCTACAAAGAACAAAAATGAAATATTCTGAGTACTTAAAAAGTAAACATTTAACTTGAGTGTGCATAAGAAGAGTAATTTCTAATTCTGTAAGCGATAAAAGGTTTCTAAGATAAGTATTTTTATATTAGACCAAAGCTACAGAATATATGCCAGTGTCTTACTTTTCCTTCACCCCCCTCTCCCTGCACCCATGTGAGTATGTTTCCCTCTCTTCCACTGTACTCCCCAGGCTAAGTTATTCAGATAGAGGTGTGTGCCACTTTGGGGGTCAGTCCCTTGAAGACAAAGGTATGGTTTATATTCATCACAGCCCAGCACAGTGACATGTACACAGTAAACACTCAATATATCCTCTTTAAACTGAATCAGATGCAATACATACGGGAAAATAGTGAAACTGGGGATAAAAAGTGCCTATATTTTCTATTCTGGAGAAAACGTTATGTTCTCGAAGAAGAACTACCCTGCAGAACACAGAAGACTGATCCTAACAAAGTAAGTAACAAAGCAGGATTGTACACTCACAAGACTTGCGGGTCACTCCACTTTGTCAGACACAGTTCTTCCAGCAACTCTTCTTCATCCAAGATCTCCAAAATGGATTCTTTGAAAATTTTAATATCTGTTTCTAACTCTGACAGACTAGAAGAGTAATTGTAGAGAAATGATCAATAACATTAACTTATAAACACATTTCCCTATTAAAAAAGTATCTTTCTAAAGTATCTTATCAAGTAGACCCACTTATATATTCATGGTAAACACCAACTTGTAAAATTTTTTTTTTATATTTACCACGCACATTAAGAATCAATTCGCATCCAAAAATAAAGACCCTAATACTGCATTTCATGCAAAACAGCTTTTCAATAAACATTAGTCTGTGTGCCCTTTTTAGCTCAACTTGCCACCTATGCTACTTTCCTACTTTGAAGGCACAGAGAGAAAACCATTACCATTAGCAAAACCAGTTGGTATTTTTTTTTTTTTGTATCTGAATTAATGTTACACATTTTCTATCAGGACTACTAAAAGAGAAGCTTCAGATATTTTTGTCTACCTCCCAAATTGGTAAATCACCCATATTTACCTTTTGCCATTTTGTAGTAAGATGTGCAGTTTGCTTTTGTCTACAGAAGAATGTTTGGGATCCACTAAAGCTTCCAACGTCTCAAGGATCAGTGGCTGCAAAATGCTAAGTTTCCCCTGAAGAGTGCTGATCTAGATAACAACATGACCTTTCATAAGAATCAAAACAATCTTTTTAGAATACTCAGGGTCAGTGAATCCTCTGATTAAACACAGAAATCTGTAATAGCTAGAAAGGCTGGTAATGTTTCAGAACATGGTCAGGGCTGGAATGATTCAAAAATTAGATCTACCAGGTTAAAAGATAACCATGCATAATGCTACCAGGCATTTGGTGGACTGGGAATTAACTCTTGTAAGAGTCTTCCCCCACAAATATTTATTATGAAAAGAATGCAAGATTGATTAAAATAAAGCCTGCCATTCCATGGTTAAAACACATACTTTACACTTGGTAAACAATAACCATGTTCTTTGTAAACAGAATACAGTTCAAAATTCCTGTGAAAAAAATTCTTCCAAAAACCAAAACATAACTTGGGATTTTAAGAAATCACGCAGTGTCAGGGCGCCTGGGTGGCTCAGTCGGTTTAGCATCTGCCTTCAGCTCAGGTCATGATCCCAGGGTCCTGGGATCGAGCCCCACATTGGGCTCCTTGCTCAGAGGGGAACCTGCTTCTCCCTCTGCCTGCTTCTCCCCCTGCTTGTGCTCTCTCTCTCTCTGACAAATGAATGAATGAAAGAAAATCTTAAAAAAAAAAAAAAGAAATCAATCAGTGTCAAGTCAAAAGTACACTTATTATTTAGGCATCCAGCAGGAAAGCACCGATACAGCTACACCCACTGTTAAAATACTGAAATACTTCCATACCAGTTGGTAAACAGTGTAAGAGAATTAAGCAGTGACTGGGGAAACGACAAATGGCATAAATGCCAGCATGTACTACTTACCTCAGCACGAGCTCGACAGAGCTTATTCAGCCCATGTAGCCTGCCACTGACCGCACCTTCCCTCCTTTCCCTCCCCGGCACGTTCCCTGTTCAGGAACTGTGCCCCAACTAGTCACCATCTCCTCGGCTGGTACTAGCTGGTGCTCCTCCCTCATGAACCTGAGCGAGTGGGGGATGTAGCCATTTCCTACTCCCTCGGTACAGCAGGGCAGACGAAAGGAAGGGTCCTGGGTTGATCCAATCCTCACCCACTGCTCATCCTCTTTACCTGCTTCCTTCTCTCACTCTGGTTAGCATGCCCTAGAACCAACTGTTGCGTGCAGCCAGTTCCTGAACAGTACTATCCTGACTACTGGGGGGAAGAAAAGATCATGAACAATTTGTGGGGCCAGGAGGGCAGTGACCACCGTTGTTCAGGGCCTGACAGAGTCCCTGGACACCCAGTAACTATCCACATAATGGGGGAATCATTAGAAGAATTACACCTGGTTCCTATGTCAAAGTAGGTCTCAAACAGTGGCATCATCTAGCGGTCTCCAAGGACTGTACACACAAATCAGAGTGATATGTGAAGTATTAGAATTACTTGAGCTGTAATGTTTATCATGTGTATGCAGTTTTACAACACACAATTTAGTTACAGAATAAAATGGAATACATTTAAAACTTTTTTGATATGTTCTCTTATATCCTATTTAGGATGTTAAGTATTTTGAATTATCAGCCCTAAAATACAGTTATCAAAATTATACAAAGGACAGCCAACTTAAAATGTGCTTAACTGAGTGAATGTCATAGTATGATGCTCAGAGAGACTCTATAAACTGTACCTGGAGACCTCGGATCCATCTGATTGGGTCATACAGCTTCACAAGTAAGTACTTTCTCTGCCCAGGACTCTCACAGATGCTTTTGTTTGGAGGCGGGGTGTGGTTAGGGAAGGTGCCACTGAAATAATACCAACTTGTCTTCCTACTCAACAGCACTTTAAAACAAGAACAAATTCAAGAAGTGAAGTAAGAACAGGCTTACCCAATACTGTAGGAGGGCTTCTGTAGCCCGGAACTCGAAAGGTAAGGGGTGGGTGACAAGCTGTCCTTCCCCAGCCAACTGTGAAGGGAGTTCCCGGAACAGCCATCGCTCTAAATTTAAATTACGATAATCTAATATCAGAAGACACTCTGGAGTTATCACAGCTTTCAAATACTGCAAAAAAAAAAAAAAAATTATCCATATGTACACACAAGCACACACGCATACATGAAAGGTGCAGAGCTATAGGAAAAGAACAACATTCATAAAACAGGGTTTAATACTGTTTTAATTCCGGATTAAGCCTAAACCAAATCATATTAAAAGAAAAAAAAAGACATTTTTTTTAAAAAAAGGAAGCCTAAAAATATATGTACTTCTAACTCAATCTCAACACAACTGGAATTAAGCTACATATCAAGACTTCCAGGATAATCAGAAGAACAACAGGGAACAAAGAAAACAAGATAAGGTATTCTCAAGTCATGTATTTGGTAGACTTTTAGAAAAGATTTATAGTTTAATCATGATTACTTTGGCTGAAGTGGGAAAGTTGCTTTTTTAAACTGTCACCAAAACATATTAAGCTAATTTGAAATTATAAAGATAAAACATAGCCTTAGTACTCTAATTTAGAGCACCAAGAAATTAGAAATTTATTCTGAAGACTGGCATCCGTTAAGTGAGAAGAGTAGTCTGTGGCCACTATATTAGTGATATAAAAATTAGAGATTTTTCACATTTTTCCCCAACATATTATGAATATTTTTCTACATAAAGTTGAAAAATTACACAGTGAACACCTATATACATATTATTTAGACTGTACAAATAACATTCTGCTAAATTTGCTTTATCACACACTTCTCTCTACATCAAAGAGATAATTCTTTTAAAAAATGATCAGGGGGAAATATTATTTTAATTCCAGTATACTTATCAGTGCTATCTTAGTTTCAGGTATACAATATAGTGATTCAGCAATTCTATACATTACTCAGTGCTCATTCATAGTAAGTGTGCTCTTTATTCCCCAACACCTATTTCCCCCATCCCCCACCCACCTCCCCTCTGGTAACCATCTGTTTGTTCTCTATAGTGAAGAGTCTGTTTCTGCCTGTGCTCTCTTCTAGGATTTTTATGGTTTCAGGTCTCACATTTAGGTCCTTAATCCATTTTAAGTTTATTTTTGTGTATGGTGTAAGAAAGTGGTCCAGTTTCATTCTTTTGGATAAGGCCGTCTGGTTTTCCCAGCACCATTTATTGAAGAGACTTTTTCCCACTGCACATTCTTGCCTCTTTTGTCAAAGATTAATTATCTCTGGGTTTTCTATTCTATTCCTGATCTATTTTTGTACTATTACCATACTGTTTTGGTTACTACAGTTTGTAATATATCTTTAAATCTGGGATTGTGATGCTTCCAGCTTTGTTTTTCTTTTTTAAGACTGCTTTGGCTAACTGGGGTCTTTTGTGGTTCCATACAAATTTTAGGATATTTGTTCTAGTTCTGTGAAAACTGCTGTTATTGGGAGGAAAAGATGGTGGTGGAGTAGGACACTAGGCTTGCCTCCTCCCACCAATACAACTAGGTAACTATTAAACCATCCTAAGTACCCCAGAAATCAATCTGATGATTGGCAGATCAAACTCCACAACCAAAAGTAGAGGTGAGGCCACAAAGAAGGTAGGAAGGATGGCGCTGCAACGTGTAGCCGAGGTGGTGGGGAGGGAGCCATGGCTGCAGGGAAGGACACGAGATAAACTAGCACACAGGACAGCGCACAGGAAAAACAAATCCCTGCAGCAACTGGCTTGAAAAGCAGGAGAGCCTGAATTTCATGAGTTCTTGTAACCAGTGGGGCTTAAAGCCTGGAGTTTTAAAGGTCAGCATGCTTAGAGCACAGAGGACACTGGGGCAGCTCTTGGAGAAAAGGAAGGGCAAACAGACCTTGGACATACAGCATGGAAACAGCAATCTGAAGAGCACCTGGGGCACACAGTAGGGAAATGCTAGTTGCTCATCTTGGAATGTGTCCCAGAGAGGCACCATTCATGGAGAGACCACTCTAGGAACAAAGGAACAGGTAGGCGCCATTTCCCTCCCCTGCCGCTCAGCATAAACACAGAGGCACCTGCAGAAACCAGCCTAGCAGTGACCCTCGCTACCTAACTCACTTATACCAAGTCTCACCACCCCTCGCTCTGGTGGAACAGGTCGTCTCAGTCCCAGCACAGCAGGCCCCCTCCCCAAGAAGACCAGCCCAATCCCTTGCTCATACTGCATCTCCTGACCCAGGAGTTTCGTGAGGCCTTAGTTTTCATGGCGGTAGCAATAGCTCTCATTTCACAAGCAGACCAGAGCACACCTAGTTAAAATGTGCCACATTCAGGCTAGGGACCAAACATTGTCCACAACAGGCAAAGAGAGCCTCTGCAGATGACTGGCCTGAAGGATAAAGTGGCCAGGACACAACAGAAGAGCTCTCCCAGCACACACTGGAGATACTCGCAGAAGTGCCAGGCCCTGGGAAACAGGGGACACTACACTGCAGGAACTACAGGACCTCTTTTTCATAAGGCCATTATCTTTAAGAACAGGAGACGTAACTGACTTTCCTAACGCACAGAAGTAGGCACAGAGACTTAGACAAAATGAGAAGACAGAGGAATTTATACCAAATGAAAGAACAGGACAATGCCACAGCCAGAGATCTAAGCAAAGCATACATAAGTAACATGCCTGATGGAAATTTAAAATGATGATCATAAGGATACTCGCTGAAATTGAGAAAAGAGTGGAGAACACCAATGAGATCCTTAATGAGATGAGGAATAACAAAGAGATAAAGGGGTCAATAAATGAGAAACATTTCGCTTGATGGAATGAAGAAAAGGCTGGAAGAAGCAGAGGAATGAATTAATGACCCAGAAGACAGAGTAATGTAATCAAGCTGAACAAAAGGGAGGAAAAAGAATTATGCAACAGGAGAAGAGACTTATGGAACTCAGTGACTCTATCAAATGTAATATCATTCATATTGTAGGAGTCCCAGGAGAGAGAGAAAACTGGGTAGAGAATTTACTTGAAGAAGTAACAGCTGAAGACTTCCATAATCTGGGTAATGAAACAGATATCGATTCAAGAGGCAAAGAACTCCCAACAAAATCAACAAAAGCATATCTACACCAGACATACTGTAATTAAAATGGCAAAATATAGTGATAAAAAAATATAAAAAGCAGCAAGTCAAAGATGATAGTTACATACAAAGGAAACCCCATAAAGCTATCAGCAGATTTTTCAGCAGAAACTTTCCAAGACAAAGGGGTGGCATGATGTATTTTAAGTTCTAGATGGGAAAAACCTGAAGCCAAATATACTTTATCCAGCAAGGCTATCATTCAGAATAGGAGAGTGAGAGGTTCCCAGAGAAACAAAAACTAAAGGAGTTCATGACAACTAAACCAGCCCTGCAAGAAATATTAAAGGGGAATCTTTGAGTGCAAAGGAAAGACTACAAATGACAGTATGAAGTTTAGAAACACAAAAGCAGTAAAAATGAATATACCTATAAAAAATCAGTCAATGAACTCAAAAATGAAAGGATATAAAATGATACCATATACCTAAAACTTGGGAGGCAGGGGGGAGAATGGTTCCAAACTTAAATGACCATCAACTTCATAAAGACTGCAATATGTAGATGTTATATACAAACGTAATGATGACCACAAGTCAAAACCAATTATAGATATGTAAAAAAATAAAGGACTCCAAGTCTATCACTAAAGAAACCCAGCAAACCATGAAAGAAAGACAAGAAAGGATCAGAGAAAATCTTGAGAAACAACCACAAAACAATAAAGTGGCATAAATACATTTCTACCAATAATTACTTTGAATGTAAGTGGACTAAACATTCCAATCAAAAGACATAGGGTATCAGAATGGATTAAAAAAACAAGACCAATCTATCTGCTGCTTACAAGAGACTCATTTTAGACCTAGACAGATTGAAAGTGAGGGGATGGAGAAGCATTTTTCATACAAATGGAAGTGAAAAGAAAGCCAGAGTAGCAATACTTTTATTGGACAAAATAGACTTTGAAACAAAGACTGTAATGTGAGACAAAGAAGAACACTATATAATAATAAAAGGGACAATCCAACAAGAAGATATAACAATTGTAAATATTTATGCACCCAACATAGGAGCACCCAAATACACAAAACAGTTAATAACAAATATAAAGGAAGTAATTAATACTAATACAATAATAGTAGGGGGCTTTAACACCCTACTCACATCAATGGACAGATCATCTAAACAGAAAATCAACAAGGAAACAATGGCTTTGAATAACACACTGAGCCAGATGGATTTAACAGATATATACAGAACATTCCATCCTAAAACAGCAGAATGCACATTCTTTTCAAGTGTATGTGGAACATTCTCCAGAATAGATCATGTATTAGGCTACAAAACAAGCCTCAATAAATTAAAAAAGACTGAAGTTATACCATGCATCTTTATTGACCACAATGCTATGAAACTAGAAATCAACCATAAGAAAAAATCTGGAAAGAACCCAAATATATGGAGATTAAATAATATGCTACTAAACAATGAATGGGTCAACCAGGAAATAAAAGAAGAAATAAAAAGGCATATGGAAACAAAGGAAAATGAAAATACAATGGTTCAAAACCTTTGGGATACAGCAAAAGCAGTCCTAAGAGGGAAATATATAGCAATACAGGCCTTCCTCAAGACACAAGAAAAATCTCAAACAACCTAATCTTACACCTAAGGAAGCTAGAAAAATAATAACAAAGCCTAAAGCCAGCAGAAAAAAGGAAATAAAAAAGATTAGAGCAGAAATAAATGATATAGAAACTAAAAACACAATAGAACAAATAAATGAAACCAGGAACTGTTTTCTTGGGGGAAAAATCAATTAAAATAGATAAACCCTAGCCAGACTTAACAAGAAAAAAGAACCAAAAATAAAAATCACAAATGAGAGAGGAGAAATAATAACTAACACCGCAAAAATACAGTTATAAGAGATTATGAAAAACTATGCCAACAAACTGGACAAACTAGAAGAAATGCTTAAGTTCCTAGAAACTAGTACCAAAATTGAAACAGACTGATATAGAAAATTTGAACAGACTAATTACCAGCAATGAAATTCAATCAGTAACCAAAAAACTCCCAACAAACAAAAGTCCAGAACCAGAAGGCTTCACAGGTGAATTCTACCAAACATTTAAAGAAAAATTATTATCCATTCCTCTCAAACTATTCAAAAAAAAAAAAAAAAGGAGAAAGGAAAACTTCCAAATTCATTCTATGAGGCCACTGTCACCCTGACACCAAAACCAGATAAAGTTACCACATACACACACAAAAAAAGAATCACCACAAGCCAGTATCTCTGATGAACACAGATGCAAAAATCCTCAACAAAATACTAGCAAATCAAATCCAACAATACATTAAAAATACATTAAAATAATCATTCACCATGATCAAGTGGGATTTATTCCTGGGATGTAAAGGTGGTTCAATATTCACAAATCAATGTGATACATCACATTCACAAGAGAAAGGATAAAAACCACATGATCATTTCAATAGATGCAAAAAAGCATTTGACAACGTACAACATCCATTCATGATAAAAACCTTCCACAAAGTCAGATTAGAGGGAACATACCTCAACATAAAAAGGCCAAATATGAAAAACCCACAGCAAACATCATACTCAAAAAACTAAGCATTTTCCCTAAGATCAGGAACAAGATAAGGATGTCCAGTCCCACCACTTTTACTCAACACAGTACTGGAAGTACTAGCCACAGCAATGAGACAACAAAAAGGAAAACAAGCATCCAAATTGGTAAGGAAGAAGTAAAATTTTCACTATTTGCAGATGACATGATACTATATATAGAAAAACCTTAAAAACCACCAAAAACCCGCTAGAGCTGATACACAAATTCAATAGTCGCAGAATACAAAACCAAGGTACAGAAATCTCTTGTATTTCTATACGCCAGTAATAAAGCAGCAGCAAGAGAAATTAAGAAAACAACCCCATTCACAACTGCACCAAAAACCGTAAGATACCTAGGAATAAACTAACCAAAGAAGTAAAAGATCTGTACTCAGAAAACTACGAACACTTATGAAAAATTGAAGAAGACACAAAGAAATGGAAAGACATTCCATGCTCATGAGTTGGAAGAACAAATACTGTTAAAATGTCTATACTATCCAAAACAATCTACAAATATAATGCAATCCCTATCAAAATACCAACTGCATTTTTCACAGGACTAGAACAATCTTAAAATTTGTATGGAATCACAAAGACCCCGAATAGCCAAAGCAATGTTGAAAAAGAAAAACAAAGCTGGAGGCATCGCAATTCCGGACTTCAAGCTCTATTACAAAGCTGCAGTCATCAAGATGGTATGGTACTGGCACAAAAACAGACACAATGATCGATGGAAAGGAATAGAAAACCCACAAATGGACCCACAACTATCTGGTCAACTAATCTTGACAAAGCATGAAAGAATGTCCAATGGAAAAAAGACAGCCTCTTCAACAAATGGTTTGGGACAACTGGGCAGCCTCATCCAAAAGAATGAAACTGGACCACTTTCTTACACCATACACAGAAGTAAATTAAAAATGGATTAAAGACCTAAATGTGAGACCTGAAACCATAAAAATCCTAGAAGAGAACACAGGCAGTAACTTTTTTTGACACTGGCTGTAGTAACATTTTTCTAGACATATCTCCTGAGGTGAGGAAACAAAAGCAAAAATGAACTATTGGGACTACATCAAAATAAAAAGCTTCTGCACAGCAAAAAAACAGTCAACAAAACTAAAAGGCAACCTACGGAATGGAAGAAGATATTTGCAAATGACATATCCAATAAAGGGATAGTGTCCAAAACATAAAGAACTGATCCAAAAAACAAATAATCCAATTAACAATGGGCAGAAGACATGAACAGACATTTCTCCAAAGAAAACATCCAGATGGCCAACAACAGACACATGAAAAGACGCTCATTATCACTTATTATCAGGGAAATGCGAATCAAAACTATAATGAGATACACCTGACACCTAACAGAATGGCTAAAATCCACAACACAAGAAACAACAAGTGTTGGTGAGGATGTGGAGAAAAAGGAACCCTCCTGCACTGTTGGTAGGAATGCAAACTGGTGCAGCCACTGTGGAAAATGGTATGGAGGTTCCTCAAAAGGCTAAAAATAGAACTACCCTACAATCCAGCAATTGCAGTACTGGGTATTTACCCAAAGAATACAAAATACAGATTCAAAGGGATACATGTACCCCTATGTTTACAGCAGCATTATTTACATAGCCAAGATATGGAAGTGGCCCAAGTATCCATTGGTTGATGAATGGATAAAGAAGATATGGTATATGTGTATCATGGAATACTATTCAGGCATAAAAAAGAATGAAATCTTGCCATTTGCAAAGATATGGATAGAGCTAGAGAGTATAATTCTAAGCAAAATGAGTCAGAGGGACAAATACCACATGATTTCACTCATAAGTGAAATTTAAGAAAGTAAACAAAGGAGTAAAGGAAGAAAAAAAAAAAAGACAAACCAAGAAGCAGACTCTTAACTATAGAGAATAAACTAATGGTTACTGGAGGGGAGGTAGGCAGGGGATGGGGGAAAAAGGTCATGGGGATTAAGGAGTACACTTGCTATGAGGAGCACTGGTGATTAAAATAAAAACTTAGGGGCACCTGGGTGGTTCTGCCAGTTAAGTGCTGTCTGCCTTCAGCTCAGGTCATGATCCTGGAGTCCCGGGATTGAGCCCCGCATCAGGCTCCCTGCTCAGTGGGGAGTCTGTTTCTCTCTCTGCCCCTCACCTTGCTCGTGCTCTCTCTCTCTCTCTCTCAAATGGATAAATAAAATTTAAAAATAAAAACTTAAAAAAAATTAATAAAAATGCTGTTGGTATTTTGATACGGATTGCATTAAATCTGTAGATTGCTTTGGGTGGTATAGACATTTTAACAATATCTGTCCTCCCAATCCATAAGCACAGAATATCTTTCCATTTCTTTGCGTCATCTTGAATTGTTCATCAGTGTTTTACTGTTTTCAGAGTACACGTCTTTCACATCCTTGGTTAAGTTTCTTCCTAGATATTTTATTATTTTTGGTATAATTGTAAATGGGACTGTTTTCTTAATTTCTCTTTCTGATGCTTCATTATTAGTGTATTGAAATGCAACTGACTTCAGGGGCACCTGGATGGCTCAGTTGGTTAAGCCTCTGCCTTTGGCTCAGGTCATGATCTCAGGGTCCAAGCCCCATGTGAGGCTCTCCGCTGAGCAGGGTGTCTGTTTCTCCCTCTGCCTCTCCTCCCACTCTTGCTTGCACTGTCTCAAATAAAATCTTCAATCTTTAAAAAAAAAAAAAAAAAGGGAGGAAAGGAGGTCTAATGTCTACTGCAGGGCCCATATCATCGAGAACCATGTCTCATCTATTTCTGAACCCTAGACTTCAGCTCACCAAAATTACGTATGTTCAGATTTACTCTGAATCACAAGGCAAATTATATTTAGTGCACTCTCAGTAGGCAGGGGAAGATACAATTTATTTTAGGAAGCTTTTAGTTAAAATAAAAATTTAAGTTAAAATTATAAACTTCAGGGGATATTCTTGGTCTATTTGGAGAACCAGAATATATTCTTGGTAGCTGAAGTTATACTCTAATGACATGTAAATGTATGCAACTGAACATGTCTATTATAAGTCAAGATTCTTTTTCTTATCATTTCAGAAACCAGAGACCAAATTCAAGCAGTGAGAACAGGGACTGCAGTCATAACTTTTCCTACCTAAAATAGAGCAGAGTTATGCCTTTCATGTACAGCATCCATGAAAGAGGAGTTCCACTCAAAATGACGCGTTATACTATAAAGTATCCTATGTTTCACACACCCATTTCATTACAAAATTGCTTTTAACCTAGATATTGATCAAGACAGCTAGGAAGTAACTTTTGTAAGATTCCAGTGAGAAATGTAGATGACATAAAACCTTTTACCTCCATTCTCATGATAATCCTATTGTTTCTGGTTGTGATGCTCATCACATGCTGAAACCTCAAATCTCTGGCTTGAAGACCTAATTCTTGATATAAGTCAGTTTTCTTCTTTTCTATAAAAGAAATATTTTTAACAAAGAGAGTGGGCCAAACCAATCAATGGAAGCCTTTAGGATCAGGGCACCCCTTCCACCAACATCGACATCATTTTCTACTACCAGAAACAAGCCAAAATAAGTTTTTTTAATAGCCATTTTTACCTCAAAAACATACGCTAAATTTGGTCAAACTCTAATAATTCTTTTTTCATCTTACCCATACTTCATAAAATTTCTTTGTATTTAGATGTCCCTTGGGACCAGTATAAAAATCCACAGCCACACACAATTAAGACAGTATCAATTCTAAGCTCTAGAAACGGATTTTTATTTTTAAATACAGATTATACAGAACTACATTTCTGATGTTGTCTATCTTCAGTATTTTAAATCTGTGAACAGAGAATTCAATTTTCTTGGTTCTTGGACTAATACAAAATGAGAAAATAGTTTTCTCACTAGATTCTCCCACCTGAAAACTAACCTTATTACTTAAGAGAAAGCATAACCGATGAAGAAACTCAAGAAATGGTTCAAGTGGCATCTATAGTTGTGGTGTCCAATCACACCTGTGACAGAGCGCTAATTAGAACAGTCACTGGAAGAAGATAATGGGCAAAAAATACCCCAAATTTCCCACCAGGATCTCGGCAAGAGCAGGAACAGGATCATGGGGCTGGAAGCACATGGGAGATCTGAATGAAGCCGGCAACTGAGGTCAGATAGTAAAGTGATGCTTAGTTTCCTTTTATAAAGTAATTGTCCATAAGAGCGATCATCAGCAGAGCGCCGTCTGGTGCCCCGCCCCTCCTGTCTCGCCCCCCATTGCCACTGCAATGTCGGTAGTACTACTTAAGTCTGCCTTAAATGTGGAATAGGAGATGTACATGTGGAGAAGGGCATGGAAAGGGAGACTCAAGAAACAAAATGTGCTCCAGCTGCATAGCAGCCTCTGCTCTCAAAAAACTCCTTTAACATCCTGTTAGAGAGAGTGGCTTCTGACAAAGAAACAGAAACCAGTTCTGGGACAACATGCACAATCCAGGTGTCGCCAGATCCAAGCAGGACTGATGGACAAATGCTGAAGATAGATCTCTTTCAATACACCCATACACACAAAGACTATCCTACTCGAAACACTGCAGTTTCTTGATTTTCATCAGATTCACTCAGATTTAAAAAGTGATTTGTAAGAAAATGAAAGATACTCACCAAAAGAAGTAACATTTCCCTCTTTGTCAAATTTTGTCTGAAGAGAGATAATAAAAACAAAATATTATTTTCTCCCAAACGACTAAGCTCTTTACAGTATTATACCATATGGTATTATGATAGCTCCCAAATACGGCAGTGCAGATAAGCCGTAACTGCTTCTTTAGGTTAAATTCAGCGATGAGTTAAGGGTTAAAAGAATCCCTTTCTCCTCTGCTAGGACAAATGTGACCTTTGATTAACTTTCTGTCTTGGCTCCCCTGGAAATCTGATAAGAGTATCAGCTGTGTTACTAAGCAACATTGCTTATGGTAAAAATGCTCAATGCCTGGTAGATTGCTTAGGGCCAGGGAGACTATGAAAGAATTACGGACACCTGGTGGGAAGCCATCCCCCTGCTTCTCCTTCAGTGGCGTGGCTCTTATAACTGGCCGTGTTCCCTGCAGGAATGCTGCAGGCTTTGGAGATGGTTACAAGAAATACCAGCACTAAAAGGTATGGGGCTTCTAAGCTACGGTGGAACTCGCACCCACCTTTAAGAACATCAACTCCTTGCACCTGCTGTCACACGGGGTCCAGAGAAGCCGCTGGATGGCTGCAAGGGCTTTTGTGGAAGAGGAAAGACCTGATGCTGCCCTTGTGCGTTTCCTATCCTTTATCCTTCTGAACTGAGTGAGACCACATGTGGCTTATCTTGCGAATCTAAGCATCTACTGGAGGCTATGGAGTCTCTCTGGTGAGTGTTGTAGAATCAACAAAGATTTACAGAAAAGGCCTCTTCTGATAATTTGAAGAGAGGACATGATGCAGAAAATATACTTATTTCCTATAAAGCAGAGGAAACATTTTTCTGAAATACTTGTCCACAAGTATTGAATACTTATCAAGTGTGAATATGTGCTGAAATGTACTAATTACTACTAAATACGCATGTTCAGAAAGACTGTAAGGTCCAGCTGAAGGTACAAGTGCTGGGTTCTTACCACGGAAACGCATGCATGCTGTTAACAGCAACAGAATAAAATCTCACAGTGTATATTTTAGCTTGCTCTTCACGAGCAAAGATAAGAGCAAGGTGAGTACCATAAGCCACCAGTGTTCAAGGGCAAATTTACATCAAAAGAAACTATTTTGTGTAATATAGACTAGCTTTCTTCAAATTTATTTCACAAATAATATATCTGCTACAGAAAATTTGAAATAAAGTAAAATAAAATAAATCACATGGAATAAGACAAATTTTAGAGAAAGCCATGCCAATATTTTATTGAATGTTCTCCCAGACTTTTCCTACTCAATATATTCGTGTTACATTTTTCTGCAGTCTCTCCTCCATTTTCAACTTAATATAGTATTTTTGCATCTTAATATTTATCTTTACCGTTTTCCTTTAATGAGATATTTTCTGATAAAAAATCATACACACTCATTTTTTTAAATGTTTATCTTATAAAGTAACATCATCTAGAGTGAGCTGATTAGCAAGCTCTCATTTCAAATAGTATCAACTAATTTTCTTAAGTGTTCTTGGGACACAATGATTTCACCTGCAAAGAACCTTCTTTCAATATTTAATATCTGAATTTATTCTTAACCAAACTGGCCAAATGTTCTAGAACATTGAATAACAGTATGAACTTTCATACGTAATTCTGGGGGTTATTTTGTTTGCATAGTTTATAAAGAAAAGTTCTTATGTTAATAAGCCTAAATAATGATGATGATAATGGCTAATATATATTGAATGCTTACATGTGTGAGGGTTTTATATACGGTCGTAATTCAAACCTCACAACAGTTCTATAAGGTAGGTACTATAATCCCCAGTTTATAGATGAGAAAACAAAGGCATAAAGATGTTATCATACCCTGTCAGAGTCCACCAAATATTATACTAAGAGGCAGAGCTGAGATCTGAATTTAGGAATGCTAGTTCAGAACAACCACATTACTTTTTTAAATTCAACTTTTTCTAAAAAAAAAAATTAAAGCTCTACAAAAAAGTTGCAAGACTATCTTACAACCAATTCCCATGTGACTTTCACCTACTCATCTTTTGCTAACATTTTGCCCCGATGGCCTAATTTTTCTCTTTTGAGATATGTGGGTGGGATACACGTTATTTCTTATTATTTTATTTTCTCCTGAATCTTTTCAGAGAAAGTTGCAGAGATCATGAACCTTCAAAGCATGCACTCTTAAATATTACACTTCGCTGCCTTCAAAATGCTTCTGCATGTATCACATTGCATAGCACAGGATCAAGCACCTACAGCTAACAGCCTTCAAGGACGTCCACATGGATTCACAGGGAAATCTTGACTAGGAAGTGCTGAACTGTGATTCGAACAACCAGTTCTAGGATTAAAAGAAGACTTCCACAGTCAATAGCAAAGTTCCAAGGGTGCTGTTAAGTAAATCTAGCTGGCACTCAGGTCACTAGCTAAAAAACACAAAGACAAGAGGACTTAGAAGTATAATGATTCACTATAAAACAAAAAATAAGTACTACCTTGGCCGACCAGTCTAACTCAGTTAACTTAGTAAGTACGGGAAGTACTCTGGGTAAGTTATCAAACGTACACACTCACCACAGTAAACAGTGGCGCTACACTGGATAAAGTAGCTTGAGAGGCATCCGAAGTTCTGAACCGGCGCATTTCACCTGAAGAATAAATCAGAGAATTCTCTGTAATCACACAATAGGTATTAACATATGGCTACAATATAACTCTCATATTATGTGGTCTTCTGACTATTTTACTATTTTTTGGAAACTTTTTCCTAGAAGAGAAAGACTCTTACTTGCTAATGTTAACATCTGTAGGGGATTATGTTAGATTTGGCAGGGAATGTTTTTTAAAAGTAACGGCTTAGGGGCGCCTGGGTGGCTCAGTTGGTTAAGCAACTGCCTTCGGCTCAGGTCGTGATCCTGGAGTCCCTGGATCGAGTCCCGCATCGGGCTCCCTGCTCGGAGGGGAGCCTGCTTCTCCCTCTGACCCTCCCCCCTCTCATGTGCTCTCTCATTCTCTCTCTCTCAAATAAATAAATAAAATCTTTAAAAATAAATAAATAAATAAATAAAAATAAAAGTAACGGCTTAGGTGAGGTACTGGAATAATTTATGGATTCCAACCGCCTTTATTCTAATTACTACTGGTACCTCAAAGTCAAATGAACAAATATGTAACAGTGTTCTGAGATTAAAATGTTCACCTTTTTTTTGCATAATTTAAAAAGGCTCTTCATGAAAATTATACTGGTAAATATCTTTCAGAAAACATAGATCCTAAATACCACCAGTTTCAGCATTCCAATATCAGGATTATTTGATGTATAAATTATGAAACCTAGATTTTACTTCCATATTGACTTTTCCACATACTTTACTAGTGAATACTCCTGAAATAAGCCCTTGAACTGGAATGAAGAAAAATCTTTATTTGAAAATAAGTCTATTTAAAACGTGATTAGACTGAGTCGAAATGAGTTCTGAAGTGTAACCACGTAAATTTAAGGACTGACAAAGGACACCATTCAAAATACCAAACATAAAAGGAATGGGCAGAAAGTGTAAAGGTATTACCAATTATTTTCTGCTTCCAAAGTCATCATGTTGACTCCACAGAACATGCAGAAATACTCATTTCTGATCTTACTCCTTCCCCTTACATATAGCGTCTCATGTAATTTGTTAGCATCTGAGGTTTGCTGTTTCCCTTTTATAGAAGGGTCAGAGGAATAAAGGTAAAAAGTCAGAGCTGTAAATCAGCATTTTGCTCATCAGCCACAAGTTAGATAAAACGTTTCCATTGAGATTCCGAATCTCAGTGTTTTGTCCTAAAACAGCAGATGGGCTGAAACTGGGTTCCCAAGCATTAAAGGAGGGAATATGGGGCGTACCCCAATTCAGACTCTAGTGAGGGGGGGGGTGAGTTACTGTGGGATTCTGAGTATAGAACTGAGAAAACTCGAGAACAGCGCAATCCTTTCGGGAGCCATGCATTTTCACGTCGCTTGTTTCTGAGCAATAGTAGCACCTACATCCTCACATTTGTGAAAATGTTAACATTTGCTTTATCATTTGGTGAAAAAATAACTCCGATTCCTCCTCCTCCCCACTACCGACCCCCTGCGGCTTGCTACACCCTACTTGAAAAACCAATCTTTCCCGGGAGCCACTCTTACTATGAAATCTCCAAGTTTTCAGCCTCATCTACAGGTGCGTCCCCATTCCTCACTTGAACACCCGGAAAAATGTGTCCATGTCCAAAGGGAAGAAGGCTGGCAAGAGAAATACTTGGATAGGGACGAAAGTCTCGCTAAAAAACGAACCAAGAAACCCTTCCCACCAGAGCGCTCCAGCGGGGAGCCCGGAGCGTCACGGCGCACAGGCTGGTCCGCGCTGGGGGCCGCCGGGACTCCCGCACGCGCGCCCCAAGGGCGGACCCGGGGCCGAGGCTTGCGCCGAGCGCGGGGCAGGCACGGCCACGCCGGGTCGGGGCCCTGGGGACACCCCAGACCCGCGTCCTGGGCTGCGAGGCGGGGAGCGCAGTACCTGCCACGCGGGGCCGGCGGGGCTCGCACGGCGGCGCGGCCCGGCTCTGCCCGAGGAGTTGGGCCGCGCGGCCGCAGGCGGCAACGGGGCGCGCCCCAAGGGTCAGGCCCCGGGCCAGAGGACACCGCGTGCGCCGGGGCAGGAACCGGCTCAGGCTCCGCAGGCATTCCATGGCGTTGGAGCGAGCGGGAGGGCGCAGCCACACCCCAGCCCTTCATGCCGCGCGGTGGCTGGCCCGGCGGCGGCTGCGGCGACGCGGCCCCGCGCGGGGGCTTGAGGTGCGACCGCTCCGTACTGAGCATGCGCGGGGCGTGCCGCGCCTGCGTCTCCCCTCCCGCGCATGCTCGGAAGATGCCTCGGGGGCGCGCTCCTTGCGTCCCGTGGCCAATCGGAGGTCGCGTCTCGTACCTGGAGAGTGCGGGGGGCCGGGCTTGGGCTGGTGGGCGGGGCGCGAGCCGTCGAACCCGGATCCTTGCGGCCTCGGAGAGGTTAGCCCGGAGCGTAAAGGGTTATTGATCTGGGTAACCAGGCATGTGAAGAAATACCCGGCTTGTGTGTAATGCTTTGCAGTTTCTGGCGCACTTTCATACGTATGACAAAGTGCGTATATTTGGAAGTGAGGAAGTTATGCCCGTTCGTAACTCAATTTATATTTAAATTTATTGTAGCAGAAATAATTAACTGTCCCACGGAATGATGTACTACCGCGTGTGAAGATTGAGGAACGTAAACCCACAAGATTTACACCGTGTATTTAATCAACTGTAAGATAGTGTCAATTTCAAGGAATCGTTACTTTGTGTACCACCAAGAAAGAAAAGAAATTGCGCTTTCTAATTGTATCATTTCAAGACTTATCCCAATTTCAGTCTTTAAAATACGAAAAAGGGTGGGTTTTAGAAGTGATTAAATACAGTATATATGCATATCTTTAAGAGAGTTAATAGACTTGTCCCTTCTACAGTAGTAATAGAAGACAGACATGAGTTTCACAGATTGCCATTCAGTCACTGTGTATAAACACAGCTAAGGAAACACAACAGAGAGCTTTCTTTCCTTTTCTTTCTTTCTTTCTTCTTTTTTTTTCTGTAGGGTATTGAGAATGAAGCTGAATTAGGAAGCCAGCACAGAAGAGAGGATGTTTAACTTTAGCATTGAGGGCAA
Source organism: Mirounga leonina (assembly GCF_011800145.1). Taxonomy (NCBI): domain Eukaryota; kingdom Metazoa; phylum Chordata; class Mammalia; order Carnivora; family Phocidae; genus Mirounga; species Mirounga leonina. The sequence goes on along the minus strand of NW_023270709.1, from coordinate 25,341,827 downwards.
AGGAAAACATCAAGCATTAAAATCTGGAAAGAACGTACCTGGTAGATTTTTCATTTTATTAACAGCTTCAGTGTTGAAGCTTCCAAAAACATGCCTTCAGAGACCTTTCTTTGAGACAGCATGATAATTCTTTTTAAAAAAATTGACCCCAGCTCAATGAGACAGCTCTGTTTAAGATATCCTTGCAAAGTCTTAGAAAAGCTCTGGGACATGGCCAGACACATCACCTTGCAATTCATGTCAAGGATTTGGAATTTAATCTGGGAAGGGTAGGAGCCATGGGGGGACTTCAATGAACAGAGAGGTAATGATCTGATGTATGTTTAAATGGGTCATTCTGCTGCGTGGGGAAGAGATTACAGAGAGATAAGTGTCGAGACAGAGAGATAGTGATGATGGTGTGTGCCAAGGTAGGTGATGGAGAAGGGGAGACAGGGTGAGCTTGCTGCTGTATATTGAAGACTGAGTTGACAAGATTTGCAAGAATGATGTAAGTAAAGAGGCATAGAAGTTGACTCCAAAATATTTTGCCTAAATAACTGGGCAATCATGGTGCCATCTACTGAGAGGGAATTTTAGAATGGAAGAAGTTTAGTTGGAGATCATGTTATGGGATGGTATTTGTTTCTGGACATGCTGAATTTGGAAGCTCTATTAAATAGATATCTAAGCAGGGATATCAAGTAAGCAGTCGAGTTTGGGGGAGACATTGGTGTAAGACATATATATTGGGGGCTATAGAGAGGTATTTAAAGCCATAGGGCAGGATAAGATCTCTTAGGAAGTGAGACAGCACAGAGAAAAGTTCTTATGATTGAACTCTAGATCCTCTAGCATTTAATGGTTAAGGACAAGAGATGGATCCAACGGAAGAATATGAAAAGGGGTGACCAGGAAGGAGGAATAAAATCAGAGGGTGGAATCCTTGAAGCGAAGTGAAGAAAGTATTTCAGGAATGAGGAAGTGCTCAATTATGTCAAACGCTACTGACACATAAGATGAGAAGTGAGAATTGCCTATGTTGGAAGTGACACTTTGGAGTTTCCTGGTGAACATGATGGAGCAATTTCCTTAGAGTGGTAGGGAATGGGATCTGATTGTCATCTTCCATGGCCCAAGGCATGACAGGATCCCAGAAGATTTCTGCACCTGTATAACAATTTAGCCTTCAGGTTCTTTAATCTCCTTCCTTAGCTCTGGAGCTCCAAAGCATGTCAGTTACCTTGACCCAGCCTCACACACTGGACTGTGTTCTCACCCAGAACTATTTCGTGTCTGAAATCTTATACCAATAATACACTCTCTGACCCTAACCTCCTGGAGGCTTTATACCCACAACAATTATGTTCTCCCATCAGACCCTTGCCAACTTTTCTCCCTTCTCTACCTAGCCCAGATTATGTAACTTACCATCTGAAACCACTATGACTAGTACTCGGAACACATGGCATTCATGGGGTGTAATCATAGAAGCCACTTTATTTTTGTTCCTCCAAACCTGCTGAGTGGGGCTAGTCCTTCTCTGGCCTCTTAAAAAACTTGGGTAGGTTCCATGACTTTCCTGGTCTCTCAGTCCTATGTTAGCTCCGGCATCAATTCAGTAACTGAAAATGTCCACTCCAGGGGCGCCTGGGTGGCTCAGTTGGTTAAGCGACTGCCTTCAGCTCAGGTCATGATCCTGGAGTCCCAGGATCGAGTCCCACATCGGGCTCCCTGCTCAGCAGGGAGTCTGCTTCTCCCTCTGACCCTCCCCCCTCTCATGTGCTCTCTCTCTCATTCTCTCTCTCTCAAATAAATAAATAAAATCTTTAAAAAAAAAAAATGTCCACTCCATACACTATTTTCAATAATTTGCAGTGTCAGACCCTGTATACTAATCACCGCTAATTCAAAGAAAAGACTTGATTCCTCTCTTCTTGTTGAGCTTGGAGGCAAAGAAGAATTTTTGGTGTGGATAAGGATCCCAGACAACTCCCCCAATCCCTTCCCACTCCATTTCTCACTCTGTGGCTGCCATTTCCGACTTTGCTGGGGGAAGTGAAGCCAAGTAAGAATGAATGGAATATTTTTACCAAAAGATGGCATCGTGTTCTCTATAGGCAGGGCAGGTTTTAAAGCTGACCTCTTTGTGGGCTGGTCCAGGGTTCTCTGGAAGACCTACCCCTCCCCCCAGGCCTATCTAGTTGCCATTTTTTTGATATGAACAGTGACCCTCCTGATCATTTACAGATTCTGCCTCTTCCCTCAAATGACCAGGTTTCTCTCTTCCCCACATGCTGCTCTTTTGGGCAGGATCCTTTAAAAAACAACCCAGACTGATTTTTCCCACTGTCACATCTGCCCCATTAGAGGGAACACAGTTACTTCCCTGGCATAGAGCTGCTATCTATCCCCTGCTTAGGTATGAGCCTGGGGCCTTTTTAAGCCCTTGGAGGGATCTTAAAAAGTTCCTCTCACTAGACTTGAGGTGAGTGGCAAGCACTCCACTTACCCTCTTTCTGGAAGCTTTTTAAAATCTTCCATACAGGGAGGTCAGGGACAGCCTTTCTCAGGAAATGACACTTCAGTTGAGACTGGGATGCATAAGCATTAGCAACATGTCAGTGAGGGACTAAGAAAAATGCCCAACGAGGTAAAAAAATGGGTGGGAAGACCAGGGTTATTTGGCCATTGGAAGAACTGCCAGAGATGACCTTGTCTGGAACATGGTGTTCGAGTGGGTCTAGGGGAGGCCAGAGTGGCAGGCGAGAACTGGGCTTTAGACAAGTTAAAGAGTTTTGATTTCATTCTTTGAGAAATGGGGAAACTATCAAAGGGTTTTAAACAAGGGAAAGGATTCCATTTTCATATGGATGGATGGATGGATGGATGGATGGATGGATGGATGGATTTAGTAGGCTCCATGCCTAGCTTGGAGCCTGATGTGGGGCTTGATCCATGACCCTGAGATCATGACCTGAGCCAAAATCAAGAGTCAGATGCTTAACCAACTGAGCCACCCAGGCTCCCCTCCACTTTCATTTTTAAATGACCACCCTGGACTGTCTTTGGGGAACAGTGGAAGCAGGAAGACCACTGGGAGGCTTCTGCAGGCATCTTTACAAGACTTGATGGGCTGCTGGGTGAGGGCAGGGAAGAGGTTATGGAGAGGGAAGACTGGAGAGATAGATGGAAGTAGGGTGGTAGGTCTTGGTGATGGGTAAGAAGGAGAAGGCACACTAGTCTGCGAGGGCTGCCATAACAAAATTTCACAGACTGGGTGGCTTAAACCACAGACATTTGTTTTCTGACAGTGGGAGTCTAGAAGCCCAGGATCAAGGTGCTGGCAAGTTTGGTTTCTCCTGAGACCTCTGTCCTGGGCTTGCAGAAAATGACCTTTCCCCTGTGCCCCCGCACGGACATTTTCTGTACGTGCTCATCTCTGGTCTTTCTCTGTGCGTCCTCATCTCCTCTTCTTGTAAGGGCACCTGTTTGATTGCATCAGGACCCGCCCTCCTGACCTCATTTTTATTTAATTACCTCCTTAAAGGGCCTGTCTCCAAATATAGTTACATTCTGAGGTACTGGGGGTCAGGGCTTCAAAATACAACTTTGGGGATGCAAGTCATTCAATAACAAAGTAAAGATGAAACGATGATTCTGGGAGAAGCAAGATGGTGAATGATGGTGCTATGTACTGAGTCAGGGAAAGCTGGAGGAAGAAGAGTTTAGAGGAAAGATTGGGAATTGTATTTTCCACCTGGGACCTGTTGAATTGGAGTTTGAGTACATCTCCAGATGCATTGCTCTGCAGCGGGGAAGGGAGTCTAGGCTAGACAGGTAACTGTGGGAGTTTGGGCATGTAGATCATAAGTGGGGCTGTGAGTGTGCAGGAGGTTGCCTGGGGAGGGTATGAGAGGGGGAGGAGGGTCCAGATCACTGTGTCCAAGGGACACCAATCAGCACCGGAGGATGGAGGAGGAGCTCGCCAAGAGACTGAGGGGGTGGGCCCTTGGTCTGTTCCAGCATGTACTAGCCCAAGTGGTAGGAACCCCAAATAAAATAATGGCGTCACCCTCAGAGCATACTGCTTTTGACTCTGGTGGGAGGGTAGTGAAGGTAAGGGGACTAGAAGTTACCAGAGCTTGAGTTTTCGTTAAGTTCCATAAGAAAACAACCCTCATGCCTCCTTAGAAAAAACAAAGGCAGATCCTCAGGGGTGGTGTGGGAGAAGGGTTCTCTGAAATGGGTTTAGAAGTCTGGTCCACTGTCCTTCCACTGTTCCCCCTGGGGCTTTCTTACTGCTGTCACTATCATTCTGAAGCTAAGGAAGTGTTTTGTTTTGTTTTTTTAAGATTGTATTTATTTATTAGAGAGAGTGAGAGACATGAGTGGACGTAGGGATAGAGGGAGACGCAAACTTCCCGCTGAGCAGGGAGCCCGATACGGGGCTTGATCCCAGGACCCTGGGATCATGACCTGAGCTGAAGGCAGATGCTTACCTGACTGAGCCACCCAGACACCCTGAAGCTGAGGAGGTTTTACTCCTTTTTAAAGTTCTGGCTTCAGCCAGAATATTTACTACATTTACTGTTACATACCAAGTATGTACTAAGCACTGCAAGTACTAAGCTGGAGGAAAAGATCGGTGCAACATTGTATTATGGGTTTACCCATATTTACTCATCTGACTGTTAGGTTTCCTGAGCCAGTGGTTTGCAACTTTTCATTTAACCACAAAGGATCCCCCCCACAAGAGATCTAGAAATTCCTACAATATTACAACAGGTGAAATGAACTTGTATAAAGTAAGTGTCTGCATGTGGGAGTTTTTCATTTTAGAGAGTCTAATACAGCTTCTCATACATAAATGGTCAATTATTATTAGATCATTTCTAAGATGTTGAAGATAGTTTTCAGACTCTCCTTATTGTCTTAGAGCCTCAGGCATCCCAGGCTGGGGATTCTGGTCCTAGAAGACTTGCTTTTCCTTGGTTGCCAGAGGGGGTGATTATGTTGCAGTAGATTTTTCTCTCTCCTCTCTCCTGCTCTCAATGCACCTGTTGCTAGCAGGCATGTTTTTCTAATGAAAACATTTCAGACCCACCTGGAGTCAATTTAAACAACTTCACCCTTCTAGTATTTCTCCAAGGGACAAGAATATCTAAATTTATATCTCATGGAGGATGTCAACCAAAACATCAAATACGTTTTCTGTTTTGGAAAAGAATGGCTAGATATTGTAAGCATATCAAGTTATAAGACAATATATAATCCAAAAGAATGTAGTCAGACATGGGACTAAGTTCGTAAGAAGCATCCTTTCTGAGTTTCTGACTTTATTGCTGGAAATTTGGCAAAATGTATTTGGTTTTGCACTGAATAAATTCTTTGTACGAGCTGAAGGTTTATGTACATATGAATTAAAAGGATTAGAGAATATTCTAATATTAGAGTTTTTCAACCCCAGCTCTATTGACATTTTTGGACCAGATAATTCGTTGTTAGGGAGAAGGGCTGTCCTGTGCATCGTAGAATGTTTAGCAGCATCCCTGACCTCTACCCACTAGGTCCCAGCGGCACCCTTCCCTGAGTTGTGACAACCAAACAGATCTCCAGACATTGCCACTCTTTCCTGGGGAACAAAATAACTTCTGACTGAGAACCACTGTATTTTATAATAAGGAGAAGAATCCACAAACCTCAAGAACATTTTTTCCTTTTAAAAGATCTATCCCTTTAAATGTTGATAGACATTTTCCTCACACATAGTAGACATTAAGATGTCCAAATCTAATGTTACCAGACTCCAGCACTGAGTTAAATTTTATTTTTGTTTTATGACTTACACATGTGTCCTGGTTTCTTTGTGTCCATGACCCAAAACCACAAGCCCAGTCTTTAAAGTCACGATCCTCTTTACATACAGCACCTGTAGGCTTCTCTGGGGTCTGGCTCTGTTGTGATCCACCTGGGGTTTGCAGGTGAGAGCTTTCCCACGTTTGAAAACTTTCTGGGACTTTGGCCACAGGAGGGAGCACTATTCCTATGCTTGCTTAATTATTTACAGACTATTTTATTTTATTTATTTATTTTTAAAGATTTTATTTTTATTTATTTAACACAGAGAGACAGCGAGAGAGGGAACCCAAGTAGGGGGAGAGGGAGAGGGAGAAGGGGGCATCCCCCTGAGCAGGGAGCCCTGGGATCATGACCTAAGGCAGATGCTTAACCAATGAACCACCCAGGCGCCCTTATTTATTGACTATTTTAATAAGTGCTTTCAGAGTGAAGTGATGCAGGGAATTCCTTTTTTTTTTTTTAAAGATTTTATTTATTTATTTGAGAGAGAGAGAATGAGAGACAGAGAGCATGAGAGGGAGGAGGGTCAGAGGGAGAAGCAGACTCCCTGCCGAGCAGGGAGCCCAATGTGGGACTCGATCCCGGGACTCCAGGATCATGACCTGAGCCGAAGGCAGCTGCTTAACCAACTGAGCCACCCAGGCGCCCGATGCAGGGAATTCCTAACCTAAGAATCAGAAGCACAGTTAGTCTATTAGTCAGGATCTTCCAGAGAAATAGAACCAATAGGAGAAAAGGAGATTTATTAGGAGGAATTGGCCCACCCCATGATAATGGCTGAGAAGTCCCATAATCTGCCCATCTGCCCTCTGTAAACTGCAGATTCAGGAAAGCCAGTGATGTGATTCAGTCTTGAGTCTGAGGCCTGAGAACCAGGGGAACCCATGCTTTAAGTGTCAGTCTGAAAACAGGAGAAAATGAGAGCTGACATCCCAGGTCAAGCAGTGATGCAGAAAGAAGTGGTGAATTCCTCTGCTTTTCTTTCTTTCTTTCTTTCTTTTTTTTCTAATCAGGTCCCCAGCAGATGAAATGATGCCCACCCCTGCTGGGGACAACAGTTTACTGAGTGTATTGATTCGAACGCTAATTTCATCTGGAAACACCCTCACAGACACCCAGAAATACTGTTCCATCTGGGCGCTCTGTCTCCATCAAGTCGGCACATGAAATTAACCATCACAACTGGATTATACCTCAGGACGCTAACTCCATCTCCAGTCTTATAAATCGAAGGTCATGCCCACCTGCCATTGCATTTATCTTTTTCAGTTATAATTTTCAAAATCAGTATGGCAAGGTAGCATTGTACACGAAAGATTGATGCACCACCCGGCTGTTTTAAAGACTTTCTCAGAATAAAAGCGTTAGGACTAACATCTTCGACTTTGAAGAGAACACGTGGTTTTGTGCAGACAGCGGGTAACTGAAGCAGCCTCCACCTTTATGCACGATCCGCACATGTATTGACAAGGTGTTAAATCTGAGCCAGGGTTTTTGTTTCTTTTTTTCTCTTCTTATAAAGAGTTAGCTTCTGTCAAACGTTTACGTTTTGGCTTGTGAAGATAGTGGGCCTCGTAAGTGTTACACTTCTATGCTTTAAAAAATAAACGTACATGCCCTTCATACTGTAATATGCTTGAATTGGCTCCAGATAACAGCCAAGAACACGATACAGCAAATCTGATGAAAAATTACTTTCAAGTATTTCAGATTGGGAGAGACAGAATTAAATAGAGTAATGACATGTCTGACGTGTGTTCTATTATTAAATATTACCATTCTAGTCTTCTAAAAGCCCAGCTTATCATAGGATTTGCCACTCTTCTTCTATCCCCTTTCCCAGCATGATGGCCAACCATGTTCAGCTATGAATCATCTAGGATAACATGAGAAGAATGGAATTTCACTTTTCAAGGAGGGTTGGAAATGTTCTAGGCCTTCCACAGTTTACCAGACGTAGGAAGGGAAGTTTTAAAACTGAGAGATGCATCCGTACATTTCTAATGTAGCCCTAAATGCCTAAGGAAAAGTCTCTCTTTTTTTTTTTAAAGATTTTATTTATTTATTTGTAAGAGACAGAGAGAGAGAGAGGCAGAGGGAGAAGCAGGCTCCCCGCTGAGCAAGGAGCCCGATGCGGGGCTCCATCCCAGGACCCTGGGATCATGACCTGAGCCGAAGGCAGACGCTTAACCATCTGAGCCACCCAGGCGCCCCTAAGGAAAAGTCTCTTATGATCCAAATTATAATCCAGGAGGGCATCATTTAAGCTTTCGAGAAAGTGCAGGGAGTGGGTTCCAGATTTAGCCGATGGGTTGTTGGTTAGATGCCACTTTTGCTCCAACCTTTCTTATTGGGAATGTGTCTAACTCTTATTCTTTTCTGCGACAGTCAGTGAAACTTTGGTGGGCTGGGTCATGATTCTAAAGGTAAATTCTTCCTGACTGAACTCCTGATTTCCATAATGTTTTATAATCCCAGTTGGCTGATGATGGCAGGATCCTGAGGAAGCAGCTGCTGGCTTTGCTTCCCGCTTTCCTGGGGACTCTGATTTTAGGGGTGGAGAAATGATGACAGCCGCAGGGACAGAGGGAAGGGAAGAGTGGGGGGTGGGTGGGGGGCTTTCAGCTGCACATGTAAGTCCGTAGGACTGATGCCCACGGACTGGAATGACACTCCTTCCAAGCAAGATATCTGGGATTACAAGATGCCCCATTGTTTAATGTAACCCTAACAAAGAAAAGGATTTCAAATAAATGATGACATAATACTTTCTTATAGGTTTTTTTTTTTTTTTGAGAGAGAAAGAGCACCTGTGGGGGCAGGGGGAGGGCAGAGGGAGGGAGAGGGGCAGAGGGTTCCTGCTGAGTTGGGAGCCCAGCAGGGGGCTTGATAACCAGGGAGCCCCACAGGGGGCTGGATCCCACGACCCCCGGATCATGACCTGAACCGGAGGCAGATGCTTAACCAACTGAGCCACCCAGGCGCCCCTCTTTCTTATAGGTTTTTAAAAACCTATAAGCTGTTTTTCAAATTTTATTTAGACCTAGATTTTGTTGTGTAACATTCTTGTACATAAGTGGGAAAATGTAAGCACAATGCTGATGAAGACATTCCTAAAACTTTTTTGCTTCAATGCTAAATCATGGTGTAATCTTAAAAAATTCATTTAAAAACTCAATAAAGCTCATTACGTGAGGCACTAGGCACGCACATAGCTGAGCTTAAGTGGTGGCAACGTGAGCAGTTTGGCTAGGTTCCTCCTCCTTGCTCACACGATACACTACTTGGTCAAGGGCAGTGGAAGACTTCCTTGAAAATCAGGCACACCCTGATTTCAGAGATCTAAAGATGGCGAAAAAAAAAATGGGCATCTTGGAATAAATGTAATGTGGTGGTTTGTTTCTTCTTTCCTCTCTTATTTCTTCTGGCTTGAATGCATTCCTGATATTAACTTTTTCTTTGTTTGTCATTTGTTGAGTTAATCATGGGGAAAATCAGTTAGGCAGAGTTCAGGGTGTGCTGGGTTTTTAATAGGTAAAGTTTCACTGCATTTTAACTTAAATGGACTTAAAGCCTTCTTGTTTGTTCACATAGATGTTTTAAGAAGTGCTTTTCAAATCTACAGCTCCTTATGGTTTTACTGCACTATCTGAAAAAGTCACTGGGAAATGATCAAATAGGACATAAAACCGATGGGCTGAAAAATGTATTGTGCAATCATTGAAACTTCTGTAGTTTATAATTATGGTAGAAATCAATACATGTGAAGAGGAAATACGAGGGTGTCTGGCCTCAGTAATACTACCTCCTATGTGAGTCATGGTTTTGTTGACCGATACAAATTTTCTAAACTAGAATTTCCAAACTTTGAATGACATCAGAACATCATAGCTCACTAAAGCAGCCCTTTCCATTAATCCAGAGACTGGATGGCAGTTAATCAATAACTTCTGCATCAGTGACATAATTTCCTGCAAAATTGGTATGTTGTAATGGTTAACTTCTCTCCTGGCTGTTCACAGCAGGGGGTAGTTTGCTTTCATCGAAGTCTTCCATTTATTACAGTCCCCTGAGGCTTAAGACATTCTACCTTAAAACAAAACAAAACAAAAAACTCTCCCAGGTACTAAGAGGGAGTACCGTTTTACCCCACTAATTGTCAGTGAATTAAGGAAACTCTTCTAAAGCACGGACTAAAAAAATGGTAGTCCAAACTGGGCATCTAAGATTTTGCCAGAAGTATCCCCTTTTAATGATGATAGAGCCAGACACAGAGGCATCTAAGCACACTTGCTGGTCTTAAAGGATAGTGATCTTAATTTTGGAATTAAAAAAATAGAAAGAAAAGAAAATTTTGTGCTGAGGTCATCTAGAATTCAGGTCAGTTAGCCTGTCTGTTGTGTGAAAATAGGAAAGAAGCCCTTGGAAGAGTGGAGGACAGGCTTTAATGCAGTTTCATTGCTTTGTTCTATTGCTCCAAATCTGAATTATGAAAGGATACAAGGATACTCACAGTTTACCACAACAACAATAAAAAATCAGCAACCTCAGATGTGCATTCCTCTAATTTCCACTTTAATGAAATCGGATAAAAACTTGGAGTGGCAGCAAACCCCATCACTGACCCAGAGCTCCTTGAATTCTTCCGGGGGAGTTGGGGTAACTGCTAATTAAGCTTTGGCTTTATTTGTTTCAGTAAACGCCACTTCTGACTTATGTAAATAAGATATTTACACCACTTACTTAATGATTATGAGTATAAATAATTTGGAGCTGAGAGACAGAGAAACAAAACTGAGTTTGGCAGAGTAAAACCATTCCTAAGGTATGTGCCAGTTCACAGACTCAAGCTGAAGAAAATGAGTAACAATTTTATTAACCTGGAATCAGAGAAAGTCTTGCTTCGGTTAAGTGACAAAAATAATTTAATTGTCAGTGAAGGGAATGGAGACTTCCCTGAAGTGTGGAAAGGATTCTGAGCTTAGGTTGTCTACTTCTGTGAAAGCTTTTTTTCTCCCCACTGCTGGACTGTTAAATCACCATGGAGGAGACATTGCTCTGTTTAAACAGCTTTTCTGTTCCAAGAACCAGAGTGTCATGATAAACTCCTTGTGAGAGAGAGTAAATTGTGCCGTAAGTGGAATTACTCAAAGAAAAGTTTCTTTTCTTTTTTAAGATTTTATTTATTTATTTGAGAGAGACAGAGCACAAGCATGGGAAGGGACAGGAGGAGAGGGACAAGCAGACTCTGGGGAGAGTGTGGAGCCGGTTGCAGGGCTTGATCCCCGGACCCTGAGATCATGACCTGAGCCGAAATCAAAAGTCCGACACTTAACCGACTGAGCCACCCAGGCGCCCCAAAGAAAAGTTTCAATATCACATCTCCTTCCAGCCTCCTTCCAGTCCTGCAGGCAAGGAAAGTCAGCCTAGCAACTTCTTGCCCTGCCACTAAGCAGAAATCATTTTAAAAAGCCAAGCTCTTTGTTCTAGTCCTTACAGGTCATAACAGATCCATTCTCACATGGGTTCTGGTATTCTGTAAGAGAGTGTAGTAATTCATCCTTCAGTTTCCAGAAACTAGAGTGTATAAGAATAAGGGAGATCAGTGATACGAATGATGCATATTGCCATGTTGGGGAAGGTCATTGAAAAGACATGATTGACCTGTGAGCTGGACTCAGGCATCAGAGGCTCTTCACCCCCTCCCCAGTCCTGGGAATATGGGTCCCACTTGCCTTTCCCGCTCCCAGAGTCTGCTCCAAGCACACAGCTTTGAGATGGTGATGTGGTGTTGAGAACACCTGCATGGTATACGTGACTAAACCCAGTTACAGCCTCTTTATAAACATGTAAGATATGGCAGGTGGATGCCATTTCCATTCATCTTGCTCCCAACAAGACAAACCTCACATGAATGTTCCCTTTGTTTATTAAAACTGTCACCTGCCAAACTGGAATGGCCTCCTTCTTCCTTCAGTGTCTCTCTACAGCTGGTTTCAGATCATATCCAGAAAGCTCCAGAGAGGGTGTGAACCAACATGCCAACAGATACACAGAAACAAATCAACGGGTGAATGAATTGGTAATCACTTGAGTTCTGACTCCTGCCACATCCTTCTCTGGTACCTCATGCAACTGAACTATCAGTTAAAGGCTTTTCGGAGGGGCGCCTGGGTTGCTCAGTCGGTTACGCATCCAACTCTTGATCTCAGCTCAGGCCAATGATCTCAGGGTGGTGGGATCACACCCCGAGGTGGGCTAGGCACTCAGCACGGAGTCTGCTTAAGATTCCCTCTCTCGGGACACCTGGGTGGCTCAGTCGGTTAAGCATCTCCCTTCAGCTCAGGTCATGATCCCAGGGTCCTGGGATTGAGTCCCACGTTGGGCTCCTTGCTCAGCGGGGAGTCTGCTTCTCCCTCTGTCTGCCACTCCCCCTGCTTGTGCTCTCTCTCTCTCAAATAAATAAATAAATAACTCAAATAAATAAATAAAATCTTAAAAAAAGCTTTAAAAAAATTAAAGGCTTTTTGAAACATTTGATTAGTGTTTTTCATTGGCCACCAGCTGTAAAGTCAACTTCAGTCCACTCTAAGTCTGTAGACCTATCCACTTTCCCAAAAAGGGAGTAAATGGGTGTAACTAATAAATATAAACCAGATGCTCTTTAGGACAAACATTGTGTAAAAGAAATGAGGTGGCTAGAATTGGGACTGCTATAATTACAAATAATGAATATTATGAGCTGAATTGTGTACCCCTCTAAATTCGTATGTTGAAGTCCTAAACCCCGTTGTCCCAGGATGTGACTGTATTTGATGCCAGGTCTTTAAAGAGGTAGTTAAGTTAAAGTGAGGTTATTAGGGTGGGCCCTAATCCAGTGATTGGTGTCCTTACAAGAAGAGGAAATTAGGACACAGATGTGCACAGAAGGAAGACCATGTGAAGACAGAGAGAGAAAACAGCCATTGATGAGCCACAAGAAAGACTTCAGAAGAAACCACCTGCTGACACCTTGGTCTAGGACCTCTGGCCTCCAGAACTGAAAGACGATACATTTCTGGTAAGCCTCCCAGTCTGTGGGACTTTGTTATGGCAGCCCCAGTGGACTGACACCTCAATGTTCTGCAAATAGGGGTCATTCCTCCACAGCAACTGCATACATCACTCTGAGCTGATGCTGGTTTTTTAAAAAAATATAAAAAGATAGTATTTTATTATATTATAGTGTTATACTATATATTATATATAATATCTTATACTATATATTACATAGTATTTACAATATTATTAGTATTATAGGCTAAATATGTTAGCCTCTGAATATTACCATCATGTATTTATACTTTCTTCTTATGATCGTACACAAAAAGGTGGCTTGGAATATGAGGATTTTTTTTTTAAAGATTTTATTTATTTGAGAGAGAGAGAGAGAGAGAGAGAGAGAGACAGCATGACTGGGGAGAGGAGAGGGAGACAAGGGGCTTGATCACGGGACTAGATCCCAGGACCTTAATATCATGACCTGAAGGCGGACACTTAACCACTGAACCACCCAGGTGACCCGAGAATATGAGGAGTTTTTTCAAAATAGAAGAAGCACTAGCATTTATAATGTACTGTACTAAGTATTCTACATGTATTATCTTGTTTAGTCCTCACTATAACCTATGAAATAGGTACTATCATTTTTTTAACTTAATTTATTTATTTGAGAGAGAATGAGAGAGAGAGCACAAGCAGGGGGAGCGGCAGAGGGAGAGGGAGAAGCAGGCTCCCTGATAAGCAGGGAGCCTGAGGCCGACTGGATCCCAGGACCCCGAGATCACTACCTGAGCCGAAGGCAGACGCTTAACAGACTGAGCCACCCAGGCCCCCCTAAATAGGTACTATCGTTGCTCCCATTTTACAGGCGGGAAGACTGTGGGCATCGAGAGGGTAAGTCCCATGCTCACTGTGCAGAATCAGAATTCAGTGCCGAATTCAGGTAATCCGTAGTCCACTAACCACTATGTTCTTTGATTTAAAACACATATCAAGTATCTCACACAGTACCTGTGGGACATACAGTAGTTATTAAATGCTAGGCATCTCCTAGTTTCTGAAATGGTACACCAGGGAAATCCTCTAAAAATGTTACAGGAGTGGGTTCTTGGGCCCGACAGTGATAAAAATGAGACCGGACCCCCAAACCAAAGGCACAAAAAGGCTTTATTGGGGCTATAGCTTGGGACCAACATAATGGTTAGGCCGACCTCCCAGAGCAGAGGGGACACCTGCTTATAGAAAGTTCCTGCTCAGTTTCCCACTGTGGTCCAATATGCTAATGAGGGAAAGGGGGAAAAATGACTCGTCCTGTTTGGTCAATTTGGCAGGCAACTCAGGCCGCCCATTGGTGCTTTCTGGAGCCAGGGTTCTCTGTTTTAAGTCCAGTTTATAGATGGGGCCCATCCTGGCAGCATCCTGGTTGTGTCTGTAGGAGAAGCAGTTTAACAAAGAACAGCCAACAGCGCCCCAGGTGCATAATGTTTTTCACTTGGAGCTGGTTCCCATGGTCCCTAACTATCTGGCGACTGCTGGGAAATTGACCACCACTGGTCCTGACTGCAGAGCTTCACCACCAGTCAGAGGAGGGGGATGCTGAGGGGTGTGTGTGCTCGTGACCCCGAGATCTGCTCGGACTCAGCTGGAAACAAACCTTTCTTCCCTTACTTCTTTTTTTCCTTCTTTCCCTTCCTCCCTTCATTCCTGAGTATACAGTTGAGTATTGGGGAATATAGGATAGAGAAACAGAAGATGCAGATGGATGGAGGAAGGGCGGAATATTAGCTACACTGTGTAAGTGAGAAATAGTGCTATGTACCACATAGATTCTGAGCTAGCATTTGCTAATGAATGGATGGATGGATGGATGGATGGATGGATGGATGGATGGATGGATGCATTAGGTAGGCAGCTAAGGTCCAGGACTGGAAGTCAGAAAGTCGGAATGGGTAAGGTCATAGGTTTGTATTCAGTGACTTAGTTTGAAAATGCTTCCAGGGTAATTGGAAAGAAGCCAGATGATGATGTGGTTTCGGGTAACATCTCACCAAGGGCAGCTTCCACTTGATTCCACAGGGGAACTCTGATGTACACCTTCTGCCTTAGAAGAAACCTGACCTAAAGCAAGGGGTCTGGGCTTTCACACCCTTGTACCGGGGGCATAGAGTGCGGGGCAGTGGGCAGGTGCGGGATGATTAGGTAGGTGGAAGCTGGGGAGAGAAAGACACTCTCAGGCACTCTGCTCTCTGCCGGTTCAGAAGATGCAGCTCCAGTAGCTTCAAGGCCACCTGTAGAGAAGAGTCTCCAGTGTGGCACAAAGAAGGCAGGGATAGGACACACCCAGGGTCCCAGGGATCCAAGAGCACCTGGACTGAGCACCAGCAGGGCCTGTTTCAGGCAATGAGGCAACTGACCTCAAGACTAAACCTAAGGCAAGGCTGTCTTCTCCCTGCTCTCTTACATTCTACTGAGCCTACAGTTGCTCTCTGTGTAATGCCTGCAATGGACCACACTCATCTCCACAAGAAAAATTTGTTTAAAAAAATAAGAGATAGTGTTTATTTGGTGCAAACTCTTTGGCAGGCACTTCTCCAAACACCATACATTCACTATGTTTTAATCCTAGGGTTCTGTAGCTCATTTTATAGATGAGGGAACTTAGAAAAGTTAAGCAACAGACCCAGCTGTTCAGCGTTGGAGCCAAGATTCGAAAGGAGGTTACAGGTACCAAGAAGAACACGACTTATCTACTGTGAAGCGTAGAGGCACTTTGAGTGAACCAAGTTAAGATCAATTTTGAGGCTACCTAGGTTACATAGATGCAAATCTTTACTGAACTAAGATTTAAGTCATTTGATGAAAGCATTGCAATGTGTATGCATTTTAAAGATTTTATTTTTATTTATTTGAGATAGAGAGAGCACGAGTGGTGGGGAGGGGCAGCGGGAGAGGGATAAGCAGACTCCCTGCTGAGCAGAGAGCCCAATGCGATGCAGGGCTTGATCCCAGGACCCCGAGATCACCACCCAAGCAGAAGGCGGATGCTTAACAGACTGAGCCACCCAGGAGCCCCAACAATGTGTATGCATTTTAAAACATAAAATATCTCAGCAAATGGAGAAATTTGTCTTTTGTAATAAAAGTCTGTTGTCACTAACAAATATTGAGGAGGGTTGATTTTGGAGGTCAGATTCTCTGTCCTCTGGAATAGATGATTTTTGGCCACATCTATACGCTATCTAGTGTAGGAAATGAGCAGTCCTTCAAGAGCAAAGTTTTGTGCCTAACCGATGACGTGCAGCAGCTACAAGGATGTCTGATATGTCGAGTCCAATGAATTTAACTGTAGCTGGAAACCTCAGGCAATTTTTTGGTCCTTATTGTGAAATAATTGTCTAGAGATGGGAATTCTCCAGGTGGCTAGTTAAATGCCTCCAGAAGGCATGGAGCATTGATGAATCCCTCTGAGAATTTTTGTAGTTTACAAGTGGGCTTATTGGTCAAAGAATCTCATTAACCCTACTACCCCTTAGAATGGGATCTCCAGGAGTGGCAGGTTGGTGAAGAAACAGTCCTGTAAATCTCAGCATCTCTGGATGAAACTGTAATGCAGAGTTGTTTCTTATCTTAAAAAAAAAAACAAACAAACTGGTATTTAAAATAGTTATTAACTCGTCTTTTTCAGCGTGACTAGATTCTATTAATTTTTTGCTGATACTCCACTCACTTGCTCTCATGACTCAAAGCCCTGTATTTTCCCAGGCCATATCGGGCCAGGCGGTAGAGTTGGTCAAAATTAGTAAGTTCTTGCTTCCCATGAAAAGTACAGGTGCATTCCATAACCCTCTGCGCCTCTGAACGTTCCCTCCTGTTATTTCTAGGAGCTCCTAGGGCATGAGGTCTTTAAGCAGCGCAGTTTATGTATGTCCTTCATGCCCTGCTCTAACTCCTTTTGGTGCTTTTTCCCGAGGTATCTATTGCTTGTGAAGGCAGAGATGCCAACACCAGTAGACCCTTGGCTCTGTGGAGTGACGCCGGGTCCTAGCCGCGGATGCTGCGGTGGACTCCGCGGGGCCGGGCCTGCGGGGCGGGGCCTGCGGGGCGGGGCCTGCGGGGCGGGGCCTGCGGGGCGGGGCCTGCTCCCTGCACCAAAATGCCTCTCTTCTTCCCCCTGCCCTCCCACGTTGTATTTCACACACTGTATAAAAGAAGGGCTGGCGGTACTCAATGCTTTATAGACTTTATAGTGAAGTATTTATTTCAGGTTTTTCAGCCATAGTTTTCCGACCTCTGATAATGGATCGATACGGAAAAGCTAAAAAATAGTAAACTTCCATCTTCGGAAGTTGGGGGGAAAAAAAGCAAACTCAAGAAAATAACAGGAAAGGTCATTTTTGTAAAACAGCAGAAATAAATGACAAGGTGATAAAGCATACCATAGAGATGATTAATAAAGCCAAAAGTTGGTCTTTTGAAAAGATTTATAAAGTTAACAAAACTCTGGTGAAATTAATGAGGAGTGAAAGAATGTAGCATAAACAGCAGAAATGGAGAAGACGGGCAGTACCACATATACAGACCTTTAGAAGATAAGACTTTATGCCAGTGGACTTGAAAAAGAAGGAAATGGGCATATTGCTGAAATATATAACTTCCCAAATCTGATTAAAACAAAAAATGACTAACAAGACCCAAATGACTTCCCTGGTGATTTCACTGGCGAGTTTTAACCAAACATTTAAAGAAGTATAATTTTGATCTAGTACCAAATCTTTCAGAAGCTAGCATAACTTTTACATAACAAAATCTGGAAAGGCCAACAGCAACAACAACAACAAAAGCAAATTACATTAACACAAAAATTCTAAAACTAAATGTTAGCAAACAAAATCAAGGAGAGTTTAAGTTTCTGGACACAGTAAATATAAGATCTATTGCATTTATATACATTATCAGCAATAACTAGATAACAAAATTCTTAAAAAAATCACTTGCTAAGTCTGATTACTTAGTTATATATTTAGATAATTTTTTACTTTATTGGTTTTCAAATGTATTGGTGTAATGTACATAACATGCTCTGGTTTTCTTTTCAATATCTGTAGCATCTTCAATTAGCCTCTCCTTTTTCATTTCCAATTTAATTTCTTTGTTCTATCTTTGTGTTGTTGTTGTTATGGGGGAGCAAAATACCAAAAATGTTCTTTTTTTTAAAAAAGAAAAATATGTTAGGACATGCCTCACAAAAATATCAGGACTTGGGGCGTCTGCCTTCGGCTCAGGTCATGATCCCAGGGTCCTGGGATCGAGCCCCACATGGGGCTCCCTGCTCGGCGGGAAGCCTGCTTCTCCCTCTCTCACTCCCCCTGCTGTGTTCCCTCTCTCGCTGTGTGTCTTTCTGTCAAATAAATAAATAAAATCTTTTAAAAAATATCAGGACTTATTATAAGCCATAAAGATAGCATAGTTTTGCAGCAAGCCTAGCCAATTGGACCAATGGAACAGAAGAGAAAGCAAATAAGCAGATCCACATTATATTTGGACAGTTGGTATATGGCAGAGATAGCAGCATGTTATTGGAGATTATATAATAAACGATGCCAACAATATGTTGTACATGTGAATAAAATGAAATTTTATCCCTCTCTCACAGCAAACAAATATCAGTTCATGTTGGATTAAACCTAAATGTGACAGGCAAAAGTGTAAATCTTTTAGAAGATAATATGAGAGAATATCATCATGATCTCAAGATAGAATTTCTTAAATAATAACAAAAAGTACAAAGCATAAAGAAAAAGATTTACACATCTGACTTAACTAAAATTAAGAACTTCATTTCCAAGAAAGTCATAAATTGAAAACAAAGCCCCACAAACAAGGAAGTGATATTTGTAAAATATATAACCAATAAAGGACTGCTATTGAGAATATATAAGGAGCTATTCAACATCCAAAAAGGTAAGGAGAAAAAAAATATCTAATATTAGACTCAATTTTTTAAATGGGCAAAAGATTTGAACAGGCTCTTAACAAAAGAGAAAACTTAAATGACCAATAAATATATGTGGAAGTATATTTAGCTTCACTAAAAATTGGAGAATTTTTTTTTTTTTTAAAAGAGAGAGAGCACATGTGCGAACAGGTGGGGAGTCACAGAGGGAGAGGGCAAGAGACTCATCAGCAGGCTCCATGGCCAGCGTGGAGCCTGATGTGGGGCTCAATCCCATGACCCTGAGATCATGACCTGAGCTGAAATCAAGAGTCGGATGCTTAACCGATGGAGCCACCCGGGCGCCCCAGACACCAGAGAAATTCTAACTAAAATCTCCAAGATTTTGCCCCAGATTGGCAAAAATTAAGAGATGACAAACCAAGGTCATGAAGGATGTGGAGCCTCAGGAGCTCTACAACCACTCTGCAAATCATCTGATGTTGTCTGTAAAGTTCAATACGTGTGTACCCTTAGAACCAGCATTTCTAATACTTGGTGCATATCCTGGAGAACCTTCCACACAGGTGCATCAGGAGACATCTACAAGAACGTTTATAGCAGTATTTCTCATAATAAGAATACAGACAATGCTAAGGTGGAAGAATAATGGAATGGATAAACAAATAATGATGCAGTCGTCCAATGGAACACCATATAGCACTGAAAATGTACTCAGCGGCATGGGCCAACATGGAAGAATCTTCACTGACATAACCCAAGAGTCCAAAATAACACACAAAACAGTATGCATAGTAAAATTCTACTAGCGTAAAATTCAAAAGCATGCAGAATTAAATAATTCATTGGTTAGGGTTCCAAAGTGGTAAAACTACAAAGAAAGGTAAGGGAGAATGATAGACACAATGTTCAGGACAGTGGTTACCCATTGGGGTGGGGTGGGAGAATACAGGGGATGTGTCTGGCAGGAGCATACTGGGATATCATGGGAAAATGGTAATATTTTGCTCTTGAGCGGGTGGGGGGGTATACATATCTTTGTATTATTGTTAATGTTTTATATCCCTCACATACATTTGAAATATTATCATTATACATTCAAAATATAGTAATAGTTTTTTTCTAGAAGGGTCGAAATGAGTAAGTTTATTATTAGGAAGGAAGGAAGGAAGGAAGGAAAGGAAGGAATAGAAAGAAGAAAGAGAGGAAGGGAGGGGAGCTACCAAGAGGGTATGAGTCAGAGACTAGTATTAGTCCGGGTTCAGCAAAGAAGACATTAATGAAGCGATGGCAATCAGGGAGGGCCGCCCAGAGGAGGTGAGTCTTGAGATGGGTTTTCAAGAACTGTTATGATGTGGGCGCCTGGGTGGCTCAGATGGTTAAGCGTCTGCCTTCGGGTCAGGTCATGATCTCAGGGTCCTGGGATCGAGTCCCGCATCGGGCTCTCTGCTCCTTGGGAGCCTGCTTCTCCCTCTGCCTTTCTCTCTCGCTCTGTCTCTCATGAATAAAAAAAAAAATCTTTATTAAAAAAAAAAAAGAACTGTTATGATGTGATACAGTAAAGAGATGAGAGGAAATGAAAGGAATTCTCATGAGGAAAAGAAGATGAACAAAGACAATTGGAGGAATGAGCCCAAGAAGCATCCACAAGGCAAATAGCCCTCTCTTCCATGCCCACTCGGGAGACGGTAGGGAGGCCCGTGTCTCTTGGGGAGCCTGTGGCCCAAGGCAGTGATGCAAAGGTGGCAGAGCCCCATCAGGGAGGGCCCTGAAATCCAGGGGAAATCAGTGAGGCTGCCGGAGAGGAGGCCCAGCTGGTGGTGACCACAGTCCCCTCCGAGGAGCTGAAAGGGAGACCCTGACCCTCATGGGGGTGCTACAGCCCCCTGAGTCCCTTAGCCAATTTGGGGAATCCAGGCTTTATGCTCCTGCTCTATCAGAATGCCCAACAGGGATTGGAGAAATTCCTACTCTTCATCTCCTAGAGCTTAGTTATGTGGAATCTGGAATTCCCTGAAAATAAGGGATGTGGGGTCAGGGGGATGTGGGCTCCCTGTTGCCTTCTCCTCACTGTGATTCTGCACCTCGGCTGGGATTTCCCTGAAGTTCTCCTCCCTGTGGAATGAGGTTAGAAACCCTGAAAACCATA
Organism: Mirounga leonina; assembly: GCF_011800145.1. Classification (NCBI taxonomy): domain Eukaryota; kingdom Metazoa; phylum Chordata; class Mammalia; order Carnivora; family Phocidae; genus Mirounga; species Mirounga leonina. The sequence goes on along the minus strand of NW_023270709.1, from coordinate 25,320,843 downwards.
TGCCCAGAGGCCCCATTAGAATGTGCAGTAAGTTGAAACTATGGCTGTGTCCCAAGAGGGATCTGCAGAGGATCCCTACAGCTGAGGGCCCTGTGGGTCTCGCTCAAGGTGGACTCCAACATTGTACCTGAGTGCGTGGAACAAGCCAACCAGGGGTGGGTTCAGTGTAAAATCCTGTCTCTTATATCTTTAGGGGCAAGGGAAGCTCTCAGATTATGGCACATAATATATAAGATATAAATATAACCACTGCTACTTCCTTTGCATGGAATGCTTAAATGCCGGGATTTTGTACAGCTGAGTCTCTTGTCACTTAGCTGAGCTGAATGTTTACCTCATCAGAAAGACCTTCCTTAGCAGCTGCACTAGTTTGCATTCCCACCAACAGTGCACGAAGTTTCCCCTTTCTCCTTATCCCTGCCAACACCTGTTGTTTCCTGTGTTGTTAACATTAGCCATTCTGACAGGTGTGAGGTGATATCTCATTGTGGTTTTGATTTGCTTTCCCTGATGATAAGTGATGCTGAGCATCTTTTCATGCGTCTCTTGGCCCCATCTGGATGTCTTCTTTGAAGAAAACGTCTATTCATGTCTTCCGCCCACTTTTTAACTGTATTATTTGTTTTGGGGTGTTGAGTTTTATAAGTTCTTTATAAACTGGTGCAGCCACTCTAGAAGACAGTATGGAGGTTCCTCAAAAAGTTAATAATAGAACTACCCTATGATTCAGCAATTGCACTACTAGGTATTTACCCAGAGGATACAAAAATACTAATTTGAAGAGGTACGTGCACCCTGATGTTTATAGCAGCATTATCTACAATAGCCAAACTATGGAAACAGCCCAAATGTCCATTGACAGGTGAATGAATAAAGAAGATGTGGTATATATTGAATATTACTCATCCATAAAAAAGAATGAAATCTTGCCATTTGCAATGACATGGATGGAGCTAGAGAATATTATGCTAAGTGAAGTAAGTCAGTAAGAGAAAGACACCATATGATTTCACTCATATGTGGAATTTAAGAAACAAAACAAATGATTATAGGGGAAAATAAAAGAGAGAAGCAAACCAAGAAACAGACTCTTAACTCTAGAGAACACACTGATGGTCACCAGAGGGGAGGTGGGTGGGGTATGGGGGAAACAGGTGATGGGGATGAAGGAGGGCACTTATCATGATGAGCACCGGGTGATGTATGGAAGTGTTGAATCACTATATTGTACCCCTGAAACTAATGTTACGATGTATGTTAACTAACTGCCCTGGTCATCGTCACAATACCCTTTTCCTGTTCATAGCGCTTGCCATTCTTAAAATGTTCAGAAGAGTGGGACACTATTTTGTCAAGTGCTTAGAGCAGTGCCTGCCAAATAGTTGAGCAAGTGAACATTGTACATGTATGTGCGTAAAAGGAGAGACACACAAAAGTGGAGCAGGAGGGAGAAAGGAAGGGAGGGAAGGTGGAAGGGAAGGGGCGAGGGAAAGAAGGTGTCCCAGCTCGGGTCTGAGCTATGTCCACTACAGGGATTCACATATATCTGAGCATGTCTGCCAGACTGTCAGATGGACCCACCAGGAATGTGTCTTTATGCGAAACTGAGGCATCACCAGAGAAAAACACTCACCCTAAAGGTACTAAAAGATGTAAACTTTGTCCCAGTAACAAAGGCTAGGACGCAGGAGACGGGCAGTGTAAAGTTTAGCATCTCATTCGTCAGCTTCCAACCCCATCTACATCCAAATGTGTTATATCCATTCATCAGTTGATGGGGTTGTTTCCACTTTGTGGCTGTTATACATACTGTTTCTGTGAACATTTATTACATGTTTTTGTGTAAACATATGTTTTCAATTCTCTTGGGTATATGCCTAGAAATGGGATTGCTGGGTCACATGATACACTTTGTCTAACTTTTTTTTTTTAAGATTTTATTTATTTATTTGAGAGAGCACGAGTGGGGGGGGTGGGGAGGGCAGAGAGAGAGGGGAAGCAGACTCCCCTCAGAGCAGGGAGTCTGACCCAGGGCTTCATCCCAGGACCCTGGGATCATGACCTGAGCTGAAATCAAGGGTTAGAGGCTTAACTGACTGAGCCCCCCAGGCGCCCCTGTATGAATGTTTTAATTTCTCCTCATCATCCTCATCAACACATATATATATATTTTTGTTGTTTTAAACTCTTACAACTATCCTAGTGGGTATGAAAACAAGAAGTTCTTATAGCATTTGATCACTCCTCTCCCCATTTATATGCAGTTATGCATATGTATGTTGTATATGTTAGTTCTTTTTTTTAAGGCAGATTATTTTATTTTTATTTTTTAATTTTTTTATGTGTTAGTTCTAATTGTATCATAAACACCATACATCAGGCATTGTCATTATTGTTTCATGTAGTCATTAAAAATATTTACCACATAGTTAACAATGTCTTTGTCCATCATTCCTTCTTGCCTTTCAGACTCTTAATCGGGACCATTTTTCTTTAACACTTAAGTTCTTTGGAATTTTCTTTAGTGAATTCCTATTGGTGGCAAATGCTCTTAATTTGCACCCATTCTTGAGAAAGATAATTTTGCTGGGTAGAAATTTCATATTCACAATTATTTCCTCAACATTGAAGATCTTATTTCACTCTCTTCTAATTTCTGTTGTTGCTTTAGAGAAATCAGACATTAATGTCTTTCCTTTGTAGGTAATTTGTCTTTTTCCACAAACTGCTTTTAGGATCTTATTTTGTATATTTTCTATGGCAGATTCACTTCAATATACATAGATGGTGATTGTCTAAATTTATCCTACTTGGGATTCATTTGACTTCCTGAATGTAAGGATTTGTATCTTTCTTTTTTTTTTTTTAAGATTTTATTTATTTATTTGAGACAGAATGAGAGAGAGAGAGAGAGCACATGAGAGGGGGGAGGGTCAGAGGGAGAAGCAGGCTCCCTGCCGAGCAGGAAGCCCGATGCGGGACTCGATCCGGGGACTCCAGGATCATGATCTGAGCGGAAGGCAGTCGCTTAACCAACTGAGCCACCCAGGCGCCCAGGATTTGTATCTTTCAACAATTCTGGAAAACACTTCAGATAGTGCCTCTGTGCCATTGTATCTATTTCTCCTGGAATTTTCATCACACATCTGGTAAATAGTCTTAATTTAGCCTCTGACCTTTCCTTCATATTTTTCATTTATTCATCTTGCTGTGCAGCTTCTGGGTAACTTCTTTGAATATACTTTTCAATAACTCTCTCTTTGAATTTGACTAATCTGTTATTTAACTTCTCTGTGGAGTTTTTAATTTTAGTTTTTATGTTTTTTCATTTCCAGACATTTTATCTTACCATTTTTTAAAACTTTGGTAATTTCTTAAAGTCTCTTGTTTCTTACTCTTATTTGCAATACTTTTATTTCTTTAAACATATTAAGATTAATTATCTTAACTTCTGCCTCTGGTAATTCCAGGAATTAACCAGAATCACTTTAAATTTAAATTTAATTCTCTGCCTCCCCTAATTCAAATCACAAAGATAGAGTAACTGGTTTCAGTAGCTACCCAGAGTCAACTGTTATGATTATCAATTATTGGGGGAAATTTCTCCATCCCTCCTTCCCACGTCTACCTCTAGCATGCATGTAAAATTAAGCACATCTCCTCACTGTACTTGCTCTGTGAAGAGAGTTAATACCTATTGCCCATTATCTTTACAGTGTAACTTGAGATCCCAGATCCACATGGGGGACTCCTCTGTCCATCCCAGGAAGGTCTTAGACTTATCTCTTGTGCCTGCCTCCCTGTACAGCTACCAGAACATCAGTTCCAGGTCAGCTGGGCATGGGCAGGTGTACTTAGGGTTAAAGATGATTTCAGTGCTTGCTTACCTCCCAAGGTTGCTGTTTTCACTCAGCTTTTGGTTTTTCTGAATTCTTTTCATTCTTGCCAAGTTAGGAGTGCATTTAAAAAGATTTCAACATATTTTAATCCAGTTTTTTTTTTTTTTTTTTTTACTGTTTTAGAAGGACAGTTATTCAGGATATTTAGCTCACGTTGGAAATGGAGTTCTACCGATATCCTTTTTAAGGGACCACTAAAGGCAGAGATTGTATATGAACAAATATATTCCACAATAGCATTGAATGCAATGTTGGGCACATCATTGTGGCTATCCACCTCTCCTCGAGATGCCTTGGTTCTTCCTTCTTCCCTCATGTCTGCATCACGCTTAACTCTCAGATTAATTCATTTAACAAATATTTATTGAACATCTGCTTTTACCATGATGCTAAGTGCTGGAAGATTCAGGCAAGATAATATTTCCTTCTGCAGTTCAGGGAAAATAGAAGCGCTCTGTGTAAATTTTCTCAACATCTCTCTGCCTCTAAACTTGCCATTTTTCTGTTGGGCTTGCAGATCATACCCTAGTGAACTTCAAAGTTTTTCACTGATATTAAATCTCACCTTGAAATTGTATGTCTTTCAGAGGAAGAAAATAGTAACCTAGGAAAATGTGATATTTGGTTTATGTAGAATTTAAAGATAAATTGCTATAGGTTCCTTTGAGGTTTACTTTATGACAGGAAGCAATATAAAAAAAGAAGATTCAAGTTTATTGTTTCAAGAGATTGTGATTACTCATCTCATATTCTAAATAGCAGTAAGTCAGCTAAAGTAGGAAACAATTATTTTTTATTATTCATAACTCCGTAGATATGTGGCAAACATACTTATTATGCTCTAAACCAAGGTAGGGAGAGGGGGCATGATGAGAAGGGGAAGGCTTAGGGCATGTTAAGTAGATAGAACCTACGTGATTTGGCTGTAAATAGGAGATGAGGATGGTCCCTCTTACAGACACCTTTGGGCACTTAAATATAGCCACCTGGGGTAGACAACCCAGTATTTGAATATGAAGAAGAGCTTAGTTGTTACTGGAACCAGTTAATTGGGCAAGAGGAATTCAGGGTTTATCAGAAGCCTCACCGTTATCTAAATGTATATCCAAGAAACATAGTCTCAAGAAGCTGAAGTTGCTGCTCTTTCTGAGATTTAGTTTTGAACACCAGTTGTAAAGGTGATGACACTCTTTGAGGGAAAACTAGCAGAGTGTGTCCCATATTCTATAAATATCTCTATTGCCTTGAAAGACTGGCAAAACTCAGTGGTGGATAAGAATCTGGCTTCCTCACTTGATGTAACGAGCATGGGTATTATATGCAACTGATGAATCACTAAATTCTACTTCTAAAACTAATAGTACACTATATGTTAATTAATTGATTAAAAAAAAAAAAAGAGTCTGGCTTCCTGTGTAGGTGCTTTCGTCTGCATCTGGCTATTTATTTTCTCTCCAAAGCTAAGCAATTAGTTTTAGAATCTCTTTAGTTGTCAAGTACTTTTTTACTTGCTCATCTGAAAATGTGGTTTCTTCCACAGGAGCAGTTTCTAAATATTTTAAAGTTCTATCTTAATTTTTATGTTTTAAACTTAAAACATTTTGCCTTTATTCACTCATCAAATAATTATTTAGTACTATTATATATATATATAAATATATATATATATATATCAGCCTCTGTGGGATAAAATGGACATAGTTTTTTCCTTCAGGGAATTTATACATATACACATGTAATTATAGAAAGATTAAACAACTAGTTATACAAAGACAAAAATTAAACATATAATTTTACAAAGGTTTATAATTACAACTTATAAGACCCGTGGAGGAAAATATGTAATAAGTGCAGAGCGATTCTGATCTGGGAAATGAGGGGAAATGACATTTAACTGGGACTTGAACTATTGGTTGGAAGGAGCCAAACATGTGGGGGACAAGGAGCTGGAAAGTATGTGCAAAGGCATATTCGAGGAGTGGAAGGACCGGTCTTGACGTTGGGAGGCCATAGAGAGAGTTGAGTGAGAAGAGAATAGAATGAAAACATTATGAGCTAGCATACCCAGGGCTTTGGAATCATTGTTGATGATGTCAGGTTTTATCTTATGAAAAACAGGAGGCCTCCAAAAAGTTTTCAGCTGGAAAGGACATGACTAGATGTGTGTTTTTCAACAGTCTTTAGGCTGGCTGTCCTGTGGAGAATGGTGAATAGTGAAACACAACTGGAGACAAGGTGACATTTTAGGCAATGATGGTGGAAATGGATTTGGAGATGAGCAAATGGATTCACTTATGGGGAAATATTTGAGAGGGAGAATGGATAGAGCTTGGTGACCGACTGAAGAATGCTCAGAAACCCAGGGAGCAATGTGGTCTGGTTTCAGCACAGTATCACATCGAAACAATTACTATTTCCGCAGAAAGATGGATTTGGAAGCATTTCAGAGATTTACTCAGGCTCTTGAGGAAACGCCACATATCTTTACGGTATTATTTTTAATGCACAATAAAACTTCTTTAAGAATCCTCTTTTGCCATCTCTCACCCTCAAGGTCTTTCTCACACTTAGGAAGAAGCATAAAAACAAAACTCTCCTCTCTGTGTGTGTGCTAACATTCCCCAGCATGCATCAGAAGCGGCTTCTCATTCCACCTAAGCTCTTCGTGGTCGGGGTTCATGTACGCTTTGTGGCTTCTGGAATCCTTCTCCCTTTGCTTGGTGGTTTTGAGATTCTGCACAAGAGAGCACAGCTCCAAAATGAATTCAGCAAATAAAGGGAGCAGAAAGGTTGAATAGATGACTGTGTTTGCTGTTGTTTTTCTGCATAGTCAAATGTGTTCTGTGAGCAAGAGAAATGCGTGTGTGCAGATGGGTAGAGGAGGGCCCATTTATGGGGATGGGAAACATAGGAAAAGAGAAGGTGTTGGTGAAAACACGAGAGCCTGTGAACGTGTTAAGTCTAGGCTGCCTTTTGATAGTCTAGGGTAGCTGTTCAGGAGCATGGTGTGCTGAGAGCTACCTTGTCAGAGTCAATTGCTAAATTTTCAAAAATTTCAAACACAGCCACTAAAAAATTAAATTGTATAAATGTACAGTTAAATAAATTATATTAAAAGCAAAGGTAATAAATGCCTTTAAAACTCATCACTACCTATATTTTACTATTATCTATGAAGTTCCATGTCTATCGTAACAGTACGATGGAAATACCAAATAAGGGCATGCAACTGTGCATCTCTTGCCTTCAGTGACATGAGATTGGTAGCTGGAAATCAGCCACATTTGCAGTATTTAAACTACAAAAATTGGCAAAAGCTATGAATCAAGGCCTTCCCCACCCCAACAGCCAGTAAATAAATACTTGTCACCACATCACTAAGACACAACAGGATAAATAAGTCCGGCCCCGGGAGACTGATCTGCACTGGAGGTACTGTTGTGGAAGGAACCAGAATGTACATGTGGGATGGTGGCTTCGTGGACTTCAAACAAGGCCCCACGCTTAGGAACGTCCCCACGTTTGGTTTAATGCTTTGCTGTTGTCATCTTGATATTCTTAATTTTTGAACAAGGGGCAGCACGTTTTCATTTTACACTAGGCTAGTGTAGGTGGGAGAGAGGTTTAGGTTGCCTGAGGGTTACTTGGTTTACTGCCTTCCTTCCCTCAAAACAAGTATTCTGTCTTATTCCCTTGCTTGATAGCATATTTGCACAGATAATCTCCCCATTCATTCTCTCAACCTGTGCATTCTTTACAACTGGCTCACAAAATTCCTCTTATCTCTCTGTATTATTCTCTTCTCTTTAGTCTCCTTTGAAAACTGTGAAATTTCCAGGCATTAATGTATTAGGTAACTTTAATAAAAATGTTTCTGCTCCAGATGGCAATGTTTTACACATTTGCCTTTTAGATTAATATGACACGGTTGTCAAGGCAGTTCTGGAATCACAGAGAACGGGGCTTGAATTTTTGTGTGTGACCAGAGGTAAGTTTCTTTGGTTTCTCTACTCCTTGGTTTCCTCATCTGAAGAAAGAACAATGCTTGCCCTGAAGGTTATTGTGAGCATTCAATTAGGCAATCTACACAAAGACCCTAACGCAGTGCCTGCTACCTGGTAAACTTTGGATTACTAGCAGTTATTATCAATAACTACTTTTGTTCATATATAATGCAGTAGGAACAGTCAGTAATGAAGTTTGCACACAACAAGGAGCATTCAGGGAGACTCTTCCTGGCCCCACAATATGTATGTCCCAGAGTGGACTGGACAGCACCTCTTTACTAAAGTTCCACTGTCGTACCCATGCACTGACCCAATCTACACCAACGGCATGGATGTGGAGTCTTGGGCACAGACAGCTGTTTAGCCAGTTAGCCTTCTGGAGGCAGTGAAAAAGCCCCTTCTCAGCCTCAAGTTAGGAGGCGGTAGGCACTCAGAATATTGCACCTGTATCACCAACCTCCAGCAAAGCGCCTGGCACACAGCGGGCGCGCATTCATATTATGACTGCGTGCTAATGCCACCCAGGCTTCCCCTCCACCCCCCGGAACCCTTACTTCTCCCCTCCCTCTGGGGACGCCCCGGGCAAAGCCTAAGGGACTCGGGCGCGCGCCAGGACGCGTTCGCGCACTCGGCTCCGCGCGTGGCTGCTGTCGCTATGGAAACGGCGAGAAGTAACAAGTCCATCCCCCCCGGGGGTGAGGGAGGCCCGCCGAGGCAACGGCAGCGGAGGAACAGCGGGAGCGCCGCGCCGCCGCCGAGCTCAGCGCGGTGCCAGCCGAGCCGCCGCGCCCCCGCCCAGCCCCCGGGGGCCTCGGCCTCGCCGCCCCTCCCGCAGCCGGCCCTCGAGTGTCGCCAGGTACCCCCGCGGCGGGCGCGTCCCCGAGACCCCACCCGCTGCCTCCCGCCCTGGGACTCGGTTGCGCGCCACGGTGTTCAAACGGTGCCCACGGGCCCCTCGCCGGCGGTGGCGCGGACGGTCGCCGGAGGGAGCCAGGGGTCCCAGAAGCTCGAACCTCCCCCAGCCCCCCCTTTCTCTCTCAACGCACGTTGGGCCATTATTTTTCGGCAAATAAAAACCTGGGCCGTTCCAGCCAGAATCCTAAGTGCTTTCATTTGGGGAGCAAGCAGGAGATGAAGGGGCGAGGGGGCAAGGCGAGAAGAGGCAAGCGGTTTGAAGAGTAACACGAGGGCGAAGCGAGGAACGGAGTCGGAGCACCCTTCCAACGCGTGCCCCCCGCTCCCCCCGGCGCCGCCTCGGCTCGCGGGCGGAAAGCCCCTCGCGCGCTCGCGTCCGGAGGTGGCGATCCCCGGGCTCCGCGCGTAGCGTGCTTTTCCAGCACGGCGAGCGCTGATTGGCTGTGCGGACTACGGGGAACTACCTTGGCCGTGGACCCGGAGCGCCGCAGCCGCAGGTGTCCGCGGGGAGCGCGCCAGGCGCACGGCCGTCGCGTCGCTCGGCCTTTTTTTTACCGCGGGCTTGTGTGTTCCGCGTTGCTTTCAGGAGGCGACCCCGCGGGGTGCGTGCGTGAGGCCGCCGGGCAGCAGAGGCACGTCCCCTGAGAGCCGGCGGGGCGGCGTCCCGCGGGGAGGATGAGCGGCACGGGCGCCCGGTCCAGCCACCGCGCCCAGCCGGCCGTGAAGAGCGTGCTGGTGTACCGCAACGGGGACCCCTTCTTCGCGGGGCGCCGCGTCGTCATCCACGAGAAGAAGGTGTCCAGCTTCGACGTCTTCCTGAAGGAGGTGACGGGCGGCGTTCAGGCGCCCTTTGGGGCCGTCAGGAACATCTACACCCCGCGGACCGGGCACCGCATCCGGAAGCTAGAGCAGATCCAGAGCGGGGGCAACTACGTGGCCGGGGGCCGGGAAGCCTTCAGGAAGCTCAAGTGAGTCCGCCTGCCCCCCGCCCGCCACTGAAGGTTGCGTTCGAGTGTGCGGTTCGCGCGAGCGAAGGAGGGAGCCCCGCCTCGCCCGCCCGCCCCCGCGTGTCGGGGCTGTGCCTGCGCGGGGATGCCGCGCTCCGGGCTCCCGCCGCAGCTGGGGCGGGGGCTTGAAAGTGTGCCCGGGGAAGGGATTGCACTTGGGTAGCGGGAGGAAAGCAATCTCAGGAAAGCATTCAGTGACCCAACTGGTACGTCAGCGTGTTCTGTCCTGTCTTTCCTTTCCTCTTTTGTCTTGCACCTGCTTTCTTGAGTTTAAATACGATTTCTTAAAAATTATTTAGAAGTACTGGATACTATGTAGGCACCAGAGGAGAAAACTGCTTTCTGCACTCGGCCCCTCCACCTGCTTCAGTTCTTCCAAACTTTCCTTCCAAGTAGACCTGACCACGCCCCACTGTTGTGACCCTCCTCCCGCCGCCTGCATGTTTATGCTATTAGCGTAATGCTTGGAAAAGCTTTTTCCAAATACCAAAAGGTATTTGCCTGTATCTCTG